>NC_057802.1:497916536-498269786 GCF_018294505.1 Triticum aestivum
CGGCAAAAACTGGATGCACTTCGTGTACAAAATGGACAATCTCTTCCGAAGTATCAGGGTTTCGAACGAAAACTCATCAGTTACAAAGGGATTTCATTTTTTTTGAACTTATTTGAACTCCAGACTTTTTGTGTGTTCAAAATGCACCATTCAAAGCCACGTCATCAATTTTCAACCCTTTATGAGTTCATTTGTTATTTTTCATGCATTTACTGATTTTCATGAGCTATATGACCGTGAAATTGAAAAGCACTACAAATGAACTCTGAAAAGGTTGAAAGTTGGCATGGTGTCATCATTTCACCCACATAGCATGTGCTAAAAAGTTGAGAGGGTTACGGCAAAAACTGGATGCACTTCGTGTACAAAATGGACAATCTCTTTCGAAGTATCGGGATTTCGGACGAAAACTCATCTGTTACAACATGCATTTCAAAAGAACTACAAAAAGGTTGAAAGTTGGCATGGTATCATCATAATAGTTGTGGAGAGAAAGTCTTCACTTTTTCTTCGCTTGTGTCCATTGCTTATTGCGCCGTAACCATGGATAATCTTCATCGTTTATCAGGATGCTTGGATCAGCCTTGACTTTGAAGGGAGGAATTTCATGAAACTTTTCATAATCTTCAGACATGTCTGTCTTGCCCTCCACTCCCACGATGTCCCTTTTTCCTGAAAGAACTATGTGGCGCTTTGGCTCATCGTATGATGTATTCGCTTCCTTATCTTTTCTTTTTCTCGATCTGGTAGACATGTCCTTCACATAGATAACCTGTGCCACATCATTGGCTAGGACGAACGGTTCGTCGGTGTACCCAAGATTGTTCAGATGCACTGTTGTCATTCCGTACTGTGGGTCTACCTGTACCCCGCCTCCTGACAGATTGACCCATTTGCACTTAAACAAAGGGACCTTAAAATCATGTCCGTAGTCAAGTTCCCATATGTCCATTATGTAACCATAATATGTGTCCTTTCCCCTCTCGGTTGCTGCATCAAAGCGGACACCGCTGTTTTGGTTGGTGCTCTTTTGATCTTGGGCGATCGTGTAAAATGTATTCCCATTTATCTCGTATCCTTTGTAATTCAATACAGTCAAAGATGGTCCCCTGGACAACGAGTACAGCTCATCACAAATAGTGTTGTCACCTCTGAGACGTGTTTCCAACCAACTGCTGAAAGTCCTGATGTGTTCACATGTAATCCAGTCGTCGCACTGCTCCGGGTGTTTGGAGCGCAGACTATTCTTGTGTTCATCGACATACGGGGTCACCAAGGTAGAGTTCTGTAGAACTGTGTAGTGTGCTTGAGACCAAGAATATCCGTCCCTGCATATTATTGAGTCCCCTCCAAGCGTGCCTTTTCCAGTCAGTTTCCCCTCATACCGCGATTTAGGGAGACCTATCTTCTTAAGGCCAGGAATGAAGTCAACAAAAAACCCAATGACATCCTCTGTTTGATGGCCCATGGAGATGCTTCCTTCTGGCCTAGCGCGGTTACGGACATATTTCTTTAGGACTCCCATGAACCTCTCAAAGGGGAACATATTGTGTAGAAATACGGGCCCAGAATGACAATCTCGTCGACTAGATGAACTAGGACGTGCGTCATGATATTAAAGAAGGATGGTGGGAACACCAGCTCGAAACTGACAAGACATTGCGCCACATCACTCCTAACCTTGGTATGATTTCTGGATCGATCACCTTCTGAGAGATTGCATTGAGGAATGCACATAGCTTCACAATGGCTAATCGGATGTTTTCCGGTAGAAGCCCCCTCAATGCAACCGGAAGCAGTTGCGTCATAATCACGTGGCAGTCATGAGACTTTAGTTTCTTGAACTTTTTCTCTTGCATATTTATTATTCCCTTTATATTCGACGAGAAGCCAGTCGGGACCTTCATACTGAGCAGGCATTCAAAGAAGATTTCTTTCTCTTCTTTCGTAAGAGCGTAGCTGGCAGGACCTTCATACTGCTTCGGAGGCATGCCGTCTTTTTCGTGCAAACGTTGCAGGTCCTCCCACGCCTCAGGTGTATCTTTTGTCTTCCCATACACGCCCAAGAAGCCTAGCAGGTTCACGCAAAGGTTCTTCGTCACGTGCATCACGTCGATTGAAGAGCGGACCTCTAGCTCTTTCCAGTAGGGTAGGTCCCAAAATAGAGATTTCTTCTTCCACATGGGTGTGTGTCCCTCAGCGTCATTTGGAACAGCTAGTCCGCCGGGACCCTTTCCAAAGATTACGTGTAAATCATTGACAATAGCAAGTACGTGATCACCGGTACGCGTGGCGGGCTTCTTCCGGTGATCTGCCTCGCCTTTGAAATGCTTGCCTTTCTTTCGACATTGATGGTTGGTCGGAAGAAATCGACGATGGCCCAGGTACACATTCTTCCTGCATTTGTCCAGGTATATACTTTCAGTGTCATCTAAACAGTGCGTGCATGCGTGGTATCCCTTGTTTGTCTGTCCTAAAAGGTTACTGAGAGCGGGCCAATCATTGATGGTTACAAACAGCAACGCGTGCAGGTTAAATTCCTCCTGTTTGTGCTCATCCCACGTACGTACACCGTTTCCATTCCACAACTGTAAAAGTTCTTCAACTAATGGCCTTAGGTACACATCAATGTCGTTGCCGGGTTGCTTAGGGCCTTGGATGAGAACTGGCATCATAATGAACTTCCGCTTCATGCACATCCAAGGAGGAAGGTTATACATACATAGAGTCACGGGCCAGGTGTTGTGATTGCTGCTCTGCTCCCCGAAAGGATTAATGCCATCCGCGCTTAAACCAAACCATACGTTCCTTGGGTCAGCTGCAAACTCAGCCCAGTACTTTCTCTCAATTTTTCTCCACTGCGACCCGTCAGCGGGTGCTCTCAACTTCCCGTATTTCTTACGGTCCTCACTGTGCCATCGCATCAACTTGGCATGCTCTTCGTTTCTGAACAGACGTTTCAACCGTGGTATTATAGGAGCATACCACATCACCTTCGCAGGAACCCTCTTCCTGGGGGGCTCGCCGTCAACATCACCAGGGTCATCTCGTCTGATCTTATGCCGCAATGCACCGCATACCGGGCATGCGTTCAGATCCTTGTACGCACCGCGGTAGAGGATGCAGTCATTAGGGCATGCATGTATCTTCTGCACCTCCAATCCTAGAGGGCATACGACCTTCTTTGCTGCGTATGTACTGTCGGGAATTTCGTTATCCTTTGGAAGCTTCTTCTTCAATATTTTCAATAGCTTCTCAAATCCTTTGTCAGGCACAACATTCTCTGCCTTCCACTGCAGCAATTCCAGTACGGTACCGAGCTTTGTGTTGCCATCTTCGCAATTGGGGTACAACCCTTTTTTGTGATCCACTAACATGCGATCGAACTTCAGCTTCTCCTTTTGACTTTCGCATTGCGTCCTTGCATCGACAATGACCCCGCGGAGATCATCATCATCGGGCACTGGTTCCTCTTGATCTTCAGCAGCTTCCCCCATTGCAGCATCATTGGGCACATCGTCTGGTTCCTCTTGATCTTCAGCAGCTTCCCCGGTTGCAGCATCACCGTATTCAGGGGGCACATAGTTGTCATCGTCCTCTTCTTCTTCGCCGTCTTCCATCATAACCCCTATTTCCCCGTGCCTCGTCCAAACATTATAGTGTGGCATGAAACCCTGGTAAAGCAGGTGGGTGTGAAGGATTTTCGGGTCAGAGTAAGACTTCGTATTCCCACATGTAGGGCATGGACAACACATAAAACCATTTTGCTTGTTTGCCTCAGTCACTTTGAGAAAATCATGCACACCCTTAATGTACTCGGAGGTGTGTCTGTCACTGTACATCCATTGCCGGTTCATCTGCGTGCATTCCGCTAAACCGTACAAATCTCAAGGAAAATGGAGCTTTGAGGTCGAGCTTCAAGAGGAGAAAGCTTAACTACTGTGGCTCGGGCATTTCATCGAACACCTCATGTGCATAGGAGGTGAGCTAGAGCACCACAAAGCCCTTCCCTCACCGGCCAGAGAAAAACAGAGCACTGGAGTGCTCTGCTCGCGGGCGAGGGGTATATATAGGCATCTCATTGGTCCCGGTTGGTGGCACCAACCGGGACCAAAGGACATGTGCTGCCCGCGTCGCGGCCAAAGTTTAGTCCCACCTCGCTAGTTGAGAGAGCTCGAGAGTGGTTTATAAGCGCTGCTGCGCCCACCCTCTCGAGCTCCTCTCAACTGCAGGCTTTCGGGCCTAACCGTTCTCTTTGCCTGTGGGGCCTACTGGGCCTTCTGCGGGCCTGAATCCTGGCCCATGGATGGGTTTCAAGTCGTATTCAGGCCGTGGTGGCCCAGTAGGTGGCATAATTTTTTCCCTGTTTTTTTTCTCTTTTGCTTTATTTATTTTGTTTTGTTTCTACTTACAACAAAAAACTTATTTATTTTATTCCATTTTGTTTCTAATTACTTATGTATTTTACTTTATTTATTTTATTTTTATTTATTTTACTGCTGCTATTTTTATTTATTTTACTGCTGCTATTTTTATTTATTTTATTTACTATAGTTTATTTTATTAAGGTTTATTTATTTTATTTATTTTATTAAGGTTTATTTATTTTATTTACTATAAAAAAATGAACATAGATGCGACTATAGAGAAAATTCAACCTAAATTCATAATAAATTTCTATGAAATTTACTCTGAATTTGGGTCAAATTCCCTGTATAAGGGCATTATTTTCACTTTGAGTTGAGCTCAACAAAGCAGAGAGGGACGGGCTTATAAACCGGTGTGAGCGCCCTTCGGTTGGCGAGGTGGGACTAAACTCTGACCGCAACTAGGACCAACCCTTTAGTCCCGGTTTGTGGTATGAACCGGGACTAAAGGGTGAGCCTCTGGTCCCGGTTCAAGCCACCAACCGGGACCAATGGTGGTGGCCAGGAGCGAGGCCCATTGGTCCCGGTTTGTCCTACCAACCGGGACCAAAGGGGCCGGACGAACCGGGACCAATGCCCCACGAGGCCCGGCAGGCCCCTGGCCGCACGAACCGGGACCAATGCTCACATTAGTCCCGGTTTGTGACTGAACCGGGACTAATGTGAATATTGCCCTGTGACCAAAGCCCAGTTTTCTACTAGTGCTCTACTGTCAAGAGACCTCTTCTACAAACAATAAATTTGACCTATTGCAGTCTACAAGATTTTTGAGTATACTAAATGTCATCGTGTTCTCGGTGGTGGTTTCGTGAGGTAGCACGAATACTTTGCTGGTAAGTTGGGGTGGAACGCCAACGTGCTAAGCTAGAACAGTATAATCCAGCTAGGTGAGTTCTCCTTTTTGTATACCAAGCTGGACAGGTTTGGGAGAACTCTTCTAAAAACAATAAAGTTGTTGTGATAAATTTGACCTATTGCATCCACCTCAATTATTATGCAGTGTGATTCCAGCATACATGTACACCAATCATGTTACACCAATCATTGTATTCCTTCTTTTTTTGGGAGAGTTAATCGTATCCCTTTTTGCATTTTTAATTGCGTACTTATTTTTCCTTGAAGTTTAGAGAAAGGCAGCCATGTGTACACATCCTCACGATGTAGAAATGTCCAATCACATGTATAGATACCATTTGTTATGACATGGCCTACTATAAATACTTTATCCTCCACTTGCATTATCGAATGGCGGCTTTCAAGATTGACAATGGAAAACGGTTGGTGGACTGTAATTTGGTCTCTCATGAATAGTTTTGAGAGTGTCCACATGTAAGTCAAATCACGACTATGTAATTGCCATGTCACCTGTTTTAAAGAAGGGAACAATATGGTTCTTCATATAATTAGTTAATTCCATAATATATATCTAAATGAAATTTTTTGGAAGCCAAAAAAGAAAGAGAAAATGTTTTATAATCTAGAAAAACATGGGAGATTTGATAAGAATATTGGCACTCAATGGACAAATAGCTCATGTACCCACGTGTGCATGTGCCTTTTCCAAAGCACCATTCTTTTTTGGTATTTTAATATCTTTCTTTTGTCTATTTCATCATTTTTCATATTAATTTTTTAGTTTTTGGTCAATCAACAAATTTAACTTAGACTCTTCTAGTCCACATTTTCTGATTTGATATCTTTTAAATTCTACATTTTGTATTTTTTAATGATTTTTTATTTCTCTGTCGCAATTATGGACTCCCTCTGTTCACAAAAAAATAGGTTTTAGATATTTTAGTATGGACTACATACAGACTAAAATAAGTGTACAAACACTCTAAAATGCGTCTATATAAATCCGGATCAGGAAAACTTTGTACATCTTATAATAGTGAATGGAGGGAGACCGGGGTCGCAGACCCGGGCGAGTGGCTGGTGGCTTTCGCCGGTGAGGAGGTCGTGTATACTGATGTAGTGTATAGCGCATGGATCTGCTGCTCGCCAGGGCATGCTTTCGGACACTACTCAGAGAGAACGGCGATGACCGCATCAGGAGGTGGAGCTGGTAGACATTGAGAGAGAGGGTCATGTGTTGAGTGGTGCCTCATAATCTCTCAGGATGTTTCCCCTTCTTGTGTGTGTGGAGGAGTTTGAGAGAAAGCCTAGACTTGATCGTTGGTCGGTGATGGCAACGACGACGTGATGTCGTTCCCCTTCTTTGAGGCATTGTCGTCGAGGACCGTTTCCAGCCCTGGTGGGGGTCTCGGCTCTTCGGTAGAATTCCTAGCTCCGGGTTGCCGAAGCATATGACGATCAGACTTTATGTTGGGTAGTGGACCCAGACCTATTGGTGCTATGATTGTGGTCGGCAGGCTATTGACATGTGTAGCTTGGGCTACGAGCGTCTAGGTTGTGTGACATCGCATGTCGGGGAGGCTTCCTTGAAAGGTGGTGTCGGTGGATTACGTGGGGCGAAGGCTAGATGTCGAGGCAACAACCTTGAAAGTTTGACCACATTAAGGGTGTCGATCTCGTCTCATGTACGCGATGAGGTTGCTTTTAGTGTTGGTTGTCGACATGTCTAGTGTTGTAATTGGGGCAAGGTTCTGTGGCGTGCATGCTTCTTTGCCTCCACATTAGAGTCACAAGTCTGCCCCTCTCTTAGTAGTCACAACTTCTTCTCTTCGGCGGTGGTGGGTTGCCGACTTGTTTGGCAGATTTTGTATGCATGTTCCTTAGCGTTGTGCGGTTGTTGTTGCGTTCGTTATGTCGTCAGCATGAGTGGGCCTGGACCTGTTGGACCGTAAGTATTGGATTGGGCTTGTTTTCGCCCAATTTTACATAACCCTATTATGCTGAATTAATGGACTAGACAAATCTTTGGATTTCCTATTTGGCGCATTAAGCGCCCGTTACTATGAATTTTCCAAACGGGCGCACACACACCCTCTGCGTTGGGCCAATCCATTTGCCTTTTTTCTTTTATTTGTTTAAAGGGTTTTTTATTTCTGTGCCCCTGGTTCATTAGTTGTACTCATTCATCCCCACGATCTTAAATTTTGCTCGCTTTTCCCCACTCCCTTGCCCGAAACCCTCAGAACAGGTTACAACGGATGTTGCCGTTGGGTCAATGCCTTTGACCGTTAACTCCGACGAGTGGGGCCGCGTAGGGCCGAGTCCACCTTTGATCGTTTACCCGGGTAGTGTATGCTGACCGTACAATGGTATTCGTATACGTGGGCGCATGCAACTGACTGCGGTCGTGGGGTAGCACGTGTCCATGGGACATGCCCGAAACGTCCCATCGTATAAAGAGGGGCAACCACCTCCATCGCCCCCTACCATTTTCCCCCAAATCCCCTCCCTGCCGCATCGTCTTCCTCTCCCCCACCGGAGCTGTCTCGCTCTCCTCCACCGCACCGTATCGCTCTCCCCCACCGCATCCTCTTCCTCACCTTCATCCGTTCGATGGCCGAAGCTCATGGCGAGGCCGGCACAGCGGCCGGAGATATGGTGGAGCTGTAGGGCGCGGTGACCGCGGATGTCGGCGGCGTCCACGGCGGTGCGGGGAAACTCGCAACCGCTGTGGATGTGGAGAAGGAGGTGGCGGGCTCCACCTCAGCGCTGCAGAAGTGACGGCGTCGAGCGGCGCAGTCCATCCCGATACCCCCGATGCGCAGCCTGGCGAGGAGCAGGAGGTATTTGCACTTGCTTTAGGATATTAGCTTGTAGAGTTAGTTGCTCCCTAGTTGCATTGGTTAGATTGTGATTCATACGGTAGTTCAGATGGTTGGAGTAGTTGGTTTGACGGATGGGCCGGGGTTTTCTGTATTGGGGGATGGGGGTTTTTTGTCCTAGGGTTTGTTGGATAATTTCGTTGCAAAAATGCAAGATAGATCTGTATGAGAGATAGGGATCTCTGTGCTTCAATGCTACACAGATGTATGCTTATTAGATTTGTTTTTAATGCTCGCAGATTGGGGTTTTTAATGCTACAGACATGTATGCTTATTAGATTGGGTCCCTATTAGATTTGTTTTTGAATGCTACTCGGATTGGGGTTTTGAATGTCATATGCCCAAATGGAATCCATTGATTAAGAAGTTATTTGATTTATTAGTATATAAATTTGTCACAAAATGTAGTGCATGACAATGGAAAATGCAAATAGGATCATAGTATATTGGGAGTATATTAGCCCTATGATCAATGTGTCATGTGTGCATATCTAAATTTTCAATTGGCTTTAGTATTTACTAGTGATGGATGTAATTGTATATTCAGGAGGATGATGGTTGGGGGGGTACACTACTAGGAAAAGGGCTATAGATAATATGGACACTAATGGCGCACCACACATGTGGTGCGCCACTACTATATACTAATGGCGCACCATGTGTTGGTACGCCATTAGTGTCCAAATACTAATGACGCACCACATCCACGGTGCGCCACTACTAACAAATTTTTTTTTTCAAAACTAGTAATGGCGCACCAGGGGATAGTGCGCCATTACTAGTTTAACTAGTGATGACGCACCACAACTTCGGTGCGCCACTACTAACAATTTTTTTTAATTTTTTTTTCAAAACTAGTAATGGCGCACCAGGGGACAGTGCGCCATTACTAGTTTTAACTAGTAATGGCGCACCACACCGTCGGTGCGCCACTACTAACAATTTTTTTTTTCAAAGTTAGTAATGGCGCACCGTGGGTGTGGTGCGCCATTACTACTAGTAATGGCGCACCACACCCACGGTGCGCCATTACTAACTTTGCCCAAAAATTCCACCGAATGCACCCCCCGGTGGACCGCCTTTTCAGTTTTAGAAAAAATAAAAGAAAATTATGGAAATGTCAAAAAAATAAAATAAAATAAGTTTCCCATGTGATATGTGGTCTAGTTGTTGGGAAAATTTACAAATATGAATTTCGACTTTATTTGCAAAATCTCTCTGGAATTTGTAAAATGGGCATAACTTTTGCATACGAACTCGGATTAAAAAGTTTTTTATATGATAAATCATCTACTCGAAAAGTTACATACGAATTGAATCGGGGGAACCCCGTTCAACATCTCCAAAATCCCCAAAAACCTAACAGAACGAAAGATACGGGGCTTTTAAGATCTAGAGGGGGGAAAAATGAAAAAAAATTCAAACTTACTAGTGGCGCACCATTTGCTAGGTGCGCCACTAGTAACAGAAAAAAATTGGTTTCAAAAAAAAATTTGGATTTTTTTTTCGAAATATGATACGTAATATGACCGGGAAGTTTGAAATATTTTTTCAAAATTTCATCACACTCATGAACATGAACAAAGTCCTAGACATCAACAAGTTTTAATAGGATTGATATGCTAGATATATCAACAAGTGCATGTTAAGTGAGTGCGCCACTAGCAGGCATTTTCCTAGTAGTGGTAAAAAGAGGAAGCTGGCCAGTACGACCCGTACGATCCAGAGTTTAGTGACGACGAAGAATATGAGGTAAGCCTGCTTGAAATTTAGATTGTTCATTTAGTTCCTTTGACATGGTGTATATGAATCTATAATGTATCAATGTAACTCATTCATGTGTGCAGTATGATTCTAGAGAAGATGTGTACAAGGGCAACCTCGCGTCCTTCACAGCCAAGGAAGTGGTGAAGATCAAGGCCAAGGGTGTTGCTTCCTTCTACAACTGCAAGATCAAGAAGTGGCACTGCCCCTACTGTGTTGGGGATCGTAGCAGAAATTTAAAATTTTCTACGCATCACCAAGATCAATCTATGGAGTCATCTAGCAACGAGAGAGAGGAGTGCATCTACATACCCTTGTAGATCGCGAGCAGAAGCGTTCAAGAGAACGGGGTTGATGGAGTCGTACTCGTCGTGATCCAAATCACCGATGATCCTAGCGCCGAAGGGACGGCACCTCCGCGTTCAACACACGTACGGTTGGGAGAGATGTCCCCTCCTTCTTGATCCAGCAAGGGGAAGGAGAGGTTGATGGAGATCCAGCAGCACGACGGCGTGGTGGTGGAAGCAGCGGGGATCTCGGCAGGACTTCGCCAAGCTCAGCGAGAGGGAGAGGTGTTACGGGAGGGAGAGGGAGGCGCCAGGGCTTGGGGTACGCAGCCCTCCCTCCCCCCTCTTTATATAGGGGCCCTGGTGGGGGCGCCGGCCCCTGGAGATCCCATCTCAAGGGGGGCGGCGGCCAAGGGGGGAACTTGCCCCCCAAGTCAGTCGGGCGCCCCCCACCCCCAGGGTTTCCAACCCTAGGCGCAGGGGGAGGCCCATGGGGGGCACACCAGCCCACCAGGGGCTGGTTCCCTTCCCACTTCAGCCCATGGGGCCCTCCGGGATAGGTAGCCCCACCCGGTGGACCCCCGGGACCCTTCCGGTGGTCCCGGTACAATACCGGTGACCCCCGAAACTTTCCCGGTGGCCGAAACTGGACTTCCTATATACAAATCTTTACCTCCGGACCATTCCGGAACTCCTCGTGATGTCCGGGATCTCATCCGGGACTCCGAACAACTTTCGGGTTACCGCATACTAATATCTCTACAACCCTAGCGTCACCGAACCTTAAGTGTGTAGACCCTACGGGTTCGGGAGACATGCAGACATGACCGAGACGACTCTCCGGTCAATAACCAACAGCGGGATCTGGATACACATGTTGGCTCCCACATGCTCCTCGATGATCTCATCGGATGAACCACGATGTCGAGGATTCAAGTAATCCCGTATACAATTCCCTTTGTTAATCGGTACGTTACTTGCCCGAGATTCGATCATCGGTATCCCAATACCTCGTTCAATCTCGTTACCGACAAGTCACTTTACTCGTACCGTAATGCATGATCCCGTGACCAATCACTTGGTCACACTGAGCTCATTATGATGATGCATTACCGAGTGGGCCCAGAGATACCTCTCCGTCATACGGAGTGACAAATCCCAGTCTCGATCTGTGCCAACCCAACAGACACTTTCGGAGATACCTGTAGTGTACCTTTATGGCCACCCAGTTACGTTGTGACGTTTGGTACACCCAAAGCATTCCTACGGTATCCGGGAGTTGCACGATCTCATGGTCTAAGGAAATGATACTTGACATTAGAAAAGCTTTAGCAAACGAACTACACGATCTAGTGCTGTGCTTAGGATTGGGTCTTGTCCATCACATCATTCTCCTAATGATGTAATCCCGTTATCAGTGGCATCCAATGTCCATGGTCAGAAAACCGTAACCATCTATTGATCAACGAGCTAGTCAACTAGAGGCTCACTAGGGACATGTTATAGTCTATGCATTCACACATGTATTACGATTTCCGGATAACACAATTAAAGCATGAACAATAGACAATTATCATGAACAAGGAAATATAATAATAACCATTTTATTATTGCCTGTAGGGCATATTTCCAACAGTCTCCCACTTGCACTAGAGTCAATAATCTAGTTACATTGTGATGAATCGTACACCCATAGAGTTCTGGTGTTGATCATGTTTTGCCCGTGGAAGAGGTTTAGTCAACGGATCTGCGACATTCAAATCCGTATGTACTTTACAAATATCTATGTCTCCATTTTGAACATTTTCACGAATGGAGTTGAAGCGACGCTTGATGTGCCTGGTCTTCTTGTGAAACCTGTGCTCCTTGGCAAGGGCAATAGCTCCAGTGTTGTCACAGAAGAGAGTCATCGGCCCCGATGCATTGGGAATAACTCCTAGGTCGGCAATGAACTCCTTCATCCAGATTGCTTCATGTGCTGCCTCCGAGGCTGCCATGTACTCCGCTTCACATGTAGATCCCGCCACGACGCTTTGCTTGCAACTGCACCAGCTGACTGCCCCACCATTCAAAATATACACGTATCCGGTTTGTGACTTAGAGTCATCCAGATCTGTGTCGAAACTAGCATCGACGTAACCCTTTACGACGAGCTCTTCGTCACCTCCATAAACGAGAAACATATCCTTAGTCCTTTTTAGGTACTTCAGGATGTTCTTGACCGTTGTCCAGTGTTCCATGCCGGGATTACTTTGGTACCTTCCTACCAAACTTACGGCAAGGTTTACATCAGGTCTGGTACACAGCATGGCATACATAATAGACCCTATGGCCGAGGCATAGGGGACGACACTCATCTTTTCTCTATCTTCTGCCGTGGTCAGGCATTGAGCCGTGCTCAATCTCACACCTTGCAATACAGGCAAGAACCCCTTCTTGGACTGATCCATATTGAACTTCTTCAATATCTTGTCAAGGTATGTGCTTTGTGAAAGACCTATGAGGAGTCTCGATCTATCTCTATAGATCTTGATGCCTAATATGTAAGCAGCTTCTCCAAGGTCCTTCATTGAAAAACACTTATTCAAGTAGGCCTTTATACTTTCCAAGAATTCTATATCATTTCCCATCAATAGTATGTCATCCACATATTATAAGAGAAATGCTACAGAGCTCCCACTCACTTTCTTGTAAACACAGGCTTCTCCATAAGTCTGCGTAAACCCAAACGCTTTGATCATCTCATCAAAGCGAATGTTCCAACTCCGAGATGCCTGCACCAGCCCATAGATTGAGCGCTGGAGCTTGCATACTTTGTCAGCATTCTTAGGATCGACAAAACCTTCTGGCCGCATCATATACAATTCTTCCTTAAGGAAGCCGTTAAGGAATGCCGTTTTGACGTCCATTTGCCATATTTCATAATCGTAGAATGCGGCAGTTGCTAACATGATTCGGACGGACTTCAGCTTCGCTACGGGTGAGAAGGTCTCATCGTAGTCAACTCCTTGAACTTGTCGATAACCCTTAGCGACAAGTCGACCTTTATAGATGGTAACATTTCCATCCGCGTCCGTCTTCTTCTTAAAGATCCATTTATTTTCTATCGCTCGCCGATCATCGGGCAAGTCTGTCAAAGTCCATACTTTGTTTTCATACATGGATCCTATCTCGGATTGCATGGCTTCAAGCCATTTGTTGGAATCTGGACCCGCCATTGCTTCTTCATAGTTCGAAGGTTCACCGCTGTCCAACAACATGATTTCCAGAACAGGGTTGCCGTACCACTTTGGTGCGGAACGTGTCCTTGTGGACCTACGAAGTTCAGTGGTAACTTGATCATGATCGTCACCATCAACTTCCTCTCTAGTCGGTGTAGGCACCACAAAAACATTTTCTTGTGCTGCCCTACTTTCTGGTTCGAGAGGGGTCATCTCATCAAGTTCCACTTTCCTCCCACTTACTTCTTTCGAGAGAAACTCTTTCTCCAGAAAGGACCCATTCTTGGCAACGAAGATCTTGCCTTCGGATCTGAGGTAGAAGGTGAAGGAAATATGCCCTAGAGGCAATAATAAAGTTATTATTTATTTCCTTATATCATGATAAATGTTTATTATTCATGCTAGAATTGTATTAACCGGAAACATAATACATGTGTGAATATATAGACAAACGGAGTGTCACTAGTATGCCTCTACTTGACTAGCTCATTAATCAAAGATGGTTATGTTTCCTAGCCATAGACATAAGTTGTCATTTGATTAACGAGATCACCTCATTAGGAGAATGACATGATTGACTTGACCCATTCCGTTAGCTTAGCACTCGATCGTTTAGTATGTTGCTATTGCTTTCTTCATGACTTATACATGTTCCTATGACTATGAGATTATGCAACTCCCGTTTACCGGAGGAACACTTTGTGTGCTACCAAACGTCACAACGTAAATGGGTGATTATAAAGGTGCTCTACAGGTGTCTCCAAAGGTACTTGTTGGGTTGGCGTATTTCGAGATTAGGATTTGTCACTCCAATTGTCGGAGAGGTATCTCTAGGCCCACTCGGTAATGCACATCACTATAAGCCTTGAAGCATTGTGACTAATGAGTTAGTTGCGGGATGATGTGTTACGGAACGAGTAAAGAGACTTGCCGGTAACGAGATTGAACTAGGTATCGAGATACCGACGATCAAATCTCGGGCAAGTAACATACCGATGACAAAGGGAACAACGTATGTTGTTATGCGGTCTGACCGATAAAGATCTTTGTAGAATATGTGGGAGCCAATATGGGCATCCAGGTCCCGCTATTGGTTATTGACCGGAGACGTGTCTCGGTCATGTCTACATAGTTCTCGAACCCGTAGGGTCTGCACGCTTAACGTTACGATGACAGTTTTATTGAGTTTTGATGTACCGAAGGAGTTCGGAGTCCCGGATGCGATCGGGGACATGACGAGGAGTCTCGAAATGGTCGAGACGTAAAGATCGATATATTGGACGACTATATTCGGACTTCGGAAAGGTTCCGAGTGATTTGGGTATTTTTCGGAGTACCGGAGAGTTACGGGAATACGTATTGGGCCTTATTGGGCCATACGGGAAAGAAGGAAAAGGGCCTCAAGGGTGGCCGCACCCCTCCCCTTGGTCCGAATTGGACTAGGGAAGGGGGGCGCCCCCTTCCTTCCTTCTCTTTTTCCCTTCCTCTTTTCCTATTCCATATGGGAGGTGGAATCCTACTAGGACTAGGGAGTCCTAGTAGGACTCCACACTTGGTGCGCCCCCTCCTAGGGCCGGCCTCCTCCTCCCTTGCTCCTTTATATACGGGGGCAGGGGGCACCCCATAGACACAACAATTGATCCTTGAGATCTCTTAGCCGTGTGCGGTGCCCCCCTCCACCATATTAGACCTCGAGAATACCGTTGCGGAGCTTAGGCGAAGCCCTGCGGCGGTGGAACATCATCATCGTCACCACGCCGTCGTGCTGACGAAACTCTCCCTCAACACTCGGCTGGATCGGAGTTCGAGGGACGTCATCGAGCTGAACGTGTGTAGAACTCGGAGGTGCCGTGCGTTCGGTACTTGATCGGTCGGATCGTGAAGACGTACGACTACATCAACCGCGTTGTAATAACGCTTCCGCTGTCGGTCTACGAGGGTACGTGGACAACACTCTCCCCTCTCGTTGCTATGCATCACCATGATCTTGCATGTGCGTAGGAATTTTTTTGAAATTACTACGTTCCCCAACAGTGGCATCCGAGCCTGGTTTTATGCGTTGATGCTATGCACGAGTAGAACACAAGTGAGTTGTGGGCGATATAAGTCATACTGCTTACCAGCATGTCATACTTTGGTTCAGCGGTATTGTGAGATGAAGCGGCCCGGACCGACATTACGCGTACGCTTACGCGAGACTGGTTTCACCGTTGCGAGCACTCGTTGCTTAAAGGTGACTGGCGGGTGTCTGTCTCTCTCACTTTAGTTGAACCGACTGTGGCTACGCCCGGTCCTTGCAAAGGTTAAAACAGCACCAACTTGACAAACTATCGTTGTGGTGTTGATGCGTAGGTAAGAACGGTTCTTGCTAAGCCCGTAGCAGCCACGTAAAACTTGCAACAACAAAGTAGAGGACGTCTAACTTGTTTTTGCAGGGCATGTTGTGATGTGATATGGTCAAGACATGATGTGATATAATTTGTTGTATGAGATGATCATGTTTTTTAACCGAGTTATCGGCAACTGGCAGGAGCCATATGGTTGTCACTTTATTGTATGAAATGCAATCGCCATGTAATAGCTTTACTTTATCACTAAGAGGTAGCGATAGTAGTAAAAGCAATAAGTTTGCGAGACGACAACAATACTACGGTGGAGATCAAGGTGTCGCGCCGGTGACAATGGTGATCATGACGGTGCTTCGGAGATGGAGATCACAAGCACGGTGCTTCGGAGATGGAGATCACAAGCACAAGATGATGATGGCCATATCATATCACTTATATTGATTGCATGTGATGTTAATCCTTTATGCATCTTATCTTGCTTTGTTTGATGGTAGCATTATAAGATGATCCTTCACTAAATTATCAAAGTATAAGTGTTCTCCCTGAGTATGCACCGTTGCGAAAGTTCTTCGTGCTGAGACACCACGTGATGATCGAGTGTGATAGGCTCTACGTTCAAATACAACGGGTGCAAAACAGTTGCACACGCGGAATACTCAGGTTAAACTTGACGAGCCTGGCATATAACAGATATGGCCTCGGAACACGGAGACCGAAAGGTCGAGCGTGAATCATATAGTAGATATGATCAACATAGTGATGTTCACCATTGAAACTACTCCATCTCACGTGATGATCGGACATGGTTTAGTTGATATGCATCACGTGATCACTTAGAGGATTAGAGGGATGTCTATCTAAGTGGGAGTTCTTAAGTAATATGATTAATTGAACTTGAATTTATCATGAACTTAGTCCTGATAGTATTTTGCAAATTATGTTGTAGATCAATAGCTCGCGTTGTTGCTTCCCTGTTTTATTTTTGATATGTTCTTTGAGAAAAATTATGTTGAAAGATATTAGTAGCAATGATGTGGATTGGATCCATGATCTGAGGATTATCCTCATTGCTGCACAGAAGAATTATGTCCTTGATGCACCGCTAGGTGACAGACCTATTGCAGGAGCAGATGCAGACGTTATGAACGTTTGGCTAGCTCAATATGATGACTACTTGATAGTTTAGTGCACCATGCTTAACGGCTTAGAATCGGGACTTCAAAGACGTTTTGAACGTCATGGACCATATGAGATGTTCCAGGAGTTGAAGTTAATATTTCAAGCAAATACCTGAGTTGAGAGATATGAAGTCTCCAACAAGTTCTATAGCAAAAGATGGAGGAGAATCGCTCAACTAGTGAGCATGTGCTCAGATTGTCTGGGTACTACAATCGCTTGAATCAAGTGGGAGTTTATCTTCCAGATAAAATAGTGATTGACAGAATTCTCTAGTCACCATCACCAAGTTAGTAGAACTTCGTGATGAACTATAGTATGCAAGGGATGACGAAAGTAATTCCTGAGCTCTTCGTGATGCTGAAATCGACGAAGGTAGAAATCAAGAAAAACATCAGGTGTTGATGGTTGACGAGACCACTAGTTTCAAGAAAAGGGCAAAGGGAAGAAGGGGAACTTCAAAAAGAACGGCAAGCAAGTTGCCACTCAAGTGAAGAAGCCCAAGTCTGTACCTAAGCCTGAGAATAAGTGCTTCTACTGCAAAGGAACTGGTCACTGGAGGCGGAACTGCCCCAAGTATTTGGTGGATAAGAAGGATGGCAAAGTGAACAAAGGTATATTAGATATACATGTTATTGATGTGTACTTACTAGTGTTTATAGCAACCCCTCAGTATTTGATACTGGTTCAGTTGCTAAAGAGTAGTAACTCGAAAACGGGAGTTGCAGAATAAACAAAAACTAGTAAAAGGCGAGGTGACGATGTGTGTTGGAAGTAGTTCCAAGTTTGATATGATCATCATCGCACACTCCCTATACTTTCGGGATTAGTGTTGAAACTAAATAAGTGTTATTTGGTGTTTGCGTTGAGCATGAATATGATTTGATCATGTTTATTGCAATACGGTTATTCATTTAAGTTAGAGAACAATTGTTGTTCTGTTTACATGAATAAAAACCTTCTATGGTCATACACACCAACGAAAATGGTTTGTTGGATCTCGATCGTAGTGATACACATATTCATAATAATGAAGCCAAAAGATGCAAAGTTAATAATGATAGTGCAACTTATTTGTGGCACTGCTGTTTAGGTCATATTGGTGTAAAGCGCATGAAGAAACTCCATACTGATGGATTTTGGAATCACTTGATTATGAATCACTTGATGCTTGCGAACCGTGCCTCACGGGCAAGATGACTAAAACGCCTTTCTCCGGAACTATGGAGAGAGCAACAGATTTGTTGGAAATCATACATACAGATGTATGTGGTCCGATGAATACTGAGGCTCGTGGCGGATATCGTTATTTTCTCACCTTCACAGATGATTTGAGCAGATATGGGTATATCTACTTAATGAAACATAAGTCTGAAACATTTGAAAAGTTCAAAGAATTTCAGAGTGAAGTTGAAAATCATCGTAACAAGAAAATAAAATTTCTACGATCAGATCGTGTAGGAGAATATTTGAGTTACGAGTTTGGTCTACATTTGAAACAATGCGGAATAGTTTCGCAACTCACGCCACCCGGAACACCACAGCGTAATGGTGTGTCTGAACGTCGTAATCACACTTTACTAGATATGTGCGATCTATGATGTCTCTTACTGATCTACCGCTATCGTTTTGGGGTTATGCTTTAGAGACGGCAGCATTCACGTTAAATAGGGCACCATCAAAATCCGTTGAGATGACGCCTTATGAACTGTGGTTTGGCAAGAAACCAAAGTTGTCATTTCTTAAAGTCTGGGGTTGCGATGCTTATGTGAAAAGATTTCATCCTGATAAGCTCGAACCCAAATCGGAGAAATGTGTCTTCATAGGATACCCAAAGGAGACAGTTGGGTACACCTTCTATCACAGATCCGAAGGCAAGATATTCGTTGCTAAGAATGGATCCTTTCTAGAGAAGGAGTTTCTCTCGAAAGAAGTGAGTGGGAGGAAAGTAGAACTTGATGAGGTAACTGTACCTGCTCCCTTATTGGAAAGTAGTTCATCACAGAAATCTGTTCCTGTGACTCCTACACCAATTAGTGAGGAAGTTAATGATGATGATCATGTAACTTCAGATCAAGTTACTACCAAACCTCGTAGGTAAACCAGAGTAAGATCCGCGCCAGAGTGGTACGGTAATCCTGTTCTGGAGGTTATGTTACTAGACCATGACGAACCTACGAACTATGAAGAAGCGATGATGAGCCCAGATTCCGCAAAATGGCTTGAGGCCATGAAATCTGAGATGAGATCCATGTATGAGAACAAAGTGTGGACTTTGGTTGACTTGCCCGATGATCGGCAAGCAATTGAGAATAAATGGATCGTCAAGAGGAAGACGGACGCTGATAGTAGTATTACTATCTACAAAGCTAGAATTGTCGCAAAAAGGTTTTTCGACAAGTTCAAGATGTTGACTACGATGAGAGTTTCTCACTCGTATCTATGCTTAAGTCTGTCCGAATCATGTTAGCAATTGCCGCATTTTATGAAATATGGCAAAGGGATAAACAAAACTGCATTCCTTAATGGATTTATTAAAGAAGAGTTGTATATGATGCAACCAGAAGGTTTTGTCAATCCTAAAGGTGCTAACAAAATATGCAAGCTCCAGCGATCCATCTGTGGACTGGTGCAAGCATCTCGGAGTTGGAATATACGCTTTGATAAGTTGATCAAAGGATATAGTTTTATACAGACTTGCAATGAAGCCTGTATTTACAAGAAAGTGAGTGGGAGCACTACAGCATTTCTGATAAGTATATGCGAATGACATATTGTTGATCGGAAATAATGTAGAATTATTCTGCAAAGCATAAAGGAGTGTTTGAAAAGAGTTTTTCAAAGAAAGACCTCAGTGAAGCTGCTTACATATTGAGCATCAAGATCTATAGAGATAGATCAAGACGCTTGATAAGTTTTTTCAATGAGTACATACCTTAACAAGATTTTGAAATAGTTCAAAATGGAACAGTCAAAGAAAGAGTTCTTGCCATTGTTACAAGGTGTGAAATTGAGTAAGACTCAAAACCCGACCACGGCAGAAGATAGAAAAAGAATGAAAGTCATTCCCTATGCCTCGGCCATAGGTTCTATAAAGTATGCCATGCTGTGTACCAGATCTATTGTATACCCTACACTGATTTTGGCAAGGGAGTACAATAGTGATCTAGGAGTAGATCACTGGACAGCGGTCAAAATTATCCTTACTGGAATAAGGATATGTTTCTCGATTATGGAAGTGACAAAAGGCTCGTCGTAAAAGGTTACGTCGATGCAAGTTTTGACATTAATCTAGATGACTCTAAGTCTCGGTCTAGATACATATTGAAAGTGGGAGCAATTAGCTAGAGTAGCTCCATGCAAAGCATTGTAGACATAGAAATTTGCAAAATACTTACGGATCTGAATGTGACAGACCCGTTGACTAAAATTATCTCACAAGCAAAACATGATCACACCTTAGTACTCTTTGGGTGTTAATCACATAGCGATGTGAACTAGATTACTGACTCTAGTAAACCCTTTGGGTGATGGTCACATGACGATGTGAACCATGGGTGTTAATCACATGGTGATGTGAACTATTCATGTTAAATCACATGGCGATGTGAACTAAATTATTGACTCTAGTGCAAGTGGGAGACTGAAGGAAATATGCCCTAGAGGCAATAATAAAGTTATTATTTATTTCCTTATATCATGATAAATGTTTATTATTCATGCTAGAATTGTATTAACCGGAAACATAATAAATGTGTGAATATATAGACAAACAGAGTGTCACTAGTATGCCTCTACTTGACTAGCTCATTAATCAAAGATGGTTATGTTTCCTAGCCATAGACATAAGTTGTTATTTGATTAACGAGATCACCTCATTAGGAGAATGACGTGATTGACTTGACCCATTCCGTTAGCTTAGCACTCGATCGTTCAGTATGTTGCTATTGCTTTCTTCATGACTTATACATGTTCCTATGACTATGAGATTATGCAACTCCCGTTTACCAGAGGAACACTTTGTGTGCTACCAAACTTCACAACGTAAATGGGTGATTATAAAGGTGCTCTACAGGTGTCTCCAAAGGTACTTGTTGGGTTGGCGTATTTCGAGATTAGGATTTGTCACTCCAATTGTCGGAGAGGTATCTCTGGGCCCACTCGGTAATGCACATCACTATAAGCCTTGCAAGCATTGTGACTAATGAGTTAGTTGCGGGATGATGTGTTACGGAACGAGTAAAGAGACTTGCCGGTAACGAGATTGAACTAGGTATCGAGATACCGACGATCAAATCTCGGGCAAGTAACATACCGATGACAAAGGGAACAACGTATGTTGTTATGCGGTCTGGCCGATAAAGATCTTTGTAGAATATGTGGGAGCCAATATGGGCATCCAGGTCCCGCTATTGGTTATTGACCGGAGACGTGTCTTGGTCATGTCTACATAGTTCTCGAACCCGTAGGGTCCGCACGCTTAACGTTACGATGACAGTTTTATTGAGTTTTGATGTACTAAAGGAGTTCGGAGCCCCGGATGAGATCGGGGACATGACGAGGAGTCTCGAAATGGTCGAGACGTAAAGATCGATATATTGTACGACTATATTCGGACTTCGGAAAGGTTCCGAGTGATTCGGGTATTTTTCGGAGTACCAGAGAGTTACGGGAATACGTATTGGGCCTTATTGGGTCATACGGGAAAGAAGGAAAAGGGCCTCAAGGGTGGCCGCACCCCTCCCCTTGGTCTGGTCCGAATTGGACTAGGGAAGGGGGGCGCCCCCTTCCTTCCTTCTCTTTTTCCCTTCCTCTTTTCCTATTCCATATGGGAGGTGGAATCCTACTAGGACTAGGGAGTCCTAGTAGGACTCCACACTTGGTGCGCCCCCTCCTAGGGCCGGCCTCCTCCTCCCTTGCTCCTTTATATACGGGGGCAGGGGGCACCCCATAGACACAACAATTGATCCTTGAGATCTCTTAGCCGTGTGCGGTGCCCCCCTCCACCATATTAGACCTCGAGAATACCGTTGCGGAGCTTAGGCAAAGCCCTGCGGCGGTGGAACATCATCATCGTCACCACGCCGTCGTGCTGACGAAACTCTCCCTCAACACTCGGCTGGATCGGAGTTCGAGGGACGTCATCGAGCTGAACGTGTGTAGAACTCGGAGGTGCCGTGCGTTCGGTACTTGATCGGTCGGATCGTGAAGACGTACGACTACATCAACCGCGTTGTAATAACGCTTCCGCTGTCGGTCTACGAGGGTACGTGGACAACACTCTCCCCTCTCGTTGCTATGCATCACCATGATCTTGCGTGTGCGTAGGAATTTTTTTTGAAATTACTACGTTCCCCAACAGAACGTATACCCAATGGTTTCCTTAGGGTATCCTATGAAGACGCATTTTTCCAACTTGGGTCCGAGCTTTTCAGGTTGAAGTTTCTTGACATAAGCATCGCATCCCCAACTTTAAGAAACGACAGCTTAGGTTTCTTTCCAAACCATAATTCATACGGTGTCGTCTCAACGGATTTCAACGGAGCCCTATTTAAAGTGAATGCGGCAGTCTCTAAAGAATAACCCCAGAATGATAGCGGTAGATCGGTAAGAGACATCATAGATCGCACCATATCCAATAGAGTGCGATTACGACGTCCGGACACACCATTACGCTGAGGTGTTCCAGGCGGCGTGTGTTGTGAAACAATTCCACATTTCCTTAAGTGTGTGCCAAATTCGTGAGTCAAATATTCCCCTCCACGATCTGATCGTAAGAACTTTATTTTCCTGTCAGGTTGATTTTCAACCTCACTCTGAAATTCCTTGAACTTTTCAAAGGTCTCAGACTTGTGTTTCATTAAGTAGACATACCCATATCTACTCAAGTCATCAGTGAGGGTGAGAACATAACGATAGCCACCGCGAGCCTCAACACTCATTGGACCGCACACATCAGTATGTATAATTTCCAATAAGTTGGTTGCTCGCTCCATTGTTCCGGAGAACGGAGTCTTTGTCATTTTGCCCATGAGGCATGGTTCGCACGTGTCAAATGATTCATAATCAAGAGACTCCAAAAGTCCATCTGCATGGAGTTTCTTCATGCGTTTGACACCAATGTGACCAAGGCGGCAGTGCCACAAGTATGTGGGACTATCATTATCAACCTTACATTTCTTGGCATTCATACTATGAATATGTGTAACATCACGTTCGAGATTCATTAAGAATAAATCATTCACCAGCGGGGCATTTCCATAAAACATATCTCTCATATAAATAGAACAACCATTATTCTCGGATTTAAATGAGTAGCCATCTCGCATTAAACGAGATCGAGATACAATGTTCATGCTCAAAGCTGGCACTAAATAACAATTATTGAGGTTTAAAACTAATCCCGTAGGTAAATGTAGAGGTAGCGTGCCGACGGCGATCACATCGACCTTGGAACCATTCCCGACGCGCATCGTCACCTCGTCCTTCGCCAGTCTCCGCTGATTCCGCAGCTCCTGCTTTGAGTTACAAATATGAGCAACCGCACCGGTATCAAATACCCAGGAGCTACTACGAGCGCTGGTTAGGTACACATCAATAACATGTATATCACATATACCTTTGGTATTGCCGGCCTTCTTATCCGCTAAGTACTTGGGGCAATTCCGCTTCCAGTGACCGTTTCCCTTGCAATAAAAGCACTCAGTCTCGGGCTTAGGTCCATTCTTTGTCTTCTCCCCGGGAGCTTGCTTACCGGGCGCGGCAACTCCCTTGCCGTCTTTCTTGAAGTTCTTCTTACCCTTGCCTTTCTTGAACTTAGTGGTTTTATTCACCATCAACACTTGATGCTCCTTTTTTATCTCCACCTCCGCTGATTTCAGCATTGAATATACCTCAGGAATGGTCTTTTCCATCCCCTGCATATTGAAGTTCATCACAAAGCTCTTGTAGCTAGGTGGGAGCGACTGAAGGATTCCGTCAACGACCGCGTCATCCGGGAGATTAACTCCCAGCTGAGACAAGCGGTTGTGGAACCCAGACATTTTGAGTATGTGTTCGCTGACGGAACTATTCTCCTCCATCTTACAACTGTAGAACTTGTCGGAGACTTCATATCTCTCGACCCGGGCATGAGCTTGGAAAACCATTTTCAGCTCTTGGAACATCTCATATGCTCCGTGCTGCTCAAAACGTTTTTGCAGCCCCGGTTCTAAGCTGTAAAGCATGCCGCACTGAACCTGGGAGTAATCATCACTACGTGACTGCCAGGCGTTCAGAACATCTTGAGTTGCTGGGAAAACAGGTGCATCACCTAGCGGTGCTTCAAGGACATATGCTTTCTTGGCAGCTATGAGGATAATCCTCAGGTTACGGACCCAGTCCGTGTAGTTGCTACCATCGTCTTTCAGCTTGGTTTTCTCTAGGAATGCGTTGAAGTTGAGGGCAACATTCGCGTGGGCCATTTGATCTACAAGACATATTGTAAAGATTTTAGACTAAGTTCATGATAATTAAGTTCATCTAATCAAATTATTAACGAACTCCCACTCAGACAGACATCCCTCTAGTCATCTAAGTGATACATGATCCGAGTCAACTAGGCCGTGTCCGATCATCACGTGAGACGGACTAGTCATCATCGGTGAACATCTTCATGTTGATCGTATCTGCTATACGACTCATGTTCGACCTTTCGGTCTCTTGTGTTCCGAGGCCATGTCTGTACATGCTAGGCTCGTCAAGTCAACCTAAGTGTATTGCGTGTGTAAATCTGGCTTACACCCGTTGAATGCGAACGTTAGAACCTATCACACCCGATCATCACGTGGTGCTTCGGAACAACGAACTTTCGCAACGGTGCACAGTTAGGGGGAACACTTTCTTGAAATTTTAGCGAGGGATCATCTTATTTATGCTACCGTCGTTCTAAGCAAATAAGATATAAAACATGATAAACATCACATGCAATCAAATAGTGACATGATATGGCCAATATCATTTTGCTCCTTTTGATCTCCATCTTCGGGGCGCCATGTTCATCATCGTCACCGGCATGACACCATGATCTTCATCATCATGATCTCCATCATCGTGTCTTCACGAAATTGTCTCGCCAACTATTACTTCTACTACTATGGCTAACGGTTAGCAATAAAGTAAAGTAATTAGATGACGTTCCAGTTGACATGCAGGTCATAAATAAATAAAGACAACTCCTATGGCTCCTGCCGGTTGTCATACTCATCGACATGCAAGTCGTGATTCCTATTACAAGAACATGATCAATCTCATACATCACATATATCATTCATCACATCCTTCTGGCCATATCACATCACATGACACTTGCTGCAAAAACAGGTTAGACGTCCTCTAATTGTTGTTGCAAACTTTTATGTGGTTGCTATAGGTTTCTAGCAAGAACGATTCTTACCTACGCCAAAACCACAACGTGATATGCCAATTTCTATTTACCCTTCATAAGGACCCTTTTCATCGAATCCGATCCGACTAAAGTGAGAGAGACACACACCCGCTAGCCACCTTATGCAACTAGTGCATGTCAGTCGGTGGAACCTGTCTCACGTAAGCGTACGTGTAAGGTCGGTCCGGGCCGCTTCATCCCACGATGCCGCCGAATCAAGATAAGACTAGTAACAGCAAGTAAATCGACAAAATCGACGCCCACAACAACTTGTGTTCTACTCGTGCATAGAAACTACGCATAGACCTAGCTCATGATGCCACTGTTGGGGATCGTAGCAGAAATTTAAAATTTTCTACGCATCACCAAGATCAATCTATGGAGTCATCTACCAACGAGAGACAGGAGTGCATCTACATAACCTTGTAGATCGCGAGCGGAAGCATTCAAGAGAATGGGGTTGATGGAGTCGTACTCGTCGTGATCCAAATCACCGATGATCCTAGCGCCGAACGGACGGCACCTCCGCGTTCAACACACGGATGGTTGGGAGAGACGTCTCCTCCTTCTTGATCCAGCAAGGGGAAGGAGAGGTTGATGGAGATCCAGCAGCACGACGGCGTGGTGGTGGAAGCAGCGGGGATCTCGGCAGGACTTCGCCAAGCTCAGCGAGAGGGAGAGGTGTTACGGGAGGGAGAGGGAGGCGCCAGGGCTTGGGGTGCACAGCCCTCCCCCCTCTTTATATAGGGGCCCTGGGGGAGGCGCCGGCCCCTGGAGATCCCATCTCAAGGGGGGGGGGGGGCGGCGGCCAAGGGGGGAACTTGCCCCCCAAGTCAGGTGGGGCGCCCCCCACCCCCAAGGTTTCCAACCCTAGGCGCAGGGGGAGGCCCATGGGGGGCGCACCAGCCCACCAGGGGCTGGTTCCCTTCCCACTTCAGCCCATGGGGCCCTTCGGGATAGGTGGCCCCACCCGGTGGACCCCCGGGACCCTTCCGGTGGTCCCGGTACAATACCGGTGACCCCCGAAACTTTCCCGGTGGCCGAAACTGGACTTCCTATATACAAATCTTTACCTCCGGACCATTCCAGAACTCCTCGTGATGTTCGAGATCTCATCCGGGACTCCGAACAACTTTCGGGTTACCTCATACTAATATCTCTACAACCCTAGCGTCACCGAACCTTAAGTGTGTAGACCCTACGGGTTCGGGAGACATGCAGACATGACCAAGACGACTCTCCGGTCAATAACCAACAGCGGGATCTGGATACCCATGTTGGCTCCCACATGCTCCTCGATGATCTCATCGGGTGAACCACGATGTCGAGGATTCAAGTAATCCCGTATACAATTCCCTTTGTCAATCGGTACGTTACTTGCCCGAGATTCGATCATCGGTATCCCAATACCTCGTTCAATCTCGTTACCGACAAGTCACTTTACTCGTACCGTAATGCATGATCCCGTGACCAATCACTTGGTCACATTGAGCTCATTATGATGATGCATTACCGAGTGGGCCCAGAGATACCTCTCCGTCATATGGAGTGACAAATCCCAGTCTCGATCTGTGCCAACCCAACAGACACTTTCGGAGATACCTGTACTGTACCTTTATGGCCACCCAGTTACGTTGTGACGTTTGGTACACCCAAAGCATTCCTACGGTATCCGGGAGTTGCACGATCTCATGGTCTAAGGAAATGATACTTGACAATAGAAAAGATTTAGCAAACGAACTACACGATCTAGTGCTATGCTTAGGATTGGGTCTTGTCCATCACATCATTCTCCTAATGATGTGATCCCGTTATCAGTGACATCCAATGTCCATGGTCAGGAAACCGTAACCATCTATTGATCAACGAGCTAGTCAACTAGAGGCTCACTCGGGACATGTTATAGTCTATGCATTCACACATGTATTACGATTTCCGGATAACACAATTAAAGCATGAACAATAGACAATTATCATGAACAAGGAAATATAATAATAACCATTTTATTATTGCCTCTAGGGCATATTTCCAACATACTGCACCACCAAGCCAAAGCCAAAGCCAAAGGATGGCCGCTTCGATCACCTTCTGTCTCATGCAGAGGATGTAGCGATTCGCGGGGAGGACTACTGAAGGAAATGTGCCCTAGAGGCAATAATAAAGTTGTTATTTATATTTCCTTATATCTTGATAAATGTTTATTATTCATGCTAGAATTGTATTAACTGGAAACTTAGTACACGTGTGAATACATAGACAAACAGAGTGTCCCTAGTATGCCTCTACTTGACTAGCTGGGTTATCAAAGATGGTTATGTTTCCTAGCCATAGACATGTGTTGTCATTTGATGAACGGGATCACATCATTAGAGAATGATGTGATGGACAAGACCCATCCGTTAGCTTAGCACTATGATCGTTTAGTTTATTGCTATTGCTTTCTTCATGACTTATACATGTTCCTCTCACTATGAGATTATGCAACCCCCGAATTCCGGAGGAACACTTAGTGTGCTATCAAACGTCACAACGTAACTGGGTGAGTATAAAGATGCTCCACAGGTGTCTCCAATGGTGTTTGTTGAGTTGGCATAGATCGAGATTAGGATTTGTCACTCCGATTGTCGGAGAGGTATCTCTGGGCCCTCTGGGTAATGCACATCACAATAAGCCTTGCAAGCAAGGTGACTAATGAGTTAGTTGCGGGATGATGCATTACGGAACGACTAAAGAAACTTGCCGATAACGAGATTGAACTAGGTATGATGATACCAACGATCGAATCTCGGGCAAGTAACATACCGATGACATAGGGAACAACGTATGTTGTTATGCGGTTTGACCGATAAACATCTTCGTAGAATATGTAGGAACCAATATGAGCATCCAGGTTACGCTCTTGGTTATTGACCGGAGATGTGTCTCGGTCATGTCTACATAGTTCTCGAACCCGTAGGGTCCGCACGCTTAACGTTCGATGATGAATCGTATTATGAGTTTATGTGATTTGATGTACCGAAGGTTGTTCGGAGTCCCGGATGAGATCACGGACATGATGGGGAGTCTCGAAATGGTCGAGACATAAAGATTCATATATTGGAAGGCTACATTCGGACGCCGGAATGGTTCGGGTCGTTTCGGATAAGTTTCGGAGTACCGAGGGTTACCGAAACCCCCCACCCCCGGGAAGTTATTGGGACTCATGGGCCTAGTGGTGGAAGATAGGAGGCATGCCAAGGTGTGGCGCCCCCTAGCGCAAACCGAATTGGACTAGGCTAGGGGGGCCTCCCCCCTTTCCTTCTCTTCTCCCTCTCCTCCCCCTTCTCCTTGTGGAAGTAGGAAAGGGGGGGCGAATCCTACTTGAAGTAGGACTCCCCCCCTTGGGCGCGCCTCCTCCTGGCCGGCCTTCTCCTCCCTCCCTCCTTTATATACGTGGGGAGGGGGCACCCAAAGGCACAACGGACAATCTCTTAGCCGTGTGTGGTGCCCCCCCCACAGTTTTACACCTCGGTCATATCGTCGTAGTGCTTAGGTGAAGCCCTGCGCCGGTAACTTCATCATCACCGTCACCACGCCGTCGTGATGATGGAACTCTCCCTCGGCCTCTGCTGGATCTAGAGTTTGAGGGACGTCACCGAGCTGAACATCTGCAGATCGCGGAGGTGCCGTGCATTCGGTCCTTGATCGGTTGGATCACAAAGACGTTCGACTACATCAACCGCGTTACTAAACGCTTCCACTTTCGGTCTATGAGGGTACGTGGACACACTCTCCCCGCTCGTTGCTATGCTTCTCCTAGATAGATCTTGCGTGATCGTAGGAATTTTTTTGAAATACTATGTTCCCCAATAGTGGCCTCCGAGCCAGGTCTATGCGTAGATGTTATATGCATGAGTAGAACATAAAGAGTTGTGGGCGATAATAGTCATACTGCTTACCACCCTGTCATACTTTAATTCGGCGGTATTGTTGGATGAAGCGGCCCAGACCGACATTACATGACCGCGTTCATGAGACTGGTTCTACCGCCGTGCTTTGCACACAGGTGGCAAGTGGGTGTCTGTTTCTCCAACTTTAGTTGAATCGAGTGTGACTACGCCCGGTCCTTGTTGAAGGTTAAAACAGCACACTTGACGAAAAATAGTTGTGGTTTTTGATGTGTAGGTAAGAACGGTTCTTGCTAAGTCCGTAGCAGCTGCGTAAAACTTGCAACAACAAAGTAGAGGACGTCTAACTTGTTTTTACAGGGCTTGCTATGATGTGATATGGTCAAGACGTGATGATATATAAATTGTTGTATGAGATGATCATGTTTTGTAACAGTTATCGGCAACTGGGAGGAGCCATATGGTTGTCTCTTTATTGTATGAAATGCAATCGCCATGTAATTGCTTTACTTTATCACTAAGCAGTAGCGATAGGCGTAGAAGCAATAGTTGGCAAGATGAAAACAATGTTCGATGGAGATCAAGGTGTCAAGCCGGTGACGATGCTGATCATAACGGTGCTTTGGAGATAGAGATCAAAGGCACAAGATGATGATGACCATATCATATCACTTATTTGATTGCATGTGATGTTTATCCTTTTATGCATCTTATTTTGCTTAGTACGGCGGTAGCATTATAAGATGATCTCTCACTAAATTTCAATGTACAATTGTTCTCCCTGAGTATGCACTGTTGCGACAGTTCATCGTGCTGAGACACCACGTGATGATCGGGTGTGATAAGCTCTACGTTCACATACAACGGGTGCAAGCCAGTTTTGCACACGCGGAATACTCGGGTTAAACTTGACAAGCCTAGCATATGCAGATATGGCCTCGGAACACTAAGACCGAAAGGTCGAGCGTGAATCATATAGTAGATATGATCAACATAGTGATGTTCACCATTGAAAACTACTCCATCTCACGTGATGATCGGACATGGTTTAGTTGATATGGATCACGTGATCACTTAGATGATTAGAGGGATGTCTAGCTAAGTGGGAGTTCTTAAGTAATATGATTAATTGAACTTTAATTTATCATGAACTTAGTACTTGATAGTATTTTGCATGTCTATGTTTGTTGTAGATAAATGGCCTGTGCTACTGTTCCGTTGAATTTTAATCCATTCCTAGAGAAAGCTAAGTTGAAAGATGATGGTAGGACCTGCACGGACTAGGTCCGTAACTTGAGGACTATCCTCATTGCTGCACATAAGAATTACGTCCTGGAAGCACCGCTAGGTGGAAGACCCGCTGCAGGAGCAACGCCGGACGTTATGAACGCCTGGCAGAGCAAAGCTGATGACTACTCGATAGTTCAGTGTGCCATGCTTTACGACTTAGAACCGGGACTTCAACGACGTTTTGAACGTCATGGAGCATATGAGATGTTCCAGGAGTTGAAGTTAATATTTCAAGAAAATGCCCGAATTGAGAGATATGAAGTCTCCAATAAGTTCTATAGCTGCAAAATGGAGGAGAATAGTTCTGTAAGTGAACATATACTCAGAATGTCTTGGTACCACAATCACTTGACTCAACTGGGAGTTAATCTTCCGGTTGATAGCGTCATTGACAGAGTTCTTCAATCACTGCCACCAAGCTACAAAAGCTTCGTGATGAACTATAATATGCAAGGGATGTATAAGACAATTCCCGAGCTCTTCGCGATGCTAAAGGCTGCGGAGGTAGAAATCAAGAAGGAGCATCAAGTGTTGATGGTTCACAAGACCACTAGTTTCAAGAAGATGGGCAAAGGGAAGAATGGGAACTTCAAGAAGAACGGCAAGCAAGTTGCTGCTCAAGTGAAGAAGCCCAAGTCTGGACCTAAGCCTGAGACTGAGTGCTTCTACTGCAAAGGGACTTGTCACTGGAAGCGGAACTGCCCCAAGTATTTGGCGGATAAGAAGGATGTCAAAGTCAAAGGTATATTTGATATACATGTTATTGATGTGTACCTTACTAATGCTCGTAGTAGCACTTGGGTATTTAATACTGGTTCTGTTGCTCATATTTGCAACTCAAAACAGGGGCTACGGATTAAGCGAAGATTGGCTAAGGACGAGGTGACGATGCGCGTGGGAAATGGTTCCAAAGTTGATGTGATCGCCGTCGGCACACTACCTCTACATCTACCTTTGGGATTAGTTTTACACCTAAATAATTGTTATTTGGTGCCAGCGTTAGGCATGAACATTATATCTAGATCTTGTTTGATGCGAGACGGTTATTCATTTAAATCAGAGAATAATGGTTGTTCTATTTATATGAGTAACATCTTTTATGGTCATGCACCCTTGATGAGTGGTCTATTTTTATTGAATCTCGGTAGTAGTGATACACATATTCATAGTATTGAAGCCAAAAGATATAAGTTTAATAATGATAGTGCAACTTATTTGTGGCACTGCCGTTTAGGTCATATTGGTGTAAAGCGCATGAAGAAACTCCATGCCGATGGGCTTTTGGAATCACTCGATTATGAATCCCTTGATGCTTGCGAACCATGCCTCATGGGCAAGATGACTAAGACTCCGTTCTCCGGAACAATGGAGCGAGCAATAGACTTCTTGGAAATAATACATACTGATGTATGCGGTCCGATGAGTGTTGATGCTTGCGGCGGGTATCGTTATTTTCTAACCTTCACAGACGATTTGAGCATTTATGGGTCTATCTACTTGATGAAACATAACTCTGAAACATTTGAAAAGTTCAAAGAATTTCAGAGTGAAGTGGAAAATCATCGTAACAAGAAAATCAAGTTTCTACGATCTGATCGTGGAGGTGAATATTTGAGTTATGAGTTTGGTCTTCCTTTGAAACAATGCAGAATAGTTTTGCAACTCACGCCACCCGGAACACCACAGCGTAATGGTGTGTCCGAACGTCGTAACCGCACTTTATTAGATATGGTGCGATCTATGATGTCTCTTACTGATTTACCGCTATCGTTTTGGGGTTATGCTTTAGAGATAGCTGCATTCACGTTAAATAGGGCACCATCTAAATCTGTTGAGATGACACCATATGAACTGTGGTTTGGCAAGAAACCCAAGTTGTCATTTCTTAAAGTTTGGGGCTGTGATGCTTATGTCAAAAAGCTTCACCCTGATAAGCTTGAACCCAAATCGGAGAAATCTGTCTTCATAGGATACCCAAAAGAGACTGTTGGGTACACCTTCTGTCACAGATCCGAAGGCAAGATATTCGTTGCTAAAAATGGATCCTTTCTAGAGAAGGAGTTTCTCTCGAAAGAAGTGAGAGGGAGGAAAGTAGAACTTGACGAGGTAACTGTACCTGCTCCCTTTTTGGAAAGTACTTCATCACAGAAATCAGTTCCAGTGATTCCTACACCAATTAATGACGAAGCTAATGATGATCATGAAGCTTCGGAACCTCGTAGGTCAACCAGAGTAAGATCCACACCAGAGTGGTACGGTAATCCTGTTCTGGATGTCATGTTACTTGACCATGACGAACCTACGAACTATGAGGAAGAGATGATGAGCCCAGATTCCATGAAATGGCTTGAGGCCATGAAATCTGAGATAGGATTCATGTATGAGAATAAAGTGTGGACTTTGGTTGACTTGCCCGATGATCGGCAAGCCATAGAAAATAAATGGATCTTCAAGAAGAAGATCGACGCTGACGGTAGTGTTACTGTCTAGAAAGCTCGACTTGTTGCAAAAGGTTTTCTAAAAGTTCAAGGAGTTGACTACGATGAGACTTTCTCACCCGTAGCGATGCTTAAGTCTGTCCGAATCATGTTAGCAATTGCCGCATTTTATGATTATGAAATTTGGCAAATGGATGTCAAAACTGCATTCCTGAATGGATTTCTAGAAGAAGATGTATATGATGCAACCAGAAGGTTTTGTCGATCCAAAGGGTGCTAACAAAGTGTGCAAGCTCCAGCGATCCATTTATGGACTGGTGCAAGCCTCTCAGAGTTGGAATAAACGTTTTGATAGTGTGAACAAGCATATGGTTTTATACAGACTTTTGGAGAAGCCTGTATTTACAAGAAAGTGAGTGGGAGCTCTGTAGCATTTCTGATATTATATGTGGATGACATATTACTGATTGGAAATGATATAGAATTTCTGGATAGCATAAAGGGATACTTGAATAAGATTTTTTTCAATGAAAGACCTCGGTGAAGCTGCGTATATATTGGGCATCAAGATCTATAGAGATAGATCAAGACGCTTAATTGGACTTTCACAAAGCACATACCTTGACAAAGTTTTGAAGAAGTTCAAAATGGATCAAGCAAAGAAAGGATTCTTGCCTGTGTTGCAAGGTGTGAAGTTGAGTAAGACTCAATGCCCGACCACTGCAGAAGATAGAGAGAAGATGAAAGATGTCCCCTATGCTTCAGCCATAGGCTCTATCATGTATGCAATGCTGTGTACCAGACCTGATGTATGCCTTGCTATAAGTTTAGCAGGAAGGTACCAAAGTAATCCAGGAGTGGATCACTGGACAACGGTCAAGAACATCCTGAAATACCTGAAAAGGACTAAGGATATGTTTCTCGTATATGGAGGTGACAAAGAGCTCATCGTAAATGGTTACGTCGATGCAAGCTTTGACACTGATCTGGATGACTCTAACTCTCAAACCAAATCCGTATTTATATTGCATGGTGGAGCTGTCAGTTGGTGCAGTTCCAAACAGAGCGTCGTGGCGGGATCTACGTGTGAAGCGGAGTACATAGCTGCTTCGGAAGTAGCAAATGAAGGAGTCTGGATGAAGGAGTTCATATCCGATCTAGGTGTCATACGTAGTGCATCAGGTCCAATGAAAATCTTTTGTGACAATACTGGTGTAATTGCCTTGGCAAAGGAATCCAGATTTCACAAGAAGACCAAGCAAATCAAGAGACGCTTCAATTCCATCCGTCATCAAGTGTCGGAAGGGGACATAAAGATTTGCAAGATACATGCGGATCTGAATGTTTCAAACCCGTTGACTAAGCCACTCTCACGAGCAAAAGATTATCAACACCAAGACTCCATGGGTGTTAGAATCATTACTATGTAATCTAAATTAATTACTCTAGTGCAAGTGGGAGACTGAAGGAAATGTGCCCTAGAGGCAATAATAAAGTTGTTATTTATATTTCCTTATATTGTGATAAATGTTTATTATTCATGCTAGAATTGTATTAACCGAAAACTTAGTACATGTGTGAATACATAGACAAACAGAGTTTCCCTAGTATGCCTCTACTTGACTAGCTTGTTTATCAAACATGGTTATGTTTCCTAGCCATAGACATGTGTTGTCGATGAACGGGATCACATCATTAGAGAATGATGTGATGGACAAGACCCATCCGTTAGCTTAGCACTATGATCGTCTAGTTTATTGCTATTGCTTTCTTCATGACTTATACATGTTCCTCTGACTATGAGATTATGCAACTCCCGAATACCGGAGGAACACTTAGTGTGCTATCAAATGTCACAACATAACTGGGTGATTATAATGATGCTCTATAGGTGTCTCCAATGGTGTTTGTTGAGTTGGCATAGATCGAGATTAGGATTTGTCACTCCGATTGTCGGAGAGGTATCTCTAGGCCCTCTCGGTAATGCACATCATAATAAGCCCTGCAAGCAATGTGACTAATGAGTTAGTTGCAGGATGATGCATTACGGAACGAGTAAAGAGACTTGCCAGTAACGAGATTGAACTAGGTATGATGATACAGACGATCGAATCTCGGGCAAGTAACATACCGATGACAAAGGGAACAACGTATGTTATTATGGGTCTGACCGATAAAGATCTTCGTAGAATATTTAGGAACCAATATGAGCATCCAGGTTCCGCTATTGGTTATTGACCAGAGATGTGTCTTGGTCATGTCTACATAGTTCTCGAACCAGTAGGGTCCGCACGCTTAACGTTCGATGACGATTCGTATTATGAGTTTATGTGATTTGATGTACCGAAGGTTGTTCGGAGTCCTAGATGAGATCACGGACATGACGAGGAGTCTCGAAATGGTCGAGACATAAAGATTCATATATTGGAAGGCTACATTCGGACACCCGAATGGTTCGGGTCGTTTCGGATAAGTTTCGGAGTACCGGGGGTTACCGGAACCCCTCCCCCCGAGAAGTTATTGGGCCTCATGGGCCTGGTGGTGGAAGAGATAAGGCAGGCCAAGGTGTGGCGCGCGCCCCCTAGCCCAAACCGAATTGGACTAGGGCTAGGGGCGCCCCCCTTTCCTTCTCTTCTCCCTCTCCTTCCCCCCTTCTCCTTGTGGAAGTAGGAAAGGGGGGATCCTACTTGGAGTAGGACTCCCCCCCTTGGGCGCGTCTCCTCCTGGCCGGCCTCCTCCTCCCTCCCTCCTTTATATACGTGGGGAGGGGGCACCCAAAGGCACAACAGACAATCTCTTAGCCATGTGCGGTGCCCCCCTCCACAGTTTTACACCTCGGTCATATCGTCGTAGTGCTTAGGTGAAGCCCTGCGCCGGTAACTTCATCATCATCGTCACCACGCCGTCGTGCTGATGAAACTCTCCCTCGGCCTCAGCTGGATCTAGAGTTTGAGCGACGTCACCGAGTTGAACGTGTGCAGACCACGGAGGTGACGTGCGTTCGGTACTTGATCGGTTGGATCGCGAAGACGTTCGACTACATCAACCGCGTTACTAAACGCTTCCGCTTTCGGTCTACGAGGGTATGTGGACACACTCTCCCCGCTCGTTGCTATGCTTCTCCTAGATAGATCTTGCGTGATTGTAGGAATTTTTTTGAAATACTACGTTCACCAACAACTAATGATCAGGGGGCAGCATGCTGCCCTCGCGAAGGCCCTGACTCTGGCGTGATGTGATGCTGTGATGCTGTGTTGAACTGAATCTATTGTGATGCTAGTAATGTATTATGCTATCTATATTTGTCCGTCCTTAAATTTGCGTGTGCTGTATGGTTAGTTACGTTTAGATGTTGTGAACTATGAGTTTAGGTGCTGCAATGATCACACATGTTGTTTCAGTGTTGCTTCACTGATCACACATGTTGTTTCAGTGTTGCTTCATTGATCACACATGTTGTTTCAGTGTTGCTTCACTGATCACACATGTTGTTTCAATGTTGCTTCACTGATCACACATGCTACTTTTTCACTCATCATAAAGGAGTATTATCCTAATTATTTGTCTCATGTTTATTAATCAAATCAAATGCATGCTTTTTCCCACCAGCATGTTTCATTATGCGATGTTTTGAACTGACATTCGACAGGACAGTATAAATTCAAGAAAATGCAAAAAAATAAAACATTGGCAAACTATCTATGTTTGTGTAGGAGATCATGTGTGCAAAATTTTGAGGTGATTTAGAGGAGGTCAAATAAATTTGAATTTGAGAAATGTGCTCCAAATGAGTACCCAGGCTAGGGTAAACAACCCATTTGTAATTAAGTTTTTTTGGACCTACTCCAAATGAGCCAAATGTTTATTATTAACACCTATTCACTTTCCATAGTGTAGATTCGAAGTCTCACTATTTTTTGAATTAATCTTCACATTTTTACATTTTCTTTGAAAAAATATGCTTTAATATAAAAACTATTAAAAACACGTTTAAAATATGAAAATGGAAAACTAAGTTCAGATCCTTCTTAGTCACTTTGAAATAAAGCTTTGGTGATTTTTTTGATTTTTTTTAAAAAATTCAAAAACAGAAAATAACCCTACCTCCTCTCCTTGAACTCTATGAAATCCTGTATGTGATAGCTCATATGTGTGAAGGCTTTCTCATGAAAATGACCATAGACCAAGTTTATGATTTTTGGTTGGTAACATGTCACATAAGACAACATTGTGCGCGGTTTTTTTAAAAAATAAATGGTGCTCATTTGACCTCGATCATGCCAGCTAGAGTTTTTCATGAAAATGACCACAGACCAATTTTAGTATTTTTTCTCGTTAGTGTGTCTTATAAAACAACGAACGGCGAAGGTTTCATATTTTTTCTATTTTTTAATTAGTTATGCTCAGTCAAAGCCTTCGAAACCCCGTTGACCAGCTCAAAACCCCTCTAAACCCCGCGGGGTTTCGCCTAACCCTAGCTCCGAACGTCAGCCGTACGATCATTCCCCGGCGCCAAGCAACAACCCTCAGATGTGGTCTTCTAGAAGGAATTCGGTGGGCAGGCTGCATGCAGGCTTCGCGCCGTTGGATCACAAGGACGGCTCTACATCGTTGGATCGTGGAGCGATCCGCGAGAGGCGATCCTATTGGTTGTGCTCGGCTGCTCGCCCACCAATGACTCCGCGAAAAAAACATTGTTATTGGGCCCAAAAGGAAACCAAGCTCTGGTTGGGCCGTTGAATTGCGTCGTTTTTTTTGCATCGTTTGCTCTGTTTTTTTAGGAACGTGTTGGCTCTGTTTTTTCTGCATCGTTTGAAATTACACAACAATTGACATTGCGTAGAAAATTTAGTTCTTTTGTTTCTATACAAATGCAAAATGATGAAATTTATAAGGGACAAATTTATTTTTATCATGCAAAATGGTCACCAACTATTCAAAAATTGTCTCCTTTTGTTCATATAATATATATGACCATGGATTCCCACGCGTGCAATTAGCTTCTTTTTCTTCTACTTTTCAAACCACCGTTTCCCACGCGTGTACACTCCCGATGCTACGGTGGGTTTGAAAACGGGCTACTTCACATTTGACCCCGTTATTGCCTCGACCAAATAACACGTAGCACTACGGCTATTTAAGCCACCCTCTGCCTCTGCTATCCCTCATCCATCTCCCATCCTTTCCCATCTGCCCTTCTTGCTCTTCGACCCCTTCTCCTTCTTCTGCACATCCCTAAGCCATGTAGTACACCGGACCAACCTCCCGCTTCCCACCCACCGTGCCGGAGAGGCTCTACCCAACCGGCGTGTACGTTGATCGCACACTACGTGTGTGGGCGATATCAAGGTTGAGGCCGCAAGGAACTTCACCGAGTTCTTCCTCGCGTCCGGTTACCACCACATCCCGCGGGGATCTCCAACGATGTTCCGCGTCGAGGAGGTCATCCAAAACCGGGTGGTGGTTGCTCTCCTTGCCCACTTCACCAACAGATTCGACGCCTTCTACCTCCTCGGCCGGGTGTTTTGGTGTGGCTCCGAGTTCATCGCTTTCACCACCCACAACAGGTTCATGGAGTACACCAACATCTTCCCCACCGCGACGCGCATGCACACTCTTCCGTACCCCATCGACAACGCTCCGAAGGAGCAGTGAAAAGGACGCCCGGAGGAGGAGCGAGGTGGAGAAGGCGGCGGCTAGGGTTCTAAACCCTCTATCTTTTTTTAGTCTATGTTATGTTAAGTTGTAATTGAACTATGTTGGAGTTGCTATGGGCTTGTTGGCCCTTTTCTTAAGTTCTATTATTAAGTTTTCTATCTATTCTATTATTAGGTTCTTCCTAGTTTGAACTATGTGATCATGCTATGGGCTTGTTGGCCCTATCTACATATTGGGACTACATATTTGTTGATTGTTTTCTTAGAGAGCTCGCTTTGTTAGTAGGGTTCCCTTGTTAGTAACCACCTAGTGCATGCAGCCACAACAAACACTTCTGTTTTTTTACACAAGCCACAAATATATAGCCACCTAGCTAGAAGAGAGGAACCAGCGGCAGTGACCGTCGCTGCATCTGTGGAGGCTGGCGTGCAAAAAAGCTGCTCGGTCAGTGCATCGTGGAGGACGCATCGGCGCATGCAGGCTCGGTCGGCGCATCGTGGCATCGGCGCATGCAGGCTCGATCGACGCATGCAGGCAGGCTTTGCTGGGTGCATGCATAGCAGGCTTCTATCCTGGCGGCGCACGCAGGTGTTTAATGCAAGTGACGGCCCAATGAAACCACGGCCCGACGGTGGAACAGCGACACCACCCAATGCGGCCCCACTTGTCAGGTCCAACTGACGACACAGTCCAGCGCGACCCCACTCATTAGAGTTAACGGTCAAGCCTTTGACCCGACGGCAACATCCATTGTGACCAGTTCTGAGGGTTTCTGGCAAGGGAGTGGGGAAAATTGAGCAAAAGTTATGAATGGAGAACTCCTCAAGAGTACTCTGATTGTGATCTTTTGGTTCAAAGAACTTCTGCCTTAATGGTTCATGGTATTTGGAAGAAGGAAATACCACGGACCTCGAGGACTGTCGCAAGGTTACTAATATCCTAAAGGAACTAGCAAACACTATCAACATGAAGTAGGGTGAATCTCGGGTTCAAAAACCCAGGAGTAGAATACCTACTACTAAGTAGCATCACGGGATGCTTTCGGAAATGATGGCCAGATTCATCAGACTGGGAACACAAAACATGGCTAGATTACTAGGTGACTCCCTAAAACACCTAGGGTCATAGTAATAGCTCCAACAGATATGTCGAGGTAGTGGAGTACCTCAATTCAGCAATTAGTGTGGTTAATCTGGCCCAAAAGAACAACAAAACCAGAGGGAAAGGATTTTGCAAATGCATCAGATGGTTTAGAAATCTGGGATGACTCGGATAGCATAACGGCTGTAATTGCTCAAAGGATTTGAGACATCCTGCAAAAATGGTGGCATAACCACTCAGAAGCACAATATCAACGTTCCGAGACCAACTATGAACACACGGAAGTAGTAGAAACTGAACTGGGGCTTAAATCCATCAATCCTATAAGTCTCTATCATAGTAACTCGTCATCCTGATAGATAGATGAGAAGGCCTAGTTCTTAATCCCCGTAGAAAGGAAGAGGATGACTCAGATCAGAAGGGCATAAGGTAAAGGAGTAAAAAGAGCCTTACGTTCCCTTCCACAATCAATTCCCTTATATAACTAAAGCATTTCTAGACACAACTTCGACCAGTTTGGCTTGGTAATCCTACAGGCAGTCAGGCTGTGATACCAAAGCTGTCAGGACCCCGATCCTAAGTCACACCGATCTAGCATGTAACACATCATATCACTTTGCAGCCACACGCACGGTATTCCCATGGATGCCACCTTACCTGGCCCGGGACCGTTTGCGCCTTTTGGCTCACGTATATGATAGTGTCGCTAGCATCCATATGACAAAGAACCCGGGCCGACATGACTAGTCGTGAACCCAAAGTGGCACTAACTTACGGGGACATGCATACATGAAACAACATCGAGCATATAACATCATGTGAATCCGGGTCCCGGGTCAACAGCGTGTGAATCCGGGCTGTAGCAACTGGGCTAACAGGACTCCGGGAACCCGGGCTGTAGCAGGCTAACAGGACTCCAGATGTCATCGCGTGACATTTCCCTGAAGGGACAGACATAGGAACGAAGTGTATCACATGCCGGCCAGTCTAGGTGTTCCGGAGCAGTAGTGCTAGGCTAGCAGGACTCCGGTAAACCGGGCTGTAGCGGACTACCAAGGCTAAGTGGAAGCACCAGACTACATTTCCCCATAAGAGAGGCTACCAAGGATAAACAACTAGATTGTAGGATCCCACACATACCAAGCATTTCAATCATACACACAATATGCTCGATATGTGTAAATACAACATGGCATCACAATAAAACTCTACGACTCAAAGTATTTATTCAATAGGCTCCGAGGAGCAAGATATTACAAACATGGGTCTCATGACCAAACATTCAGAGCATACAAGTCAAAGCACACGTGGAAGCTTAACATGTCTGAGTATAGACATCTACAAATGAAAAAGGCTGAGAAGCCTGACTATCTACCAGATCCTGCCGAGGGCACAAGATCGTAGCTAAGGTATCAAGCTAAACATCGAGGTCCACACGGAACTACTAGCGAGACTGAAGTCTCTCTGCAAAACATAAATTGAGCAAACGTGAGTACAAATGTACCCAGCAAGACTTACATCAGAACTAACTACATATGCATCATTATCAACAAAGGGATGGTGGGGTTTAACTGCAGCAAGCCAGCTTTGACTCCGTGGCTATCCTGAACTACGAATGCTGGTAACTCTTTTGAGGTGGCGCACACGAGTCCACATATTCACCATATCAATACACCACTATGGATCAGCTCCCGTCTCCCTACGAGAAGGCCATCCATAGCACTCACGCTTATCTTGCAAGTTTTAGAGTATCCACTTCAAGTTATCTATGAACTGTATAGGCAACCCAGAAGTCCTTTACCGCGGACACGGCTATTCGAATAGATCATTTATAACCCTGCAGGGGTGTACTTCTTCACACACGCTCTCGCCACTTACCACCATGTACACGTCGTGTATCTCGGCAACCTTCAAGAGGAAGCCTGGCGAGGGAGTTGGCCACGACCTGACTAACCACACAAGTCTCTAGTCCAGGTTTATCGCCTATTCGGGTTCCATCCGCGAGGAGATCCGGCCGGGGTTTCGCTCACAGCCCCAAACGATGTGTGCGGGGTTCCCGAGACACCAAACGGGCGCCCGCTACACCGTGCCATGGTGTATCTACTGCATCATAGCCCACCCCTAGGGTCAGCGCTACGCACGGCCTCCAACACAAATCCTACAAACACCAGAAACTAGTTGCAACTCCTGGGCAGAGATCAAGGCGGTTAATAAGTCGAGAGGGTCCATTGGTTTCGGACCCAACGCGTGGTAGTAGATGTTCATGGATCACAAACACGGAACTCAGTTCCTAAGGACGGTTTCAATGAGACAACCCACCATGTACTCCTACATGGCCTCTCACCGCTGCCTTTACCAAATCGTGTTCATGCACTTAGCTCGCACACAGTAGGACATGTTCATCACCATTCCAATTCATTCCCGATGAATCAGACCTGACTCAACTCTAAGCAGTAGCAGGCATGACAAACAAGCATGAATGAGTAGGCACATCAGGGGTCAAACAACTCCTACTCATGCTAGTGGGTTTCATCTATTTACTGTGGCAATGACAGGTCATGCAGAGAAAAAGGGGTTCAGCTATCGCAGCATGTAACAGTTGAATCGATGTTGTCATAATGCAGTAAAAGAGAGCAGGAGCAAGAGAGTGGGATTGTATCGGAATGAACAAGGGGGTTTTGCTTGCCTGACAGAGTGGTAGTGGGATACTGCCCTTCAGCTGGATACTCGTGAATATCCTCGGAGGCAGAACCTACCACGAAAATCACATCGGTAGCACAATCATTACATGGCAATTTGCAACAATATGATGCATGCAATGACATGGCAATATGGGTGTGTTTTGGCTAATGCAACTTAGAACAGGTTGGTTTGAGCTCATTTGAATCAAAGATTCAAATGCAAACCCAAAATAAGAAGTCATATTAGTGCATCAACTTGTTTCATCTAAACAGGAAGGTTAAAGTGTTCTGACATGCATGAAACCAGTATAGATGGAAAGACTAGATTTTTCTGATCATTTTTCATATATAATTTGTTTCATTTGGGGTTACGGATTAATTTCTTTGAATTTTTGAAGTTAGCATTATTTTCTGAAATTTCCTGAATAAGAACAAATCCAGAAAATAATTAAATGCGTCAGCACTACGTCACTGTGACGTCAGCGGTCAATGGGTCAGCCCAGGTCAAACTGACCAGTGGGTCCCGCGTGTCACTGACTAACTAAACTAACCTAACTAGTTAACACTAAACTAGGTTAGTTAGCAGGGGAGGTCAAACCCTTGGTCAACCGGGGCCAACACACCGGCGTTAAGCCGCCGGCGGCAGCAGACGCGGCGGAGGGCTCGGGCTCACTGCACCGACGACCGTTTGGATGGAGGAGAGCGGCTACGGGGAGCTGGGGCTCACCCGCGCCCGTTGCAGCTAGCAGCAGCAGCTATGGCGGCCGGAGCTCGCCGGAAACGAGCTCGAGGCGGCGGCTGGAGTTCGGGTGTGCGTGGCGATGCGGTTGCGGTGGCCGTAGCGGCGCGAGCGTGGCACCTACGGGCTCTAAGCAGCACGGCGAGCAGGTTGGGCACGACGACCGGTCCATTAGTTGGCCGGGAGCACGTCGGCGACGAGAGCAGGCGGCGGGGCGTGCGGGTGAGCGCGGTGTGGTCGCTACGGTGTGCGGCAGAGCGAACGAAGAGGGGGAGGATGGGCAGAAGCTCACGGCGATCGTCGTGGGGTGGACGGCGAGCTCGGGGGATGTCCGGAGCAAACGGGGCGGCGGAGGCGATCTCGGCGGCCGCAAGTTGAAGACGACGACGATGAAGACGAAACGGAGCTTCCCGGCTCACTTGGCGCGGTGAGGAGGAGGAGTGGGTCAAGGCGGAGCTCTGGGATGCGTCGGGGAGGTGAGGCAGTGGCTATGGGCGCGGGGTTACGGCGGTGCGTCCATGGAGGCTTCGGCCATGCACTACAAGAAATATGTCAACTAGTGACCTTCTGTCAGTAACCCTGGAAGAATTGGTCATAGATCTATGACCATTTCATACCAATTGGTCAAAAGCCGTTTGGGGGGCTCCAAACCCTAAACTATAACGACCATTTTGGTCAGAAAGGTCGTAATTTCCTTACACGAAATGGTCATAAAGCAGATAGCACTGGTCCGCTGCCCTATTTCTAGCTGATCACGACCAATATAGATGGTCATAACCTTGTAAATTGTGGTGGGTTGCTATGACTAGGCGCCACCTCATCAGTTTTGCCTATGTGTCATGTCCATGTGGCAATTTTTGCCCCAGGTTGCGAAGCAACCTATATTTCTGTCATTCCCAAAATTCCCAAAAAAAATCTCATAAATTTTTTGGGTCATATCTTCGTCAAATATGTAAAAAAAACTTCCTTGCCTAGTTCAAAAATAATTCAACAATATTCATTTTCCTATTTTGTTCAGAACAACACTTTGTGAAGGAAGTACCACTTTGGCATGTCCAAATAGTATCAATTTTCTACGGTGCTTTTCTATGCCCAAATAACCATCCTCGACCAAATGCCAGCTCAATCCATTCATTATTTTGATCCCAGTTTCAACATTCGTATTTATGTCCAGTGTGGTACTTTGCAAAGCAAGTACCACCTAGGCTCCTCCTTTTGAGCTGAAAATTTGTGAAGACGGTCTTCTTAGTAACTTATCATCCTCAGCCAAAACTCACGCCCATTAGCCATGTACATTACCCGTACCGCTAATCAAACACTTGGCTGCTAATTCATGTTTGAGCATCGATCGGTCTCCTCGTGAGAATCTTATGTTGTAATTTTCTTCCTAGCACCTACCTGGGGAGTGCCCAACCCACTAGACATTCCTAGGCCACCCAGAACACATGGCAACGCCACGGTCACGCGGCGGGCATGCGAGTTTACGCGCTCTAGAGTTGGGGCCCTCGGCTGCCCAAACGTCGATCTATCGCCACCAAACCATGTATTTATGATTAAATAGGTACTTATGTAACTAGAAATGATTTTTGGAAAAAATAAATAGCAAACTATGAGGCAGCTGCAGTTCAAATTTGACCCGCTTCCAGCTGAATCGGCGGAAATTTGTCTTTTTCACGAGAGGTGTATCAAAACTTTTTACACCCAACCATTTTTTCAATTGTGCATTAAATATGTCCTAGTATTTTAGAAAATTGATTTGGTCCAATTTTGCAACAATTATTTGGGAGGTCCTTCACAAAAAAACCTCCTTTTGGGCACTCGAAAAATGGAAAATGGTTTTTTCGTCCAAAGAAAATGAAAAATTCCTTAGGCAACATTGTTTGCCATTCCAATATGCACCCTTGTGCACAATATGAGATCATTTGAACAAACTATGCCACGAATGTGGCCATAAGATTGATCATTTGGCTTGAAAGCCATTGATCTCCACACGTGATAGCTTGTTTCTGAGAACACTTTTTTAAAATAATTGCCGTATTACAAGTTTGTTATTTTTCCTGGGAACTTGGCCACATATAATGACACAATGCGAAGGTTTCCCAAATTTTTGATTTTTTTTGAATTTTTTATGCCCGTTTCGAAATGCGGTCAAAACGGCGGGAATGACCGTTCCTAGCTAGTGGTTGAATCTTGGAATTTTCTTGGTGTTTCTCTGATTAAATAGATACTTATGTACCTAGAAATGATTTTTGGAAAAAATAAAGAGCAAACTATGAGGCATCCACAGTTCAAATTTGACCCGCTTCCTACTGAATCGGCGGAAATTTGTCTTTTTCACCAGAGGTGGATCAAAACTTTTTACACCCAACCATTTGGTCAATTGTGAATTAAATATGGCCTAGAATTTTATAAAAATGATTTGGTCCAATTTTGCAACAATTATTTGGTAGGTTCTTCACAAAAAAACCTCATTTCGGGCACTCAGAAAATGGAAAATTGATTTTTCATCCAAAGAAAATGAACACTCCCTTAGGCAACATTGTTTGGAATTTCAAGATGCACCATTATGCACAATATGATATCATTTTAACAAACTATGCTATGAATATGGCCATAAGATTGATCATCTCGCTTGAAAGCCATGAATCTTCACGCATGATAGCTCATTTCTGAGAACACTTTTTTAAAATAATTTCCGTTTTACAAGTTTATTATTTTTCCTGGAGACTTGGTCACATATGATGACACAACGCAAAGGTTTTCCAATTTTTTGATTTTTTTTTAATTTTTTATGCCCGTTTCAAAATGCGGTCAAAACGGCGGGCTTGACCGTTCCTAGCTAGTTGTTGAATCTTGGAAACCTTTTGATGTTTCTCTTATTAAATAGATAGTTATGTACCTAGAAATGATTTTTGGAAAAAATAAAGAGCAAACTATGAGGCAGCTACAGTTCAAATTTGACCCGCTTCCAGCTGAACCGACGGAAATTTGTCTTTTTCACGAGAGGTGGATCAAAGCTTTTGACACCCAACCATTTGGTCAATTGTATATTAAATATGGACTAGTATTTTAGAAAATTGATGGAATCCAATTTTGCAACAAATATTTGGTAGGGTCTTCACAAAAAAACCATTTTTCCACTCAGAAAATGATTAAAAATAGCTAGAAAGATCAGAAATGCATACAAAATTGTCCTTATCCATAAAATGTGGTCTAACTCTAGTGAAAATTTGTGTGATGCCCTTCTAGAAAATATTTTTGATTGCTGCTTCACAAAATCCCTCTATTTTCAGTACTTTTAAATCACTGATTTTCCGAACCAATCAGAACTCGTCCCATGGATCGATGACATGGCGCCCATCCATCCATCCATCCATCTCTCCATCCCACATCCGTCCATCCATCTATGGACAGAAAAAATAAATAAATAAATAAGAGATACCCCCACCCGCAGCCCAAACCCTAGCTCAGATCCCATCGCACCCCTCCTCCCTCGCCCCCTCTCTCGCCTCCGCACCCAAACCCTAACTCCACTTCTCTCCCCTCTCTCCCCCGATTCAGATGCACTCCTCGCAGCCGCCACCTACCTCCCGCCCCCGATTCAGCTGATCTCGCCGCCAGCGCCCGCGCGCCACCACCCGCTCCTCCTCGCCTTCCAGATCGCGCCGCCACCTCCCTCCCCATCCCCTCCATGATCTCTCCCTCGGTGAGCCACCGGCGAGCCCCTCTGCTGCCCGCGCATGCACAGCCTCGCCTCCTCCTGCTCTCCATCGACCCCCTCCGCGTGCTCGCCATCATCGCCTCCCTCCGCCGCATCGACCCCAAGGTAACCAACCTCCTCGCCTGCTAGTTCGCGGTTTGTCCGTCGTGTCCGTCTTCTGCGGTGATGTGCTGATCGATGGTTCTGATCGTTGGCTCTAGGTGCTGGCGCAGGCGACCAGGAAGCTGTTCCAGGGTGAGCCGATGAAGAGGCGGAAGGGAATTTGGATGTAGATCAACAACTACGAGGAGGGGGAGGAGAGCGAGAGGGGCAGCGTGGTGGCCAGCAAGGGGAGCACCATCACGGGAGCCGCGTCCTCCCGGTCCACGGCCACGTCGGGGAGATGCCGCCGACCTTCGCTGGCGAGCGGCGGCTGTGAGAGTCTGGTGCGGAGGGCGGACTCGATCATGAAGTCGCTCTCGTGGTCCAAGGCGGCCCCAGTCACGGAGACGGCCATCCGCGCCGCCATTGGCGACAACGCTGTAACTAGCAAGGCTGTGCGCTGGTGAGTAGGACACTTCCGCTAATCCAGCTATCATCTCTGAAGATGTTCTGAAATTTGTTGGCTGACTCTCTGTTTGGAATTCGTAGGTTGCTGAAGCAGAAGAGAGGGTTGCGTCGTGCGGGCACTGGTGGCCGCCCGGATCCGTATGTGTACATGGTACGTGAAATCTGTGCCACACAGTTTGCGTTTGGATGATGATTTGATTTCTGAAAGTAGCTAAATGTAAGGTATGACTGAATCAGTATAACTGAGAGTCAGTGTCCAACTTCTAGATGGAGTTAGGGAGTTGTTACTTATTGGAGTAGTAATTTCCAGTTATTCAGTACAGAGTAAGTAGAATCTAAAAGCAATTGTTAAATCTTATTAATTTATCCTAGTTCCACTCACAACCTCAGTTCTATAATTCTGGAAGCCAGTTGAATCTTGAACACTGCACATTTCGAAAAAATGCTTCCAAACCACATAATTTCATTCCTTGATACAGAAAGTACAGCAAGTTCTGATATACATCAATCCTGCTTTCCTCGTACCAATAAAGCATGTCCATAACATTGGATTATAGCAAAAAAATTGCTAAAAGAACAAACGCCCAGTCAAAGCTTTGAATGATTAGGTACTGTAAATTGGATCTCCTGCATAACTGCACTTTGCCATTTGCTTCAGGCACTTCTTGTTCTGCCAATCCACGAGCAGGGAGCGGAAGGCGCAGCCAGCGACCAGCGAGCACATGGGTGGCACAAGTGGCGACGGAGAGCGGCTGGAGACTGCCAGTGATGAGCGGCGATGGCAACCTTGAGACCAGCAAGTAGGCGACGGCGACCTCATTGTGAAGTGGCTGAATCGACTTGAGGCGGTTTCTTTGAAATTCTTGGAAATGCTTTGGTAGTTTCTTTCGGCGAGAAACTGTTTCATACTGAAGTTTACTGGTACAAGTGTGGTTTGCTACTATTGTTTTGTTTGGGTTGGGTTGGTTCCAGCAGGGAGATGTGCACGCACACTGGCAGCATGAGCTAGCAGCCATGATTGCCAGCCAGCCACCACCACGGAAACGTAATGCTTCTCAAACCGAGCAATGTCGAACTTAGCTAGCTGGGTGGCCCTGACCTACCATACCTGCACTGCATGCACAGTAGAGAAGAGGAGCAAAAAAAATACTATCTCGCAGCTAGAGAGAGTTGTCCAATGAGAAAATTAGGGCATCCAATCATCCCAATGAGAGAGCAGAACTGAAGTTTTATCTAATTTAGATTTCTCAAATCTCTCTCTAAACTTCTCTAATCAATTTAGTTGTTGTGTTGTATAAATGGAAAGTGAAAAACCTTGATAAGTAAAACCCAGGTGCATGATTTTATAGTTGATCTGATTTGCTTTTAAACTGTACATGTGTACTAAACCCAGGTTTAAGTTGGCCTTGTATTTATATTTTCGTCTTGTTTGTCGTTCTGCTAGTCTCACTACAGTTAGCTCTAACAACCCAGTTCAGTATTTCAATTACGGAGTGGCCTGTCCTATGCTGTGTCCTGCCACTCAAAGATATTTTGGGGGCATGATCAATCATTTTATCATGATTGAAAGAATAGCCCATAATTTGCTTCTACTTTTAAGCTAAAAAATGTTTGTGCAGTAAACATTATATGCAAGATTGTTACTGCCATGCATGCACATTATACATTTTTTATCTCGTTAATGTTAATCAATACTGATCTTGGTGACTGGTCAATCAGCATTTGCTGGAATCGTGCACCGTGCTGGTGTTAGTCACAAGGATCAGCTTCAATAGCATGACCAGTACCTGAACATGATGCATATTTATTAACAAAAATGGTAATGAATTTTGCTAGTCTGTTGCGAATGCTAATTAATAGACCATGATAACTTGTATATTGGACCTGTCCCCTCTCTCTGTTTGACTCGCTCAATCTCTCTCTATCTTTCTGCAGGCGCCGCCGGATTCGAGGGTGGAGCCCGAGCCTCCACTGGAGCATGGATCAGACGTGCAGGAGGTGGAGCTCCGCATGGATCACGACGTGGTCGTCGTGGGGGCCTGGATCATCAAGTACACAGGCGGCGTCGGGGGCGGTGCAATGCCAGCTGCTGGACATAGTTCACCCTGGGTTGGTGCTGATGCACAAGGTTAGGAGGCGTTCTGGCCTGATTGATCTGTTCTGGAGCGTTGCGCTTAGGCGGCTTGGCTTAGATGGCTGCGATGCGATGCTCATTTTGGGGTGTTTTGCAGGTGAATTTCGATGCCAAGACGCAGTACGACATGATCCAGAACTACAGGATTCTCCTGGATGTGTTCAACAAGTTGCAGATAGGCAAGGTACGGGTGGTGATTCTCCTGGCTTAGGTCTCTACCCGTGGATTTATTCGTGATTTTGTCTTGCATTTTGTCATCTGGGAAAGCAAATGTGATCTGTCTGTACAGTAGTTCGGTTTATCTATGCGGTGTGTGGGGATTCAATCTAGAACAGTTGTGTGTGATTGATGTCAGCATGTGGTATAGCGACAAGGTGATTTGATAACCGACTAAATTTGGTGTGCAGTATTGAAGTTATGCTCATTGCTGTGTACAGTACTAAACTTGTACAATTCTTGTCTTGTTTCCACACAACATTAAGATTAGAGTCGTGCTTTTTGAATGTTGAGCCAATTTTTATGGCCTGTGTGCTAGCAAACTGAGCTTAGGGTGCTTCATATTTGTCCTTCGGCTTCTATTCTTATGACAATTAAATAGAGGATCTATTTTGCTCCCTCCTCTGATTGGTTTCAATCGATATTTATCTCATCCAGCACTCTGAGTATCAATGTGTTGTTTTAATCCTGATGATGACGTGGTAGTATGAAGTGGACACCATATTCCTGTTTAAATGCACAAGGAATAATTTGTTTCATCATGTCCTGGTTTATCCATGCCAGTTTTTTGCTTCTGGAACTCTTGGTCCTTCATATCTAAAGTTTACATGTACTATACAAGCTCTACTTTATGCTAATACCTGCTTGTGTAACATTTTGCATGTTATACTTCTAAATGGACAAGTACATGCGGCGTCCATCATCAACGATGGTGCGGATTGATTCAACTGCAGAACCATCCATCATATCAACACAAAGTCAGGTATGAACAGATAAGGGCATGATGCTTGATGGCCTTCTACTTGATGCATGTATCATTTGACACACACATTAGTAAATCTGAATTAATTTTGACATAGTTGCTTATTGATTGAATATGAGTATTGTTCCTTATACTCAAATGGAACTTTGATCTGCTGTAACTTTGAATGATTGTTTTTAAACCTTGTCGTGTATGTGAAACATTCAATGCTTATTTCTTGCTAAGTTTGTCATACGTGCCAATTCAATTCCCAGTTTTGACGAATATGGCAATTTCATATAAGTAGAATGATCTTGGTAAAATAATAATAAGTAGAATGATAAAATACTGGTGTGTCTTTAGTTTTTATTTTAAAAGTATTCGCGTAATATTTCTTCTATCAGTGACATACTTCTTGTTCTCTTTTGAATGTCCCGATGTTTTGCAAAAGGAAGAAGCAGTACTTGAAGAAGCAGATTACAATGTTTTCTCGTCGTGAAGCACTAGATAAGCTTGTTCTATTTATTTTTCCTGTTCTGGAGTATTCCAGTATTCCAGCACCTGAAGACTTGACTACAACATGTCGTAGGTTGCTTGGATCTGTATAATATACATATGTGGTGGAAATTTGTAGAATGTGTGTTCTGAGATATTTCCGTAATATTCAGCTAATTCATGGTAACTTGATTCATATTGTTATTCAAACTGGTTTGAAAATGTTTGCTAAATGGGCTGGAGTTGGACCTTAAAGAGGCCATGGATCAAATTATATTGGACAAATATTTTGGGTAAAAATAAAACGAAAATAGATGAATGTGGAAAGGCCAAGGCCCACGAACGAAAAATCTGGAAAACATTGGGCTGGACTCATTTGAAAAAAAGAAGATAAAAAGGCTGCAATGTTGGGCTTGGCCCATGAAGTCGACCAAAAATTGACAAGAAAAAAAAATAGAAAGGCTGAATTGTTGGGCTCGGCCATGTAAAACACCTAATCGGACCGGGCTGAATCTTGTCAACGACCTTTTCAATTGGTCGCAATTTTGCCACGTCAGATTGCCACGTCGGATCCGATGTGGCCTGGGCAGACAGCCAGTGACCAAAACAAAAGGTCATGGGTTCAACGACCTTCTGTTTTGGTCGTAAACGTCTACGACCTTCTCTGAAGGTCGTTAATTTCAGTTTACGATTGCCAGCTTTTGACCTTCTGTTTTTGGTCACAAAAAGGTCGCAAATGAAAATCAATGACCTTTCAGTGACCAATAGTCAAGGTCACAAGTTGACATATTTCTTGTAGTGATGGCGGGGAACGGGCGAGGGGGAGAGCGAGGGAGGGAGAGATCGATCCGAACGGTTCTGGGGGGTGGCGTGGCGCTACGGAAGGCTCAAGGCGCCCCGGCGAAGCAGGAGGTGGCTCGGCGCGTGCGCGCGCGCGTCGGGCACAAGCCCTGCCTACTGGCCTGAGGAGGAAGACAACACGAGCTGCGGTGGTGGGCTGGGCTGCACAGTTGGGCCGCCAGGTGGGCTGCAGGTAAGCGCCAGGTAAGGTTTTCTCCTCTCTCTCTTGTTTATTTCTGTTTTCTATTTATTTTCCTCTGTATTGATTTAGTTTAAAAACTAAACCATTTGATAAAATGCTGAAAAATAACTGTGGGCACTTGTGAAAGTTTTTACAACAGCCCTCAAATACTTCAGAATTATTTGGACATGTAAAAATATTTATAGTATTTAAATGTCCAAATTCAAATACTTATGAATTAATTCAATAATCCAGAGTGTCCTAGAAAAATGTGCACCATTTTTGCCAGGGGTCTTAGCCCAATCCAGAAATGATGAACATTTTGTGAAGGGCATTTTGGGTTCATTGAAACCAATTTTAGTAAACCCTAGTTGGTTTCAAGGGGGGTGATGGGGGTTCTGTCATCCCCATTTCAACTTTCTGTGAAAAGTAAACATGATGCAAAACCAGATGCTAGCACTAAGCATTGTCAGAACTAGGGATGTGACATTTTATAAAGTTTGTGAACTTTTTTTTTCAAAATCTGTGAACATTTTTTGAATTCACATTTTTTTCAAAAGGTCAATGGTTGACTAGGTTACCCCGACCATTCAAACATGATCGGACCCGCAAAAAATGCGGTCAAGCGACCAAAGAGTGATTGCCTTCTTCTTGGGCCCGCCCTCGAGCGGGGGCGTGTGGGTGCCAGCAACCTGTTCGGGCGCTTAAGGCGCTGAACAGAGCTCCCCAAATCTTTTGCATTTGTTTTAATATTTTTATTATCCCATTACATGTTGTAATGCTGATCAGTTGTTGGAGTTTCATATCCTCTTAATTGGTTGTTTTGCGCGGATAGTGAAAATTGTGAAGAAAGTCCTAGTTAATGGGAACTACTCGTCCAGAGAACCACCTTATTGCACCGGGTGGACCAGATACACTACCCACTCATTTAATGTGACCAAACATGACTAGTGTGTGTGGCGCCTATTGTGGCACCCCGGCTCAGAGCAACCGGTTTACCTTGTATTTCCAGCCCAGAGATCATGTCTTCTAGCAACACACAACATCTTGGTATAGAAATCAACCGCTTTATTGATACTAGCTGAACATGGTTCATATTACAACGAGTTGCGAGGCCAAGCGGCACACACGGTGCGGCTAAACAACTACGCGGCAGTGGAACGACGACGAAGCGGAACTCCATAGCACAGGGACACAGATGTGGACACGATCTAGACTCGGACAGCACTCCTTTCCAACGAGAGTTTCCTGAAAACTGGCATGACACGCCAGGTCAGTACATTGAATGTACTTGCAAGCTCACAACAAACATAAACATAATGACAAACAATATCATGATAATTAACCAGTTGACACATCAATGCAAAATCATGCCGTGATCGTGATCTCGGGACTTAAGTCCCTCGGACTTGCTTACCAAACGGTGATCGCTCTCGGATCACAAACGGACCAACATCTTGGTCCTTAATCGGGTTACCTCGTAACCAAACGGTGATCTTACTTGGATCACAAACCGACCAACAATTTGGCCTCCAACACCAAGATGATTTCTCAACCATCATATCTCCAACAGTGCCCAATTATTATCTTAGTGTGCAAAATTATTTAAACATTGACCCATGGTGTGACCTATTTTCGAGCGTGTCCGTAACCGTGGACTCGGCTATCGATAGATTTAATACACTCTGCAGAGGTAGCGCACTGTACCCACACCACGGAAGCCATGGGCTCGCACTCCCATTCGGGTGGACCAACGGCATTCCGACGAAACCCCTCCATTGCCATGACACTCTCCCGGCCACTCCGACTCACTCCCCACTGGCCTAAGTCCTGGGTGGCCCCGTGTCAACCAAAGACACCAACGGCCACCATCGTGGCAAAACATAAACGGTCCCAAACGGGGACAAGGTACCATAACAACAATGGGCCCACAAGGTTATGTCTGCTTACCGGGCCAGGGTAACGCACGTCCATAACCTTCCCTCGTTGGAGGCACCGACCAGAGGCATGATAATGGACCGAATAAAGGCCTTCCCACAAAGGCAAATGTGGTTGCACTGGGGAAAAACTCAATTCAGTGGCACCATGACCCGATCAACGATATGTTCAAGTTAAGTAATTATCAGGTTCACCTAAAGTGAAAGTAACCGGTGCCTTGATATGCCATGAAAATGGAACACTGATATATGTATCACAAATCATCGGAAATAACTGGGTCAACTTCATCAAATACTAAGCATAGATATCAATAACTTATAGCACCTCTTTGGTTATGTTTATCCATCAAATTTTTAGGCAGAACCATTACTTAGCATAATTCATTTTTTTATCCAAGAAAAGATTAAACCAAATAATCATTTTTCCTACCCATATTACTTCTTCATAAACAAATATTTCTTCTAATGACTTAGCCAAACTTAGTTAGCTTCAAACTTCTGTAAACTAATCGTATCCACATCAATCAAGCATCCAACAGAATATAAACATTTATTTTAGTGATTTAAATGCAAGGATTAAACCATTTGTTCAAGTTGAAAAATCACAAATATTGTAATGGCACCATGAAAATGTTGTTGTGGCTTGCCTTAGTGCAGATGAGGTAAACATTCGTCCTGGTGATCCTAAAGACAAGCTTCACCTTCTGAAAACAATTATAAACACAAAAACAAAACATCAAGAACCACTCTGAAATTCACCAGAAAATCTAGACAGTAGAGAAAAATCTCATTTTTGGTGAGCTGCTAGATCGTTTCATACAGAACACAATGCAAAAAGAATCAATTCATTTGGACTTATGGTTAAAAAGTTGGTGCTATTTGAAGCTCTCTGAATATTTTGAATTTGATTTAAATAAAAACAGAACGGGGGGGTGACGTCGAAGGCGTAAACCCGCGGGGCGCCTCCACTCGTACCGCTTCGGGCGCGGCCAGAGTGGCTGACTAGCGGGCCCCGCTAGTCAGGTGTGAGGGAGGGGGAGAAGGAAGCAGAGCATGGCGGAGCTTCGCCAGAGCTGACGCCGACGAGGAGGGCGTCTTGGCCCGAGCTAGAGGGATGGATCGAAAGAGAAGACGAAGGCGCACCTGCCCGTACCCGTAGATTAGCTAGGGATGGTCGGACGGCGTCGGAACGGGCCTCTCCAGCGGCGACAGAGAGCGGAGGTCACCGGAGTTGGGGATGACGGCGACCAGAGGCTGCACCAGTGGCCCCAACCGGGTCGAACGGCACCACTGAAGCATGGCGGAGGCTCTGGAAGAGTGGCCCAAGCTTGGGAGGGGCTGGAGCTACGGGGATGACCCGAGGGGATCGCCGGCGAGCTCGAGCTCGGGGACGGCGGCCCGAGGCCTGCACGGCCGGGCTACCGCTTCCTACTGGCTTATGGAGTGTGTGAGGGGACTTGGTGATGCTCGAGAGAGCTGGGGAGGGCTGGATTTATAGCCGAGCGAGGTGAGAGGTTCGGGCTCCACCGGAGGACACCTGGACACGGCGCCCGGCGACGAACGACGTCAGTGAGCAAGGGGTAAGGCGACGCAGCTCACGCAAGCACTGTGCGCGAGCAGAGACGAGCACAGGAACGAGGGGGTGGCGACGAACACAATGCGCGGTGCACTGTTGGGTTGGCCGGACCGCGCCCGTGCTCCCTGCGGCGAGCTCCGGCGTCGGCGAGCGCCAGGAGGGAGTTAAGTGAGTAGAGACGGGGATGGTGGCGAGGTTTGGCGAGGTGCGGCAGGCGGGGAAGCGAGCACGCGCCGAACAGAGCGCTCGGCGGCACTCAGAGCGTGGCAACAAGCAGGTTGGCACCATGCACACGCGTGGTCACCGCGTGAACTTCGGCATAGAGCCACCGCTGGCCCTAATTTCATGTCTGGCGTGTAGTCCTTAGTGTTTTGGGTAGAGCCAATGCTTGGATTCGAGCTCAGGTGCAGTAAGATGGAGTTTCACTACAAGGTAAGTTTCTGGACAGTAACTTTGAGAGCTTACTGTGGTAAAAATACTAAGAGTTGGGAGCTGAGCTTTGGAGGTTAGCAATCATCTAGGAGGGTAGTGACGCACAAGAAAATTCAGCAGCATTGGAGCAAGTAAAATGGTAATTGTTGTAGGAACTACCATTTCTATCTAGAACAGAAAATATTTTTTGTAGCAAAAATATTCCAAAAAGTGATGCAATATTTTTCTCAGGAAGGTTTCCTAGGGTCCAAAGAATATTTGTGAATTTTCTCAGATTTTTTTGGGCAAGAAAAATTAGGGTTGCTTTGGAGCACAACTGGCTAGTTAGGGTTTTAGAGGTTTTTCATTTAAGAAAAATATTCATAATATTATTTTGAGGTGGATCAGAGAAGAAATGATGGCTAGAGAGAAATGAGTCAGTTGGGGGAAACTCAAGGTGGTTCCCAAGTGTTTAAGTCCAACTGAAGTGATTCAAACTCCAAAATTCAAATAAAAACCCAAATGAAATCAGACAAAGAAAAGAGGTGAAAAACCAGGCTGTCACAAACCTCCCCCACTTACGATGAATCTCGTCCTCGAGATTCGGTTGCTCGGGAAAACCATTTTGGATAATGTTCCTTTAGAAATTCTTCTCGTTCCCAAGTTGCTTCTGCCTCCTTGTGATGCTCCCACTGAATTTTGTAAAACTTCCTTGTTTTACTACGAGTGAGCCTTTCCATCTGATCCAAAATTCTGAACAACCTCTCTTCATATGTTAAATCCTTAGCCAACTCTATTTCTGTCATAGCAGTCTTTTTCTTAGGCGGCGATATACATCGCCTCAACTGTGAGACATGGAATACATCGTGCACTTTTGACAATTCTGGGGGCAGTTCCAACTGATATGCAACAGTACCCACTCTGGACATAAATGGGAATGGACCAATAAACCTGGGTGCCAATTTTCCGCGAGTCTGGAATCTCTTGACTCCTTTCATAGGAGTGACTCGGAGGTATACATGTTCTCCGGGTTCAAAACTGATCTATCGGTGCTTTGCATCATAATAACTCTTGTATCGAGATTTAGCCAATTGCAATCTGTCTCAGATTTCCTTGACTTGCTTCTCAGCTTCCATCATGAGATCCGTTCTAAAAATACGGCTATCTCCGGTTTGAGACCAATTCAATGGAGTGCGGCACTTACGGCCATACAGAGCCTCATAGGGTGACATCTTTAGACTGGTCTGGAAGCTGTTGTTGTATGAGAACTCGGCATACGGCAGACAGTCTTCCCATTTAGGTCCTTGGGCCAAGGCATAGGCCCGAAGCATATCTTCGAGTATTTGGTTTACACGCTCAGTCTGTCCATCGGTCTGAGGATGATAAGCGGTACTATATTTTAGCGCTGTCGCCAAGGCTTGGTGGAGACGTGACCAGAAAACGGAGGTAAAAAGTGACCCCCGGTCGGAAGTGATTGTTCGTGGTACTCCATGCAGACTGACTATTCTGGACACATACAGTTGTGCGAGCTGATCGGCTCAGTATGTGGTTTTGATGGGGATAAAGTGAGCTACCTTGGTTAAGGTGTCCACTATGACCCAGACTGCGTCATTGCCTCGCTGAGTCTTTGGTAGCCCTGTGACAAAATCCATGCAGACATCATCCCATTTCCATTGTGGAACGGGCAACGGTTGGAGGAGTCCGGCTGGTTTCTGGTGTTCTGCCTTCACTTTGTTGCATATGTCGCAACGGGCCACAAAATAGGCAATGTATTTCTTCATCCCATCCCACCAGAATATTTGCTGAAGGTCTTCATACATTTTAGTACCTCCAGGGTGAATAGAATACGAAGATTCGTGTGCTTCTGATAGTATTTTCTTCCTTAAATCTTCTTAACTGGGTACACAAATCCTTCCACGGAATCACAGTGTACCTTGTTGATCCTTAGAAAAATCTGAGGTCTGTCCTGCTAACATACGCGTGGCATGTTTCTATAGGACTGTGTCATTTGGCTGGGCCTTGCGGATCTTTTCCTTGAGGGTAGGAGTAACTTCCATATGTTAGCAAGACCAGCACCAACTATGACCAGGTTGAGCTGAGCAATCTCTTCTTGAAGTTCAGGAGGCAAGGATTCCATTATGGTATTCAGGCTGACAGGCTTTCGCCTAAGGGCATCGGCAACCACGTTGGCCTTACCCGGGTGGTAATTTATTCCAAGATCATAGTCCTTGACTAACTCAAGCCATCTTCGTTGGCGGAGATTTAAATCTGGCTGAGTAAATATATACTTGAGACTTTCGTGGTCAGTAAATATTTGGCACCTCTTCCCAATGAGGTAGTGCCTCCAAATTTTTAGAGCATGAACCACCGCGGCTAATTCCACATCATGAGTAGGATAGTTTCCTTCGTGGGGTCATAGCTATCGCGATGCATATGCTACCACCTTGCCATCTTGCATAAGTACGCATCCAAGCCCCTGTCTGGAAGCGTCACAGTACACATCAAAGCTGCGGTAGATGTCTGGAAGAGTCAACACAGGTGCTGTTGTCAGCCGGATTTTCAGCTCATTGAAACTTTTCTCACAGTCCTCAGTCCATTCAAACTTCTTATCTTTCTTGAGCAACTCCGTCATAGGTTTGGCAATCTTGGAGAATCCTTTAATGAAACGACGGTAGTATCCAGCTAATCCAAGGAAACTCCGGATTTGGGATACAGTTGTGGGTGCCAACCAATCGAGCACGTCCTTTACTTTGCTCGGGTCCACGGCTATGTCTTCTGCGGACAGCACATGCCCAAGAAATCCAACTCGCTTGAGCCAAAACTCACATTTACGGAATTTGGCGTACAACTGATGGTCGCAGAGTCGTTGTAATACAGCTCTGAGGTGTCCTTTGTGCTCTTCTTCACCTTTTGAGTATATGAGTATGTCATCAATAAAGACCACCATGAATTTATCTAGGAAGTCCATGAACACCTTGTTCATCATATGCATGAAGAAAGCAGGGGCATTGGTGAGGCCGAAGGACATAACGGTATATTCATAAAGACCTTACCGGGTAGTGAACGCGGTCTTAGGAATATCTTCCTTTTTAATCTTGAGTTGGTGGTATCTTGTCCTTAAATCAATTTTGGAGAATACCTTTGCCCCACTGAGTTGATCAAACAAGTCATCGATCCTGGGCTGTGGATATTTGTTTTCGATGGTGACATCATTTAGCTGTCGGTAATCCACACACATACAGAGACTACCATCTTTCTTACCCACGAATATAGCAGGTGATCCCCATGGGGAATAGCTGGGACGCATATATCCTTTCTGGAGCATCTCATCAAGTTGCTTCTTTAGCTCCACTAATTCTGAGGAAGGCATCCGATAATACTTCTTGTATAATGGTGCGGTTCCGGGCACAAGATCTATTGCAAACTCCAGCTCTCGATCTGGTGTCATGCCTGGCAGTTCTTCTAGAAATACATCGGGAAACTCACTGACCACAGGAATGAATTCCAATTCGCCCGCCACAGCGATGAAGACCATTTCTTTCTTGGGTATGCTTCTGCGGGCATAGAATTTTGTAGTCTGCCCCTCTTGACTTGTCAAAGTGACTTCTCGGGTTGCGCAATTTATGCATACTTGATATTGGGTTAACCAATTCATCCCGAAAATAATGTCCAACTTTACAGACTCAATGACTATCAAGGAAGTTGGAAAACAGGCTCCGTTGATATTAATTTCCAGATTAAGGCAAACCAGATTGCTTCTAAGCAGAAATCCTGGGATTGTACCAGCATATTCTTGCTCAAAATCGAACAAGGAAATTTGTTTTGGGCAACAAAACTCCACGAAATAAAAGAGTGGGAAGCCCAGAGTCAAATAAAATTATGGCAGGTATGCTATTAACAGAAAACATACCAATGACGACTTCGGGGTTCTCTTGGGCTTCGTCTGCGGAGAGGTGATGGACTTGCCCAGTGATGTTTTGCTGGATAGGGTATGACCCCATAAAGTTGACTTGTGGCCTGAATGGAGCATTAGTCATGTCGTTCTTGGGACACTCCCTGGCATAATGTCCGGTTTGCCCACAACTGAACCAAGAATTGTTGCGCTGGCACTCTTCTCGCACCGGGTTGGTTACGACATTCTTGACTTGCGTAGTGGTTTTTTTAACATCCTGCTACAAATTAGGCTTGTACTCTACCTGAGTATGCTGCCAGGTACGAGCCTTTTGCATTGGTTGCACTTCCTTCCTAGGCTCGAACTTGTGTTTGTGATCGTTATTTGCAGGCTTATTGTCATGTATAAGCTTGTGCTCCCTTTTAGCAATGAGATCCTTGTTTACCAGAGTTTGGAAATCAAGGAAGTCAAACATGCTGAGGGTGCATCGGAGATGCTGGTTTAATCCCCCAAGAAACCTGCCAATCTTTCTTTCTTCGGTGGCCACATCATAAAGGGAGTAACGGGCCAAATGATTGAACTTATGCAAATATTCACTCACAGACTGACTTCCTTGGAGGAGCGCGAGGAATTCATGATGCTTAATCTTCATAAGTCCAGTAGGAATATGATATTTACGGAACTGATCCTTGAATTTTGCCCAGGTGATTGCTTCATCAGCAGGCCACATAGCTTTTGCATTTTCCCACCATATGGTGGCAGCGCCTTCAAGATAATGAGTTGCAAATGGGACTTTGTCATCCTCATCAGTACAAGAAATCTCAAGCTTCTTCTCAATGGTTCTCAACCAGTAGTATGCGTCCAAGGGATCAATAACCTGACTGAAACTGGGAGGCTTGGTTCTCTGAAAATCTGACAGTTTGGAGTGATGACCGTTCCGATTTCCATTCTGCCCAACCATAGCTTGCACACTCCTTAATATTTCAATCAGATCATTATTCCTTCTTTCCTCAAACATACGCCAAATTTGCTCAGTGGAGGGCGGATTTGGCGGTGGAGGCCGTGGTGGAACGTACGGCTCGGGGGAGTCTCCTGCCTGTCGTGCAGAACGACGAACAGGAACATCCTCACAAGGGTCGCTACTGCTGCCTCCCCGCATCATCCTATTGTTTGTTTTTCCCAAGACAACACAACTGAGATGAGCAACATCCAAAAATATAGTGGGGAAAAGCCAGCGACCAAACTCAAAAGAAAGCAAAAATAACGAAGGAAACACGTGGAATAAGAGGAAGTTCCAACATAATGATACATAGACCCGTACATAAAAGATAAAGACCGAATAAGATCAACTACTCTCATACATGAAACGGAACATCATGACTCGTACGACTACATCCGTACATCATCCTGACGACTGCGGATACTCGAGCGCTCTAATGCTCTGCTGGTGCTGCGGGGTCCTCTCCTGAAGCGGACTCGGATCCTGAACTGACGACGTTAATCGAGACCTCCGGGTTAAAGGTAACATGATGACGCTGCCTTGAAGGCTCTCCCTCCGGAGCAGGTGAAGGATGAGGTTGGAGCATCGGGACTACGGGGGTAGTGAGAAGGGAAACCCACTCAGCAGGAGCACTGAGAGGATTCACAGTCGAGGTGCCAGAGCTACTCGGAGGAGTAACTGGTGAAATAGGTGAACTAGAACTGGATGGATAATAAGGAGTAAATCCCGTAGACGATGGAGTAGTGAAAGCTCTAGTAGCGGCTAAAGCAGTGCGAGCACGAGTCAGCTCTCGAGCGAGCTCGTGAATCATAAGATAGCTAGCGGTGATATAACGAGAAAGGTGGCTAGCAGTACTATCAGACTCCGGATCAATGATAGGGAAACGGACACGACCATTGTCGTGCAGGGAAGGATAGTAGTGGCAACCTGGGTGGTTCTGCATCCGGACCTCGTTATAACGAAGCTCGATGAGGATCTCAAATGCAGCAAACTGGACAGCCTGAGAAGCGGTAGAAGCGAAACTGCTCCGGGAGGTACGAGTGTAAGAGCTGGAAGCTGAACTGGTGCGCAGAGTAACCACTCCGTGATACTCATACACTGAGTCTGCTAGGCGTTCCCGGTACACACGATAGACTGGGTCGTCACCGAGGGGGTACAGTCGACGCCACACGTTACGGAGGAGATGCGGTGATGTGTACGGCATCAGCTGCAACTGGCACGGATACGGCACCGGAGCCATCTACACTCACATCCATTAGTAGGTTAGAATAAAAATAAAACGAGTGCATGCAATGCATCAACCATCTACAAATGCTACCGGCACTCAACTTATACTCTTAACTAATGTCCAGTTAACATGTCGGTAGTCTAGCATGGCCTACAGTCAGCGCGGCTCTGATACCAAGCATTGTGGCACCCCGTCTCAGAGCAACCGGTTTACCTTGTATTTGCCAGCCTAGAGACCATGTCTTCTGGCAACACACAACATCTTGGTACAGAAATCAACCACTTTATTGATACTAGCGGAAAATGGTTCATATTACAACGGGTTGCGAGGCCAAGCGGCACACACGGTGCGGCTAAACAATACGTACATTATTTAGTGAACACAAAGGGGCCTCGAGCGTGACAACTACGCGGCAGCGGAACGACGATGAAGCGGAACTCCATAGCACAGGGACACCGATCTGGACACGATCTAGACTCGGACAGCACTCCTTTCCAACGAGAGTTTCCTGAAAGCTGGCATGACACGCCATGTCAGTACATTGAATGTACTTGCAAGCTCACAACAAACATAAACATAATGACAAACAATATCATGATAATTAACTAGTTGAAACATCAATGCAAAATCATGCCGTGATCGTGATCTCGGGACTTAAGTCCCTCGGACTTGCTTACCAAATGGTGATCGCCCTCGGATCACAAACGGACCAACATCGGTCTTTAATCGGATTACACCAAACGGTGATCTTACTTGGATCACAAACCGACCAACAATTTGGCCTCCAACACCAAGATGATTTCTCAACCATCATATCTCCAACAGTGCCCAGTTATTATCTTAGTGTGCAAAATTATTTAAACGTTGACCCATGGTGTGACCTACTTTCGAGCGTGTCCGTAACCGTGGACTCGGCTATCGATAGATTTAATACACTCTGCAGAGATAGCGCATTGTACCCACACCACGGAACCCATGGCCTCGCACTCCCATTCAGGTGGACCAACGACATTCCGACGAAACCCCTCCATTGCCATGACACTCTCCCAGCCACTCCGACTCACTCCCCACTGGCCTAAGTCCTGGGTGGCCCCGTGTCTACCAAAGACACCAACGGCCACCGTCGTGGCAAAACATAAATGGTCCCAAACGGGGACAAGGTACCATGACAACAACGCGCACACAAGGTTTCGTCTGCTTACCGGGCCAGGGTAACGCACGTCCATAACCTTCCCTCGTTGGAGGCACCGACCAGAGGCATGACAACAGACCGAATAAAGGCCTTCCCACAAAGGCAAATGTGGTTGCACTAGGGGAAAACTCGATTCAGTGGCACCATGACCCGATCAACAATATGTTCAAGTTAAGTAATTATCAGGTTCACTTAAAGTGAAAGTACCGGTGTCATGATATGCCATGAAAATGCAACACTGATATATGCATCACAAATCATCGGAAATAACTGGGTCAACTTCATCAAATACTAAGCATAGATATCAATAACTTATAGCACCTCTCTGGTTATGTTTATCCATCAAATTTTTAAGCAGAACCATTACTTAGCATAATTTATTTTTTTATCCAAGAAAAGATTAAACCAAATAATCCTTTTTCCTACCCATATTACTTCTTCATAAACAAATATTTCTTCTAATGACTTAGCCAAACTTAGTTAGCTTCAAACTTCTGTAAACTAATCATATACACATCAATCAAGCATCCAACAGAATATAAACATTTATTTTAGTGATTTAAATGCATGGATTAAACCATTTGTTCAAGTTGAAAATTCAGAAATATTGTAATGGCACCATGAAAATGTTGTTGTGGCTTGCCTTAGTGCAGATGAGGTTCACACTCCTCCTGGTGATCCTCAAGACAAGCTTCACCTTCTGAAAACAATTATAAACACTAAAAGAAAACATCAAGAACCACTATGAAATTCACCAGAAAATCTAGACAACAGAGAAAAATATCATTTTTTGTGAGCTGCTAGATCTTTTCATAAAGAACACAATGCAAAAAGAATCAATTCATTTGGACTTATGGTTAAAAAGTTGGAGCTGTTTGAAGCTCTCTGGAATATTTTGAATTTGATTTAAATAAAAACAGAACGGGGGGTGACGTCGAAGGCGTCAACCCGCGGGGCGGCTCCACTCATACTGCTTCATGCCCGGCCAGATTGGCTGACTAGCAGGCCCCGCTAGTCAGGTGAGAGGGAGGGGGAGAGGGAATTACAGGGCACGGCGGAGCTTCGCGGGAGCTCAGACCGGCGAGGAGGGCATCTTGGCCTGAGCTAGAGGGATGGATCGAAAGAGAAGACGAAGGCGCACCTGCCCGTACCCGTAGATTAGCTAGGGGTGGTCGGACGGCATCGGAACGGGCCTCTCCAGCGGCGACAGAGAGCGGAGGTCGCCGGAGTTGGGGATGACGGCGACCAGAGGCTGCACCAGTGGCCCCAACCGGGTCGAACGGCACCACTAAATCACGGTGGAGGCTCTGGAAGAGTGGCCCGAGCTTGGGAGGGGCTGGAGCTACTGGGATGACCCGAGGGGATCGTCGGCGAGCTCGAGCTCGGGGACGGCGGCCCGAAGCCTGCCCGGCCGGGCTACGGCTTCCTACTGGCTTGTGGAGTGTGTGAGGGGACTTGGTGAAGCTCGAGAGGGCTGAATTTATAGCCGAGTGAGGTGAGAGGTTCGGGCTCCGCCAGAGGACACCTGGACACGGCGCCCGGCGACGAACGGCGTCAGTGAGCAAGGGGGAAGGCGACGCAGCTCACGCGAGCACTGTGGGCGAGCGGAGACGAGCACGGGAACGAGGGGTTGGCGACGAACACAGTGCGCGGTGCACTGTTGGGTTGGCTGGACCGCTCCCGTGCATGCTGCGGCGAGCTCCAGCGTCGGCGAGCACCAGGAGGGAGTTAAGTGAGTAGAGACGGGGATGGTGGCGAGGTTTGGCGAGGTGCGGCAGGCGGGGAAGCGAGCACGCGCCGAACAGAGCGCTCGGCGGCACTCAGAGCGTGGCGACAAGCAGGTTGGCACCGTGCACACGCGTGGTCACCGCGTGAACTTCAGCATAGAGCCACGGCTGGCCCTAATTTCATGTCTGGCGTGTAGTCCTTACTGTTTTGGGTAGGGCCAATGCTTGGATTCGAGCTCAGGTGCAGTAAGATGGAGTTTCACTACAAGGTAAGTTTCTCGACAGTAACTTTGAGAGCTTATTGTGGTCAAAATACTAAGAGTTGGGAGCTGAGCTTTGGAGGTTAGCAATCATCTAGGAGGGTAGTGACGCACAAGAAAATTCAGCAGCATTGGAGCAAGTAAAATGGTAGTTGCTGTAGAAACTACCATTTCTGTCCAGAATAGAAAATATTTTCTGTAGCAAAAATATTCCAAAAAGTGATGCAATATTTTTGCTCAGGAAGGTGTCCTAGGGTCCAAAGAATATTTGGGAATTTTTCTGATTTTTGTGGGCAAGAAAAATTGGGGTTGCTTTGGAGCACAAGTGGCTGGTTAGGGTTTTAGAAGGGGAAAATGAATATTTTTCATTTAAGAAAAATATTCATAATATTATTTTGAGGTGGATCAGAGAAGAAACGATGGCTAGAGAGAAATGAGTCACTTGGGGGAAAGTCAAGGTGGTGCCCAAGTGTCTAAGTCCAACTGAAGTGATTCAAACTCCAAAATTCGAATCAAAACCCAAATAAAATCAGACAAAGAAAAGAGGTCAAAAACCAGGCTGTCACACCTATACCTGGCCATAAGTCGGGTAAGGCCGGGCCTAATAAAGCTCGTAGCAGAAAATCTAGGCCCAGACCCATGTTTTGTGTGCCTATTCTAACGGATCTCACGAGGTTTCTGTTGAGTTTTGTGTGCTGGAGTTTTCAAGTTGTGGGTGAGATCATGATGGATGAAGAAATAAGGAGTGGCAAGACCCTATGTTTGGGGATGCCCAAAGCACGCCAAGGTAATATTCAAGGAAGACTCAAGCGTGCATCCCCTCTTTCGTCTATAACCTATCTGTATGTTACTTGGAGCTACATTTTTATTCATCACATGATAAGAGTTTTACTTGCAGCGTCTTGTGCCATAGTTTCTGCTTTGTTTGCTTTGTTTGCTTTTTAGTTTGCCACAATCATTGTTTGCTGGACACACCTTTTTGAGAGGAACACACATTTATCGTGATTTTTTAAATACTCTATGTACTTCACTTATATCTTTTGAGCTAGGGGGTTGCTCTTGTTCTTCACTTATACTCACTACTAGGGAAAACCCTAGCAGTAACGCGGGTACTTTGCCTATCAGTAGCGCGGGATGCCGCGCTACTGATAAGGCGCTACAGCTAACATGTACCAGTAGTGCGTGTCATCCAACGCTACTGCTATACATGGCTAGCAGTAGCGAGGTTTATTGCAGAGCGCTGCTGCTAATATCTGCAACGCTTTTTATCAGGAAGCTCTACTCGTATGGGAGCGCTACTGCTAACTTTATTCCCCTCGCTACTTCTAGTTTTATTAGTTTCTGGTTTTTTTTCTGCATATTTGTTTTGTATTTGAACATGCTTTATACAATAATCTTTAGCATATCATATACATACAAATGTAATCATAGCATATACATACAAATAGTCTCATAAAATCATGTCATCATCATAATCATCATCCAACACAAAGTGTCTCTCGTCATCATCTCGAAAATAGCGATACAAGTCTCGATTACTTGCAACTACATTGTCATCCATCTAAACAATGATATACGCGAGAAGAGCTATCACTTTGAGTGAGAACGGAACTATGCAGTACATGAGTTCGTATCCCTCTCTCGCATTAGCGTGAACCTAAACTAACTACTGGCTGTCGCTCGAAAACCGGAAACCGGTACACCTGGGCCAGACATTCCGGCCACTCGTTGTATACTCCAGGCATAGCACTTCTTCGCCATCGATGATCTATACACCTGCATCGTCACATGAGTCAATGATATGCAACATATATAGTTGAGCAACAGAAAGAGACAGACTTGTAAAAAATAGAAGTGACATATCATAAGCATAAATAACAAAATTCATCGTACCAAAATGCCCTAACTAGAGTGATCTTCGCTAGTCGAGGAGGACGGTTTAATTACATCACAAATAAAGTTTCGTCGTGCATAACTCAAAGTTTCGTCATACAGAAAGTATGGACTAAACGGACACATTGTAGTATATTGATAATCACTCTAACATGTCGTGCCATCCATCTAAGTCAGGGAGATAGTCCCCGAGCTTAGTGAAAGGCTTCAGGTCGAGACGCTGAGCGGCTACGCGTGTTCGAACGTCTTCCCGCGACATTTGTCCTTCTTCGTAGAACATCCCTGTTTTTTCGACGACCTCCTTCATGATGATTTGGGCAAGTTCGCGTTGGATGTGATAGAACTCAGCTCGAAGTCGATGATCCTCGATATCTCCTAAGTTCTTTGCCCATTGCAGAATATGGGCATCGCCGGATCTAGGTGAAATGCGAAGGTTCTGGTGATCCCGTCTGTACTCCAGCATGTGGTGTAGGACATAGAATCCATCATTAAGAGAATCACTCGGTTGCTGGATGCAGCAGAAGTCGGTCTTATGGCCGAAGGCGGGCCTGCCGTCCCTTTTCTTCTTGTCCTTGACCTCTCCACCCCGTGCGTCGTAGTAAAACATAGCACTGTCGAGAACAGACTTGATGTGGGTGTAATCCTTTTTGTTAATGTTCTTCGACGAGTCCAAGTAAAGAGCGTGGGAGTATCGGGGGTAGAGGATGATGAGGACGGCACACCCGTCACTGCGCAAAATAAGTACACCTCAAATTAATTAGCCTCCACCATGCAAATGAATGATTGAAATCAAAGGAAGGATATCCGCGCGGATGACTTACAGGGGATGATAAGGCACAAGAATCGCCTCCTTGTCCTTATTGGCGAGCATGAAATTGGCGATGTATTCCCTCACGCATTCACGGTGCTCTGCGCAGAGTCCCAAGAAGCCCTTGTGCATGAAGTACGGGTCAGCAACGCAGAAATGAGGTATCTGCTCAACCCCGATGAGGTAGTTCATGTTCAAGGCATAAAGGCGGACAAACATAAAATCCAGCTTCTTCAAGTGAAACATGTCGAAGATGTAATCGAATCGAAGGAAGAACTTCTCCGCAGGCACGTTAACCACGTAGAGTGGGTATCCTGGAGTTTTTTAGGCGATGAGGCCTTTCTCAATCCACAACACGTCGTCATGAAGTCTCCTTAGATCGTCGAATCTGGCCCCTAGCGCTGCTTTAGGTAGGATTGGTTGACCGGGGATATGCCATTTTGCCGCACTGGGGATATCTATACGGTCTTGAACCCGAGGATGCTGAGGCGGCTGGATCATAGAAGCAGCTTGGTGGCCTTTCCTCGCTCTCTTCCTAGGCTTCTTTGCTATCAGAAGGTCGTCTATAATACGTTCAGCCTCCGGAGGCGGCAATTCAGGCACCGACTCATGATGCTCAAACCGTGTGTAGGCGCCAGTATTGAGATACTGCTGAGTGTCATCCTCATCCTCATCCTCATCTATGGCGACGTCACCAGCGACTAATGGAGCCACTTCCTCACCCCTTCCGCTATCACCCAGCACGACAACCGATGCTAATTGGGTAGGTGGGGTGTTGATGTTCATACCTAACTGCATGCTCGTGGGTGTGTGAGGGAGTCCTAGCCTAAGGGGTCCTCGGGCGTCCGGCCTGTTAGCCATGGGCCGGACTGATGGGCCGTGAAGATACAAAGACCGAAGACTCTACCCATGTCCGGATGGGACTTTCCTTGGCGTGGAAGGATATCTTGGCGATCAAATATGTAGATTCCTTTCTCTGTAACTGACCTTATGTAACCCTAGGTCCCTCCGGTGTCTATATAAACCGGAGGGCTAGGTCGGTAGACGGACAATCATAATCATATAGGCTAGACTTCTAGGGTTTAGCCATTACGATCTCATGGTAGATCAACTCTTGTAATACTCATATTCATCAAGATCAATCAAGCAGGAAGTAGGGTATTACCTCCATAGAGAGGGCTCGAACCTGGGTAAACATTGTGTCCCCCGTCTCCTATTACCATCATCCTTAGATGCACAGTTCGGGACCCCCTACCCGAGATCCGTCGGTTTTGACACCGACATTGGTGATTTCATTGAGAGTTCCACTATGCCGTCCCCAAAAGGTTTGATGGCTCCTTTAATCATCCATAATGATGCTGTCCAAGGGGAGACCTTCCTCCCCGGGCAGCTCTTCGTGTTCGGCAGCTTCGCACTACGGGCCAACTCGTTTGGCCATCTGGAGCAGATCGATAGCTACGCCCTTGGCCACCAGGTCAGATTCGGAAGCTTGAACTACGTCGCGGACATCCGTGGACACTTGATCTTCGACGGATTCGAGACCGCGACGACCCCTCCCTGTCGCCCCGATGAACATGACTTAAATCTGTCATCGAACCATATCCAGGAGATAGCTCCCGTAACTGCTCTGGCCTTAGATCACGAGCAGATCGCACCATCCGAGGACGGAAAGCTCAACCCCGCCACGGAGGCCGCAGACTCCGCGGCGTTGGAGCCGCACATAGACCTAACTTCGGGTGATGTCTGTGTCACCAGAACCTCGGATTCGTTTCCAGCTATAAGTTCTGAGCCATGTACGTCCGCATATGTCGAGCAGGATCGGTCATCTATCGCCGAATTCAGCGCCGCAGACATATTTCTGCACTCACCTTTGGGTGACGTGCTGAACTCGTGAAAGAATCTATCCCTAGCGGAGGACTCTCAGCCGAATTATATCCGTTTTGAACTAGAGGCTGATGATGGAGAATTTCGTTTCCCACCCACCGCCCACTTCATAGCCACTGTCGAAGCCTTAACCGACACGCTTGACTACGACTCCGAAGACATCGACGGTATGGACGACGACGCCGGAGAAGAGGAGGCCCAAGACCCGCCTTTCACCGGACAATGGACAGCCACTTCCTCATATGACGTATACATGGTGGATGCACCAAAAGATAATAGCGACGACGACAAGGAGAACCCAGCGAAGGATGACCCTCCTAAGACACAACCAAAGCACCGTCGTCAGCGGCGCCGCTCTAAATCACGCCGCAGCAAGGACAGCAACACCGGCACAGGAGACGATAACTCTTCGGATGGTGTCGAAGACACTGAAGACCCCGACGAACAAACTGCCGAACAAGACAATAGGGAAGACGGGCAAGTTAGCCCTGATGAACAGGCCATAGAGGAAGACTCGGAGGACGGTAGTTATCATCCGCTCTCCGAAGAGGAGGTGAGCCTCGGCAACGAGGATTTCATCGTGCCTGAGGATCCTCTCGAGCAGGAGCACTTTAAGCTTCAGCTAATAGCCACTGCGAGGAGCCTGAAAAAGAAGCAGCAGCAGCTTCAAGCTGACCAAGACCTGCTCAATGACAGATGGACCGATGTCCTAGCAGCCGAGGAATACGTCCTTAAACGCCCAGCCAAAAGTTACCCGAAGCGCAAACTGCTACCTCAGTTCGATGATGAGGCGCCAGAGCCCGGACCAGCATCGCGCAATGCGGCTGACCGACCACCACGCGGTCGGGATAAAATGGCAATCCAAGCCAAACACCAGACTGCCCCATCTCGCCGTAAAGGCAGGGATACGACAGCTCGGGGTTATACATATGACCTTCGTCAAGACCTGGACAGTAGAGCAGGACATACAAGATCGATCTACGGATCGTGAGGACGCGCCCTGACACGCGAGGATGGCTATCTATTCGGACGTGACAAACCTAGTCACGCATGGGCCGAAAACCGCAGACGGACTCCATCGGAGCTACGTCGCGATGCGGCCCGATATAGAGGCGCCGCACACCCTCTTTGCTTCACTGTCGAAGTAATGGATCATGAATTCCCAGAAGGGTTCAAACCCGTAAACATCGAATCATACAATGGAACAACCGATCCCGCGGTATGGATCAAGGATTTTATTCTCCACATCCACATGGCCCGCGGGGATGACCTTCACGCCATCAAATACCTCCCACTAAAACTCAAAGGGCCAGCTCGGCACTAGCTAAAGAGTCTGCCTGAAAATTCTATTCGCAGCTAGGAGGACTTGGAAGAAGCTTTCCTTGACAACTTCCAAGGTACATATGTCCGACCGCCAGATGCCGATGACTTAAGTCACATAGTTCAACAGCCTGGGGAGTCAGCGAGGAAATTCTAGACTAGGTTCCTAACTAAAAAGAACCAGATCATCGACTGTCTGGACGCCGAAGCCCTAGCGGCCTTTAAACGTAGCATCCGTGACGAATGGCTTGCCCGCCACCTCGGCCAGGAAAAGCTGAAATCCATGGTAGCCCTCACGGAACTCAAGACCCGCTTTTGCGCGGGTGAAGATAGTTGGCTAGCTCGTAGTAAAAATACGGCCAGCGACGCAGGCCCCTCTGAGGCCAAAAACAGCAACGGCAAGCTCCGACGCAGCAGACATAAACACCGAAGCAATGGCGAAAACACCGATGGCACGACAGTCAACGCCGGATTCAGTGGCTCCAAGTCCAGTCAGCGGAAGAAACCATATAAAAGAAGCAATCAGGGACCATCCAGCTTGGACCGCATACTCGACCGTCCGTGCCAAATCCATGCCACCCCAGCCACCGGGAGTAGGACTCCTCCTTTCTTTGTGGGAGTAGGAGAAGGGAAGGGGGAAGGAGAAAGAAGGAAGGGTGCGCCCCCCCTTCCCTAGTCCAATTCGGACCAGACCAAGGGGAGGGGTGCGGCCACCTTTTGAGGCCTTTCTCTCCTTTCCCGTATGGCCCATTAAGGCCCAATACGAATTCCCGTAACTCTCCGGTACTCCGAAAAATACCCGAATCACTCGGAATCTTTCCGAAGTCCGAATATAGTCGTCCAATATATCGATTTTTACGTCTCAACCATTTCGAGACTCCTCGTCATATCCCCGATCTCATCTGGGACTCCGAACTCCTTCGGTACATCAAAACTCAATAAAGCTGTCATCGTAACGTTAAGCGTGCGGACCCTACGGGTTCGAGAACTATGTAGACATGACCGAGACACGTCTCCGGTCAATAACCAATAGCGGGACCTGGATGCCCACATTGGCTCCCACATATTCTACGAAGATCTTTATCGGTCAGACCGCATAACAACATACGTTGTTCCCTTTGTCACCGGTATGTTACTTGCCCGAGATTTGATCGTCGGTATCTCGATACCTAGTTCCATCTCGTTACCGGCAAGTCTCTTTACTCGTTTCGTAACACATCATCCCGCAACTAACTCATTAGTCACAATGCTTGCAAGGCTTATAGTGATGTGTATTATCGAGTGGGCCCAGAGATACCTCTCCGACAATTGGAGTGACAAATCCTAATCTCGAAATACGCCAACCCAACAAGTACCTTTGGAGACACCTGTAGAGCACCTTTATAATCACCCATTTACGTTGTGACGTTTGGTAGCACACAAAGTGTTCCTCCGGTAACGGGAGTTGCATAATCTCATAGTCATAGGAACATGTATAAGTCATGAAGAAAGCAATAGCAACATACTAAACGATCGAGTGCTAAGCTAACGGAATGGGTCAAGTCAATCACGTCATTCTCCTAATGAGGTGATCTCGTTAATCAAATGACAACTTATGTCTATGGCTAGGAAACACAACCATTTTTGATTAATGAGCTAGTCAAGTAGAGGCATACTAGTGACACTCTGTTTGTCTATATATTCACACATGTATTATGTTTCCGGTTAATACAATTCTAGCATGAATAATAAACATTTATCATGATACAAGGAAATAAATAATACTTTATTATTGCCTCTAGGGCATATTTCCTTCAGTCTCCCACTTGCACTAGAGTCAATAATCTAGATTACACAGTAATGATTCTTACACCCATGGAGCCTTGGTGCTGATCATGTTTTGCTCGTGGAAGAGGCTTAGTCAACGGGTCTGCAACATTCAGATCCGTATGTATCTTGCAAATTGCTATGTCTCCCACCTGGACTAAATCCCGGATGGAATTGAAGCGTCTTTTGATGTGCTTGGTTCTCTTGTGAAATCTGGATTCCTTTGCCAAGGCAATTGCACCAGTATTGTCACAAAAGATTTTCATAGGACCCGATGCACTAGGTATGACACCTAGATCGGATATGAACTCCTTCATCCAGACTCCATCATTTGCTGCTTCCGAAGCAGCTATGTACTCCGCTTCACATGTAGATCCCGCCATGACGCTTTGTTTAGAACTACACCAACTAACAGCTCCACCGTTCAATGTAAATACGTATCCGGATTGCGATTTAGAATCGTCCGGATCAGTGTCAAAGCTTGCATCAACGTAACCATTTACGATGAGCTCTTTGTCACCTCCATATACGAGAAACATATCCTTAGTCCTTTTCAGGTATTTCAGGATGTTCTTGACCGTTGTCCAGTGATCCACTCCTGGATTACTTTGGTACCTTCCTGCTAAACTTATAGCAAGGCATACATCAGGTCTGGTACACAGCATTGCATACATGATAGAGCCTATGGCTGAAGCATAGGGGACATCTTTCATCTTCTCTCTATCTTCTGCAGTGGTCGGGCATTGAGTCTTACTCAACTTCACACCTTGCAACACAGGCAAGAATCCTTTCTTTGCTTGATCCATTTTGAACTTCTTCAAAACTTTGTCAAGGTATGTGCTTTGTGAAAGTCCAATTAAGCGTCTTGATCTATCTCTATAGATCTTGATGCCCAATATATACGCAGCTTCACCGAGGTCTTTCATTGAAAAAAATCTTATTCAAGTATCCCTTTATGCTATCCAGAAATTCTATATCATTTCCAATCAGTAATATGTCATCCACATATAATATCAGAAATGCTACAGAGCTCCCACTCACTTTCTTGTAAATACAGGCTTCTCCAAAAGTCTGTATAAAACCAAATGCTTTGATCACACTATCAAAGCATTTATTCCAACTCCGAGAGGCTTGCACCAGTCCATAAATGGATCGCTGGAGCTTGCACACTTTGTTAGCTCCCTTCGGATCGACAAAACCTTCTGGTTGCATCATATACAACTCTTCTTCCAGAAATCCATTCAGGAATGCAGTTTTGACATCCATTTGCCAGATTTCATAATCATAAAATGCGGCAATTGCTAACATGATTCGGACAGACTTAAGCATCGCTACGGGTGAGAAGGTCTCATCGTAGTCAATCCCTTGAACTTGTCGAAAACCTTTCGCAACAAGTCGAGCTTTATAGACAGTAACATTACCATCAACGTCAGTCTTCTTCTTGAAGATCCATTTATTTTCAATGGCTTGCCGGTCATTGGGCAAGTCAACCAAAGTCCATACTTTGTTCTCATACATGGATCCCATCTCAGATTTCATGGCCTCAAGCCATTTTGCGGAATCTGGGCTCACCATCGCTTCTTCATAGTTCGTAGGTTCGTCATGGTCTAGTAACATAACTTCCAGAACAGGATTACCGTACCACTCTGGTGCGGATCTTACTCTGGTTGATCTACGAGGTTCAGTAATAACTTGATCTGAAGTTTCATGATCATCATCATTAACTTCCTCACTAATTGGTGTAGGTGTCTCAGAAACAGGTTTCTGTGATGAACTACTTTCCAATAAGGGAGCAGGTATAGTTACCTCATCAAGTTCTACTTTCCTCCCACTCACTTCTTTCGAGAGAAACTCCTTCTCTAGAAAATTTCCGAATTTAGCAACAAAAGTTTTGCCTTCGGATCTGTGATAGAAGGTATACCCAACAGTCTCCTTTGGGTATCCTATGAAGACACATTTCTCCGATTTGGGTTCGAGCTTATCAGGTTGAAGTTTCTTCACATAAGCATCGCAGCCCCAAACTTTAAGAAACGACAACTTTGGTTTCTTGCCAAACCACAGTTCATAAGGCGTCGTCTCAACGGATTTTGATGGTGCCCTATTTAACGTGAATGCAGCCGTCTCTAAAGCATAACCCCAAAACGATAGCGGTAAATCAGTAAGAGACATCATAGATCGCACCATATCTAGTAAAGTGCGATTACGACGTTCGGACACACCATTACGCTGTGGTGTTCCGGGTGGCGTGAGTTGCGAAACTATTCCGCATTGTTTCAAATGTAGACCAAACTCGTAACTCAAATATTCTCCTCCACGATCTGATCGTAGAAACTTTATTTTCTTGTTACGATGATTTTCAACTTCACTCTGAAATTCTTTGAACTTTTCAAATGTTTCAGACTTATGTTTCATTAAGTAGATATACCCATATCTGCTTAAATCATCTGTGAAGGTGAGAAAATAACGATATCCGCCACGAGCCTCAACATTCATCGGACCACATACATCTGTATGTATGATTTCCAACAAATCTGTTGCTCTCTCCATAGTTCCGGAGAACGGTGTTTTAGTCATCTTGCCCATGAGGCACGGTTCGCAAGTACCAAGTGATTCATAATCAAGTGGTTCCAAAAGTCCATCAGTATGGAGTTTCTTCATACGCTTTACACCGATATGACCTAAACGGCAGTGCCACAAATAAGTTGCACTATCATTATCAACTCTGCATCTTTTGGTTTCAATATTATGAATATGTGTATCACTACTATCGAGATTCAACAAAAATAGAACACTCTTCAAGGGTGCATGACCATAAAAGATATTACTCATATAAATAGAACAACCATTATTCTCTGATTTAAATGAATAACCGTCTCGCATCAAACAAGATCCAGATATAATGTTCATGCTCAACGCTGGCACCAAATAACAATTATTTAGGTCTAAAACTAATCCCGAAGGTAGATGTAGAGGTAGCGTGCCGACCGTGATCACATCGACTTTGGAACCATTTCCCACGCGCATCGTCACCTTGTCCTTAGCCAATCTTCGCTTAATCCGTAGCCCCTGTTTCGAGTTGCAAATATTAGCAACAGAACCAGTATCAAATACCCAGGTGCTACTGCGAGCATTAGTAAGGTACACATCAATAACATGTATATCACATATACCTTTGTTCACCTTGCCATCCTTCTTATCCGCCAAATACTTTGGGCAGTTCCGCTTCCAGTGACCAGTTTGCTTGCAGTAGAAGCACTCAGTTTCAGGCTTAGGTCCAGACTTGGGTTTCTTCTCCTGAGCAGCAACTTGTTTGCTGTTCTTCTTGAAGTTCCCTTTCTTCTTCCCTTTACCCTTTTTCTTGAAACTGGTGGTCTTATTGACCATCAACACTTGATGCTCCTTTTTGATTTCTACCTCCGCAGCCTTTAGCATTGCGAATAGCTCGGGAATTGTCTTACTCATCCCTTGCATATTATAGTTCATCACGAAGCTCTTGTAGCTTGGTGGCAGTGATTGAAGAATTCTGTCAATAACGCTATCATCCGGAAGATTAACTCCCAGTTGAATCAAGTGATTGTTATACCCAGACATTTTGAGTATATGCTCACTGACAGAACTATTCTCTTCCATCTTGCAGCTGAAGAACTTATTGGAGACTTCATATCTCTCAATTCGGGCAATTGCTTGAAATATTATCTTCAACTCCTGGAACATCTCATATGCTCCATGACGTTCAAAACGTCGTTGAAGACCCGGTTCTAAGCCGTAAAGCATGGCACACTGAACTATCGAGTAGTCATCAGCTTTGCTCTGCCAGACGTTCATAACATCTGGTGTTGCTCCTGCAGCAGGCCTTGCACCCAGCGGTGCTTCCAGGACGTAATTCTTCTGTGCAGCAATGAGGATAATCCTCAAGTTACGGACCCAGTCCGTGTAATTGCTACCATCATCTTTCAACTTTGCTTTCTCAAGAAACGCATTAAAATTCAACGAAACAACAGCACGGGCCATCTATCTACAATTAACATAGACAAGCAAAATACTATCAGGTACTAAGTTCATGATAAATTCAAATTCAATTAATCATATTACTTAAGAACTCCCACTTAGATAGACATCCCTCTAATCCTCTAAGTGATCACGTGATCCATATCAACTAAACCATGTCCGATCATCACGTGAGATGGAGTAGTTTCAATGGTGAACATCACTATGTTGATCATATCTACTATATGATTCACGCTCGACCTTTCGGTCTCCGTGTTCCGAGGCCATATCTGTTATATGCTAGGCTCGTCAAGTTTAACCTGAGTATTCCGCGTGTGCAACTGTTTTGCACCCGTTGTATTTGAACGTAGAGCCTATCACACCCGATCATCACGTGGTGTCTCAGCATGAAGAACTTTCGCAACGGTGCATACTCAGGGAGAACACTTATACTTTGATAATTTAGTGAAGGATCATCTTATAATGCTACCGTCAAACAAAGCAAGATAAGATGCATAAAGGATTAACATCACATGCAATCAATATAAGTGATATGATATGGCCATCATCATCTTGTGCTTGTGATCTCCATCTCCGAAGCACCGTGCTTGTGATCTCCATCTCCGAAGCACCGTCATGATCACCATCGTCACCGGCGCGACACCTTGATCTCCATCGTAGCATCGTTGTCGTCTCATCAATCTTATGCTTCTACGACTATCGCTGCCGCTTAGTGATAAAGTAAAGCATTACATGGCGATTGCATTGCATACAATAAAACGACAACCATATGGCTCCTGCCAGTTGCCGATAACTCGGTTACAAAACATGATCATCTCATACAACAAATTATATCACATCATGTCTTGACCATATCACATCACAACATGCCCTGCAAAAACAAGTTAGACGTCCTCTACTTTGTTGTTGCAAGTTTTACGTGGCTGCTACGGGCTTAGCAAGAACCGTTCTTACCTACGCATCAAAACCACAATGATAGTTTGTCAAGTTGGTGCTGTTTTAACCTTCGCAAGGACCGGGCGTAGCCACACTCGGTTCAACTAAAGTGAGAGAGACAGACACCCGCCAGTCACCTTTAAGCAACGAGTGCTCGCAACGGTGAAACCAGTCTCGCGTAAGCGTACGCGTAATGTCGGTCCGGGCCGCTTCATCTCACAATACCGCTGAACCAAAGTAAGACATGCTGGTAAGCAGTATGACTTATATCGCCCACAACTCACTTGTGTTCTACTCGTGCATAGCATCAACGCATAAAACCAAGCTCGGATGCCACTGTTGGGGAACATAGTAATTTCAAAAAAAATTCTACGCACACGCAAGATCATGGTGATGCATAGCAACGAGAGGGGAGAGTGTTGTCCACGTACCCTCGTAGATCGACAGCGGAAGCGTTATTACAACGCGGTTGATGTAGTCGTACGTCTTCACGATCCGACCGATCAAGTACCGAAATCACGGCACCTCCGAGTTCTACACACGTTCAGCTCGATGACGTCCCTCAAACTCCGATCCAGCCGAGTGTTGAGGGAGAGTTTCGTCAGCACGACAGCGTGGTGACGATGATGATGTTCCACCGACGCAGGGCTTCGCCTAAGCTCCGCAACGGTATTCTCGAGGTGTAATATGGTGGAGGGGGGCACCGCACACGGCTAAGAGATCTCAAGGATCAATTGTTGTGTCTTTGGGGTGCCCCCCTGCCCCCGTATATAAAGGAGCAAGGGGGAGGCAGCCGACCAAGGGGAGAGGCGCGCCATAGGGGGGAGTCCTACTCCCACCGGGAGTAGGACTCCTCCTTTCCTTGTGGGAGTAGGAGAAGGGAAGGGGGAAGGAGAAAGAAGGAAGGGTGCGCCCCCCTTCCCTAGTCCAATTCGGACCAGACCAAGGGGAGGGGTGCGGCCACCTTTTGAGGCCTTTCTCTCCTTTCCCGTATGGCCCATTAAGGCCCAATACGAATTCCCGTAACTCTCCGGTACTCCGAAAAATACCCGAATCACTCGGAATCTTTCCGAAGTCCGAATATAGTCGTCCAATATATCGATTTTTACGTCTCAACCATTTCGAGACTCCTCGTCATATCCCCGATCTCATCTGGGACTCCGAACTCCTTCGGTACATCAAAACTCAATAAAGCTGTCATCGTAACGTTAAGCGTGCGGACCCTACGGGTTCGAGAACTATGTAGACATGACCGAGACACGTCTCCGGTCAATAACCAATAGCGGGACCTGGATGCCCACATTGGCTCCCACATATTCTACGAAGATCTTTATCGGTCAGACCGCATAACAACATACGTTGTTCCCTTTGTCACCGGTATGTTACTTGCCCGAGATTTGATCGTCGGTATCTCGATACCTAGTTCCATATCGTTACCGGCAAGTCTCTTTACTCGTTTCGTAACACATCATCCCGCAACTAACTCATTAGTCACAATGCTTGCAAGGCTTATAGTGATGTGTATTACCGAGTGGGCCCAGAGATACCTCTCCGACAATTGGAGTGACAAATCCTAATCTCGAAATACGCCAACCCAACAAGTACCTTTGGAGACACCTGTAGAGCACCTTTATAATCACCCATTTACGTTGTGACGTTTGGTAGCACACAAAGTGTTCCTCCGGTAAACGGGAGTTGCATAATCTCATAGTCATAGGAACATGTATAAGTCATGAAAAAGCAATAGCAACATACTAAACGATCGAGTGCTAAGCTAACGGAATGGGTCAAGTCAATCACGTCATTCTCCTAATGAGGTGATCTTGTTAATCAAATGACAACTTATGTCTATGGCTAGGAAACATAACCATCTTTGATTAATGAGCTAGTCAAGTAGAGGCATACTAGTGACACTCTGTTTGTCTATATATTCACACATGTATTATGTTTCCGGTTAATACAATTCTAGCATGAATAATAAACATTTATCATGATACAAGGAAATAAATAATACTTTATTATTGCCTCTAGGGCATATTTCCTTCAGACACGAGTCCTCATGGATGGTGGCAGTAGCCTCAATCTGCTCTATCAGGACACAGTGCGCAAAATGGGCATTAACCCATCACGGATCAAGCCCACAAAGACTACCTTTAAAGGAGTCATACCAGGTGTAGAGGCTCGTTGTACGGGCTCAATTACACTAGAGGTTGTCTTCGGATCTCCGGACAACTTCTGAAGCGAAGAGTTAATCTTCGATATCGTCCCTTTTCGCAGCGGCTATCACGCACTGCTCGGACGAACCACATTTGCTCGATTCAATGTGGTGCCTCATATGCATACCTCAAGCTCAAGATGCCCGGACCACGCGGCGTCATAACAGTCAATGGAAACACGGAACGCTCCCTCCGTACCGAGGAGCATACCGCTGCCTTAGCATCAGAAGTACAGCGCGGCCTTTTCAAGCAGAACCTTAATTCGGCAGCCGAGCTCCCGGACACCGTCAAGAGAGTCCGGACTATTCTGCAGCAGGACATCCTGGCTTGTCAAGAGCTCAACTAGCAATTTGGCCTCCGTCACAGTCCCGATCAAATGGCGGCATTCGTACCACGCGTACATAACTACGCACTCAAAATTCCATGGGCATCGACGGAGGCATAGCTAGTTTGTGATCCACAGTGCGGCTCGACAGACCCCGAACGCACACATACTTTCACTATTCCCTTTTGTCTCCTTTTCAGGTTTCCTCTTCACTGGCCCTATCTGAAGGCCTGATCACCGGTCCTTTCGTAAGTACACCAAGGCGGCAAGCAGCTCGGACGCATAAGGGAAGCTCTAGGCGGCCCCTTCAATGATCACTCTAGCTATTTTCGGTACCCGCACGCAGCTTTGCCTTGGTTGTGGCATGTTAAATAGCCCTATTGCTTATTGCATTACTTGTACAAATACACTTTGACGTATTAATTACGCTATAATGAAAAATAGTTCGTAGGCCCAACTTCAGTGGCATCATCTTACTCTAGCTTTCCTTTTCCCTTTTTTGATATTCTTATCAATTGCACCCGTACACTCTGGTACGCCTTCATTCTCTAGGGGCTTCATTATGCCCCATAATACGGCAACAAAGTCCGAACAGTTTTTTATAGTATAGTTCGGCACCCCGATCTTTAGCATTATATGCATCGGCTCCGAATCATGTCTTTGGTCAATAGTTGGGTTGCCCGGCTCCTATGCTTACTACCTTACGTTCCGCTATATCGGCTAGGGTAGTAAAGGGAGTACTACTGCGATTGTGTCCTGGTTTATCCGGATGAGCACCTCAGTAGAGAAAGCCGAATACTGACTGTCACGATGTGGCGTGAGCTGGTCCGCTGTTCGAGAGGTTTCAAATAGTTAGAGATTTTTCCCGCATTTAGCGAGGGATCGGTTTTTACCCGATCAGGTGTTTACTGCATCCCAAGTTCGGACTCACGAACACTAGGGGCTGCGCCTCAATTTTTATCTGTCAAACTCCTATGGCTAAGTGAGGGTGATAAAGCCGCATAGTCTGATTGCCTGGTTCGCAGCGCTAACACCTCCTTAACGGACCAAAAATCTTTGGATCAAGTGTGTTTTGGCGCCAACCGAACACCCCTGTACTTCCTACATGGGGGCTAAAGCCGACGACTGGCCAACTCTCAGATTTAATAAAACGGCCGCACAGGAGGTAAAAATCTTAAAATAAACACAAGCATTATATTTCATAACGGCTGAGTTTTATCATACAAGGCAGAGACAACACCAATGTATTCATTCTAAAATAATGTCTTGTGCACATTGCGTCGCCACAATACGAGATCCCTCCAGGACACTATCAAAATACAGCTCGGGCTTGCGGTGCTCCTTGCCCTCAGGCGGCCCCTTGGTCACAATCTTGACGGCGTCCATCTTCGCCCACCAGACCTTGACGCGGGTGAAGGCCATACGCGCGCCCTCGATGCAGACCGACCGCTTGACGATGTCCAGCCGAGGACAGGCATTCACCAGCCGCTTCACGAGGCCGAAGTAGCTGCTGGGTATAGCTTCAGCAGGCCACAGCCGGATTATCAAATCCTTCATGGCCAGTTCGGCCACCCTGTGCAGCTCGACCAGTTGTTTCAGCTGATCGGTGAAGTGCACTGGATGTTCTGGCGCGAGGTATTGCGACCAGAACAGCTTCTCCGTCGAGCTCCCTTCTTCGGCTCGGAAGAATTCTGCAGTGTTTGACACGCTGCACAGCAAATCCGCAAACGCCCCTGGAGAACTCCGAATCCGGGTTAGTAAGAAATACTTCTTCTTTACATACTTGCTTTGCATACTAAACGCCTTACCCGCCGCGATCTTCCTGGCCTCCTGGATCTCCTGGAGGGCGCCCTGGGCTGCAACCGGGCCTCTTCTGCGATTTGGCGAGCCTTGGCGAGTTCGGTGTCTCGAGCCGAAACATCACCCTCCAAGGTCTCGCATTTTTTAACAGCATCGTGGAGCTCCTGCTGAACCTCGTTAAGCCTGGCCTTGAGCTTCTTACGGGCAGCCTGCTCCTTGACAGCTCTCCCCTCGCCTTCGGTCAGGGCCTTTTTAAGGGCCTCGACCTCGGTCGTCGCTCCTACACACATCATGACATTACGGTCAAATTATTTATTCTTTCCGAATATATAGCGGGTTATTACATACCTTGCTGGTCTTCCAACTGCTTCCTCGCCTGGCCGAGCTCATCCTCGGCCCGCTCCAGTCTCTGCTTTAGTTCGGAGACTTCGGCAGTGTGTGAGGTCGCGGCCAGCAACGACGCCTGCTTATTCATATAAGACACATTTAGTTAGTTTCCTGCGAAAATTTATTGATCCTCTGTCCGGCTTTTCTTTCCAAAGACCGCACAGTGTCTCAGAGGCTACTGTCTATATTGGGACTTGTCTCTTTTGTGCCGCTTACCTCAAAACCTGTCAGCAGGCTGCTGCAGGCTTCGGTCAGTCCTCTCTTGACGGACTGAACCTTCTCAATCACCATACCCATAAGGTTACGGTGTTCATCCACAATGGAAGCGCCTCGTAGCGCTTCCAGCAGATTATCCGGTGCCTCTGGTTGGACAGAAGTCACCGGCGGGATAGGTGCGCCTCCTTCTTTCGAAGGAGCTTGCTCGCCCGATTCCGGAACCATGTTGGTCTCCGGAACCGTATTCGGCTGGGGGCCGAATGGGATATGGCCCACCTCGCCAGTCTCCGTGCCCCCCCCCCCCGTGTGTCCGACGGCCGAGGAATCATCCTCAGGTGCCGCATCGACAACCTCCTGAACCTCTCCCTGGCCAGGGAGGGTCCTTCGGGGCGACACCTCAGCGTCGCCCTTGGCCTGGGGAGAGTGAGCAGCCGGCGGTGACTCACTGGCCATCGCCTTTGAATCCAGTGAACCTCCCGATGAGGTTCGCGGGGAGTTGTCGTGGGCCAGACTGCAATAGCGTAGCTAACCATATTAATACAATGAAGAAGACAGGCCAGATATACAAATACGAGTTTATCAGTAATTACAATGCGGCCAGGGGCTTGTCCTCGGAGCGGCGCTCCGGACTGCTATCGACGTCCCATGCGGTGTTATCCGCAAGGGAGCCTTTCCCCTTCTTGGGCGCCTCCGCCTCCAGATTTGTGGAGGTCGCCCTCTTCTTCCTTCCCCACCAGGGGGAGAGTTGCTTTCTTCCTCCTCCTCGTTGTCGTCTTCGGCGGCGGAGGAGTGATCCTCGTCATCCTCGGACGTCACATTCGAAACACCTTTTCGGCGAGGGCCACTCTTGGCCCTCTTGGCCTTCTTCTCCGGCGCCTTGTAGGGCACCGGAACCAGCATCTTCGCCAGGAGCGGGATGACTGGCTCTCCGGGCAGCGGAGCCGGACACTGGATCCGCTCCGCTCTCTCTGTCCACACCTAAAAAAATATAGTAAAGATTAGGCATCCTCCTTGAATAAACAAGTAGAAGGTACGCCTTGAGAAGAGAAGGACTTACCGCATTGGCGGGATGGGTATGATCGTGCCCGCGGTCCGAATCTATGACTGGTGGCTTCTCGTTGCCCTTGAAGAGCAACTTCCAGGATCTTCGTGAGTAGTTCCGAAGAGCCTCTCCACGGTCTGGTGCTTCTCCGTATCGAATTCCCGTAAAGGGAAGCTTCGGCTTTGGCAGGGGAGAATCCGGCGAACCAGCATCACCTGGATCACGTCGACGAGCTTGATGTTCTTATCCACCATGCTCTGAATGCGCGTTTGCAGCGCTATCAGTTTGTCTGACGAAGACCAGTTGGGGCCCTTCTCCATCCAGGAGGTGAGCCGCATTGGAGCTCCAGCCTTGAATTCGGGAGCCGCCGCCCAAGTGGCGCCGCGTGGCTCTGTGATGTAGAACCACTGCTTCTGCCACTCTTTGACAGTCTCCACAAAAGTGCCCTTAGACCATGTGACGTTGGGCATCTTGCTCACCATGGCGCCTCCGCACTCTGCGTGCTGACCATCCACCGCCTTCGGCTTCACGTTGAAGATCTTGAGCCATAGGCCGAAGTGGGGCTGGATGCGGAGGAAAGCCTCGCACATGACAATGAATGCCGAGATGTTGAGGAAGGAGTTCGGGGCCAGATCATGGAAATCTAGCCCGTAATAGAACATCAGTCCGCGGACGAAAGGGTGAAGTGGAAACCCTAACCCGCGGACGAAATGAGGGTGGAGCACCACCCTCTCGTTGGGCTTCGGTGTAGGGACGACTTGCCCTTTCGCCTGAAGCCGGTGGGCGATTTTCTTCGACAGGTACCCGGCCTCCCAAAGCTCGGCGATGTCCTTCTCCTTGACGGAGGAGGCCATCCATTTGCCTTGCCCTCCAGATCCAGACATGGTTGAGTGTTTTCTTGGAAGGAGAAGGTAAGAACTTGGGTGCTTGAGCTCGAGAGCGGAAGGGTAGAGGAAGAGAGAAGGCGTGGGTGGAAAAAGGGAATCCTTCTCTCTTTATAAAGGCAGTGAATATCGAACGCCTCCCCACTCGCTTGTTCCCAAGGGCTGTGTAAATGGCACGGTTGGATTACCCACACATTGATGAGGATCCCGCAATAAGGGGACACGATCTCTGCTTTGACAAGACGTGCCAGTAGAAACCGCATCTCGAAACGCGGAACAGCAGACGAGAAGGGTTCGAAATAATGACCGGGTAGATGTGATGTCACATTACAAACAAGTTGTCAGCGGATTGGACACGTGAAATATTATACTCTCTGCGGTTGCGTGTGGTATGTGTGTTACAGGTCCGGACACGATCATTGCGTCCGAAGACTATTTTGGAGTTCGGAAGGAGGAACCCACCTTGCAATGTCGAAGACAATCTGCGCGCCGGACACCTCGTCATTGATGCCTGGTTCAGGGGCTACTGAGGGAGTCCTGGACTAAGGGGTCCTCGGGCATCCGGCCTGTTAGCCATGGGCCAGACTGATGGGCCGTGAAGATACATGGACCGAAGACTCTACCTATGTCCGGATGGGACTCTCCTTGGCGTGGAAGGCAAGCTTGGCGATCAAATATGTAGATTCCTTTCTCTGTAACCGACCTTATGTAACCCTAGGTCCCTCCGGTGTCTATATAAACCGGAGGGCTAGGTCCGTAGACGGACAATCATAATCATATAGGCTAGACTTCTAGGGTTTAGCCATTACGATCTCGTGGTAGATCAACTCTTGTAATACTCATATTCATCAAGATCAATCAAGCAGGAAGTAGGGTATTACCTCCATAGAGAGGGCCCGAACCTGGGTAAACATTGTGTCCCCCGTCTCCTGTTACCATCATCCTTAGACGCACAGTTCGGGACCCCCTACCCGAGATCCGCTGGTTTTGACACCGACAGTGTGCTCCCTGCCGCCTCCAGACGAAGCAGACTCTTTGGCCACAACAGGACCCACCCATTGCAATCACCAAGCCGCCATGGGGTCTCGTCATCATCCCCCCTAGTACTAGAGGAGCCAAATTCTCGTGGCCCGGTTTGACACTGGCCATGGAAACCTTGAAGACGTCCTGGGGGATCGGCCGGCCGTGGAACAATGGTTCTTTCGGCATCATTATCGTTGCCTTCCCCACGTCCACCTTCTGGTCGCCGATGGTGTACAATATGGTGCACGGGGTTACGTCGGCCTGCAAAGACATGTTTGCAACATGAGATATCCGAAAGGCAACGGAAACAGGAGATTATACATTTATGGAAGAGGGCCGTTGTGACAGATACCGTGAGGGCGTCGAGCTCAGCCAAAGATTATAAGTCATGAAGAAAGCAACAGCAACATACTAAACGATCGAGTGCTAAGCTAACGGAATGGATCAAACTTCGTGAGAAGATATTGTTTATCTCCTAAAACAGCACTGTTGATGGCAATGTATCCTCCCTCCCTCCTCCCTCCCCACCTGCTCCACACCACTCACCATGGATCTAGCCACTGATCCTCACCATGGAAGGCCTCCTACACTGGGATTTCAATCCTGGTCTTGCGGTTGCCGATCAGGTACATCGACGGTTTGGAGAAACGGTTCATTTCTCTCCTTCTCGCGCCACCAAGGATTTTTTTCTTAGTGGTCTCCTTCTCCTCGGCTTCTTTTACTCTCCCTGAAGAATCAATGGGAGTAGCCCTCCAATGCTGTCTTGGTGGACATCACAAAGGTTTTAAGGTCTCAAGATTAAATGAGAGGTCCTTTCGTTTCTCTGTGGCTGGTAACAAAGTTGGTCATTTCATCTATCGGCTCAAAGATCGCATCTGGCCAGATTTTGTTTGTCATTTTCATCTATTCAATGGCCATTTTGCCCGGTTTTCTCATGTGAATTCATTTTGGCATGCGGATGAGGAACTCAAAGATATTTCTGCCAGGAGAACGATTGCGATTAAGCCCACTTTGTCTCCTGGGGTCTCTTTGCACCAATCCTCCTTACAGGAGCTGAGCAAATTCAATTTGGTTCCTTTATCTCGGATGGATTTTTCTAATTCTCATCATGCTGAAGCTTCTTCTTCATTGGCAAATGTTCATCAGCCGGTTCTTCATGATCATGGGCTCAAATTTGGTACTATTCAATTAAGCAATAATGACAAGGCGCCTGTCACGGCCTCTATGTGTCGGAAGCAGTTAATGGCCCAGTATCAACAGCAAGCAGATTTGGAGGACTCAGTCTTGCCTTCCTACCTTGTCCTGGGGAAATTTAAATGTGTTATCCGCCGAGATTATCCTACAACACCACAATGTTTTCTGGCTTCTGCGTTCAAATATGCACCACCCCACTCGGTCTGGCCCCCTACTCTATCGGCCCATCATAAGGTTGATTTGGCCCAGGGCTGCTATTCGGAGCAAGAAATTTCTAATTTAGCCACTAATTGGGCTAATCTCTGTGGCCGGTGCTTACAATGGGGCCATCAAAAGATATCTTGTCACGCCAGGTTAATCTGCATTAAGTGTTCGGCCCCTGATCACAAAGCAATTTATTGCCCTTCGAATAATCTGCAGCCGTCCACAGGATCTACTTCACTTGGTAACTGGCACGGACCACCAGGCATCCCCGATTCGAGTTTCCCTACGAAGAATATTTTCCATCGTAGGGTTCCCATTGCCACCACCATTCGATGCACCGTTTGTGGAGCCTATGGACACGTGGCTCGATCCTGCTTTCACCGGAGAAGACGAGAGGGCTGGAGATGGATACCCAAAAGGAAATCTTCTTCCATTCCTACCCCTCACGCTCCACATTCCACCCTCTCCTCGATTTCCCAAACACAGACGCCACCGCCAAGTCCTGTCCTCTCACCATTGCTGCCACCTTCGCTGCCACCCTCTCCATTGGTCACCATGGGCAACTATACGCTCAACCCCATGCCGTTCCTGCCGCCGGGGTTCGCTGTCGAGCCTGGTCTGGCAAATCGTGTCGTCCGCAGCGGGATGGTGGTTGGGCCGATTCCGCCTCTCAACCATGACTACCTGGCCATTGCAGAGACCAGCCAGTATGTTCCTCTTCATCGTCGTGCAGCAATTCGCCACACCATCCAAGGTCTGCTTCAGGAACTACAGCTCTTCACTACTGAGGTCAGCGACCATCCATTAGGAATCGGGATTTTTGGCTTTGTTGATTCTTTCATGCGAGACACTGCGGTGAATACCCCCATAGAGCTTGAAGATGAGGATTTACTCATCACGTTCGTACCGCATAATGAGGCTTTGAATCGCCGCACCACCTCTTTTGGTCCGACTATTTGGTTGATGTACTTTGGATTCACATATGACTACCAGACGGACTACTACATCAACAAATCTCTTGGGGGTTTTGGCTCCTTGATTTCCTGGTATAATCCTAGACAAGATCGTTGTTTTATGCTGCTCAAAGTTCAGGTTCTTCGTCTCAGTCTGGTTCCAAAGAGTTTTGTAGTCTGGCAGTTAGGAGGGGCTAGAGATTGTTGGACTGTCCAGGTTACTATTCTGCGTAGCAATGATTGGAATGGACTGCTTCCCGAAGTTCTTCCTGCTGGAGAGGAGCCGCCACCCCCTGATGGTAATCCTCACCCACAATTTGGCCCTGATCTTACCTCTAACAACTCTATCAGCAACAAGTACACAACTGGTTAATGCAGAATGCCACACCTCACGTTGATGCCCCTGCCCCGGCTTGGAACAATGCAAATTGGGGAGAATGGCCTGTTGATCCTGCCCCTCCCCCTCCTCCGCCTGCGGTCATGCCCCCACATCTAATGAACTTTCAAGCTTGGCTGGCAGCCCAGGGTCTTACTTTTGAAGCTGGCATAACTCCTGAAAACAACATTGTTGATAATGCAGCTGATGCCTGGAATGATTCTGTCACGGTTTCTGATAGCACTAGCTCTGATTCTGCACCGGCTTTTCTGATTGTGGCTAATCCAACCTCTGCCTTTGAGGCCCAAGCTGCTATGGCTACTACAAGTGAGTTACTGACGGCCACTGTTGATGTTCATAATCAGGGAATGAGTCTTGGTCTCTCAAACCAAGGTAATTAGCTTATGAATCTTCGACTGACGGATCCCATCCCCAGGCAGCAACTCAACACTTCTATTTACCATGCTATGCGTCCTATGTTGGCCACCATGGGCCCCTGGGCACACGGATACGGGATGAGAGATGCTCATTACCGTGTTGAGATACAGGTTTCTGTGGGGGAGGATGGACTGCAGTTTGTCTCTGTCCCTCAAGTAGCCAGCAGTCTGGCTCCCACCTCCTCTGTCCTTATTCAGGAACTGCCTGACGAGGAGGAGACAGATGCTCTTCAGCCTGAGTTCACTCCTGTTACTGATTCGGCCATTGTGGTTTATCACCCACCCAATCTTGGTCAGGAGGTTTCTGATGTTGATGCTCTTCATATCTCTGCACCTGTTGTTGACATTCAGAATGACACTTTGGAGAACATTCAGCCGCCGCTGGACTTACTTGCTTTGCCTGCGCCTGCTACGTCTGCTGAGATTGCTGCACTTCTGCCACTTTCTAATTATCAAGTTGAAACTGCGCATATGATTCAACTGTCTACTGGCCCGGCTCTTGTGGGTGCAAGTAGTACTATGCATGAGCACAAGTGTCATAAGGGCAAAAGTCAGGCTCCAATTGACACTGCCACTCTCAGACGCAGCAACAGGTCAAACAAATATGATGGTTTTCGCACAAATTTGCTCACAGAGTCTCGAACCACCAAGTCCAAAGTGAAGCCCCGTCTGCTGCCATCTGCTCTCCCCGGCACTAAGGAGATGGAGGAGACTACAGTTAACACCACTGATGAGACAGTGCCCCCTCCAACTCCTGTCAGCACCATGCAGAACATTGGTACGCAACTCTGTGCTATCCCTGCTGAAGAGCTCAGTGATGAGATCCTCTCTGTCAGGAATGGTGGCTCGACTTCAGAGTCCATTCAAGCTATTTCCCTTTTAGTTTGTTTTCATGGTCCTTTTGCAGACTTGGAACGTTCTTTGTTGGAACGTACGTGGTTTAAATTCGCCCGACAAACATTTAGCTCTTATGAATGCGATCAACTCGTCAGGCTGCACGGTCATATGTATTCAGGAATCCAAAATGCAGTCTTTTGACGCTAGTACGCTTAAATTGATTTGCCCACGACGTTTCGATTCCTTTGCGTTTGTACCTGCGGTAGGCGCCTCGGGAGGTATCATCACGATCTGGTGTAGTAATGTTTTCGATGGCACGGTGTTCTTATCAGAACAATTTGCTCTCAGTGTTGAATTTTCCTCCCGGCAGTCACCACATCGTTGGAAACTTGTAAATGTCTATGGCCCTTGTCAAGGTGATGCACGGACATCATTCACCGATTGGCTCTTTGATGTGAATATTCCATCTTCTGAAGATTGGCTCATTCTTGGAGATTTCAACTTTATAAGGGCACCAGAGAATCGCAACAAACCTGGTGGGGATGTCAACGATATGTTCACTTTCAATGATTTTATCAGGGATCAAAACCTTACTGAACTGCCCATCAAAGGTAGAAACTACACCTGGTCCAATATGCAACAAAATCCCCTTCTCGAACAGCTTGACTGGTTTTTCAAGACGCTTAACTGGACGACCACTTTTCCAAATACCCTTGTTACTCCTATGGGAAAACCAATCTCTGATCATATTCCTTGCAATGTCGTCATCCAAACTACCATTCCTAAATGCAAGTTGTTCCGTTTTGAAACTTATTGGATTGCACATCCTGGCTTCTTAGATGTGGTCAAGTCTGCATGGAATAAACCCATCAGACATGGAAAGAATAATAATGCCGCCTCCAGACTTTGTCAGAAACTTAAAAACCTCAGGCATGTTCTCACCATCTGGAGAAAAAGAATCTCACGGTTGAAAATAGCAATTGAGAACACTAAAAAAGCTCTCCTGGAATTGGAAAATATTGAGGATAAACGTGATTTAACCATCCCCGAGGGGAATTTCCAACGCGTTCTTCGATCTCATCTGCTCCGGCTCCTGCGATATCAAAAGGAGTACTGGAAGAAACGGTGCACCATACGATGGATCAAGTTTGGTGATGAGAACTCTAAATTCTTCCAAACTGTGGCCACGGAAAGATATAGAAAAAACTGCATCTCCAGTCTGAAAACTGATGATGGGTTACAGGTGGATGATCACGCCAGCAAAGAATCTATCCTGTTCGAAGCCTTCAAAAAACGTCTCGGCACAAAGAACACTTCTCCAATGCGATTCAATTTGTCCCGTATGATGCGTGCGGAAGTGGATTTTGACAGCTTAACTTTGCCCTTTACGTATAAAGAGATTGATGATGTCATTAATGAAATGCCTCCTGATCGTGCTCCGGGCCCTGACGGCTTCAACGGCGCGTTCCTTAAAGCTTGTTGGCCTATAATCAATGAAGATTTTTATCTTCTATGCGAGGAATTCCACAGTGGTAGTCTAAACCTTGAAAGTCTAAACTACGGGTACATCACACTCATACCTAAAATCAGAGCCCCAGAAACTGTCAACGACTTCCGGCCCATCACATTGCTTAACTGATGTCTCAAACTTATCACCAAGATTCTAGCCAACCGTCTTCAAAGAGTGATCCTAAAAATTGTACACAATAATCAGCATGGGTTCTTGAAGGGGAGATCCATCCATGACTGCCTTGCATGGGCCTTCGAATACATACATCAATGCCAAGCTTCTAAATGTGAAATTATCCTTCTCAAACTAGACTTTGCCAAGGCATTCGATACTGTGGAACATGATGCCATCATCCAAATTATGAGAAGCATGGGGTTCAATGATAAATGGATGTCCTGGATCACGAGCCTTTCCTCTTCGGGTAAATCCTCTGTCTTGCTTAACGGAATCCCTGGTGAACAATTTTGGTGTAAGTGCGGGGTGCGACAAGGGGACCCTCTTTCTCCCCTCATTTTTGTCCTTGCCGCGGACTTGCTTCAGGCAGCTATCAATGAGGCTTTGGAGGAAAATCGCCTGCAACTGTCTATTCCTGCCTCCAGCACGACCAAATTTCCTGTGATCCAATACGTCGACGATACAATAATCATCATGCCGGCGTGCGCAACACAAGCGGCAACCATGAAAAAATCCTTACCGACTATGCTGCCTCTGTGGGTCTACACATCAACTTTCATAAATCAACGTTGATTCCCATCAACACTCCAGATGACAAATGCCAGGAACTAGCTGCTATCTTTGGGTGCATCACGGCATGCATGCCATTCATGTATCTTGGCCTCCCCCTTGGAACCACTAAACCTTCGGTGCTGGATATGACTCCCTGGGTATGCAAAGCCGAAGGCAGGATCACTGCGGCTATGTCTCTCATGTCGTACGCTGGGAAACTGGCGCTTATGAATTCACTAGTCACTTCCCTGGCTATTTATCCCATGGGAGTGCTGCGTCTGCCACTAAAATTATTGAACAGCTTGATAAAATCAGAAGACATGGACTTTGGAAGAAGAAGACCGAGACGGGTGACAAATCTAATTCTCTGGCAGCTTGGGACATGGTGTGCCGTCCAAAAAAGAATGGAGGTCTTGGAGTGCTCAATCTTAAAGTTCAAAATGATGTGATGCTGCTTAAGATGCTCCACAAGTTCTATAACCAAAACGACACGCCTTGGGTGAAACTCATTTGGGACACATACTACTCGGATGCAATCCCACATGCAACGGCCCCATGCGGCTCCTTCTGGTGGCGTGAGCTTGTGAAACTCATGCCGACTTACCGTGGGGTAACGAAAGTCTTGATCAATGATGGTAGGTCAACCCTGTTCTGGAAAGATGATTGGAACCAACGTGTCCTCGAGGAAACTTTTCCTCGAGCGTTTTCCTACACCACCACAGAAGATGCCTCGGTCCAAAAAATGCTCTCGATCTCAAACATACGGGAAGCATTTCACCTACCCCTCTCTATTAAAGCTCATGAAGAACTCCGAGCCCTCCAACAGGATGTCAGCTCCGTCACCCTCTCTGAGGACAAAGATGTTTGGATCTGCACGTGGGGAGCACAGCTCTTTAAAACCACAGACTATTATAAGTTCTTCTTCCGCGAGGTAAATGCCCATGCAGCCTTTGGATGGTTATGGAATGCCAAAAGTACTCCTAAGATCAAGGTTTTTGGGTGGTTCCTCCTGGTTGATTGCCTTAACACTCGTAACATGCTGAAGCGTAGGCATTATAACATCGGGACTAACCTGGACTGCTTGCTATGTGGGGAACATATTGAGGAAACTGTTGAGCACCTTTTCTTCCATTGCACGTTTAGTAAGCGATGCTGGTGCGAACTCAACATAACCTGGCCGACAGTTGGAGACCGCTTAGATATGATGACCCACTTGAAAGCCAGATATCATCAAAAAATGCTCGTGGACGTTTTCCTTGTGGCCACTTGGAGTCTCTGGAAAGAAAGGAACAATAACTTCTTCCGGCAAATGACACCCTCCTTCTCTTCTTGGAGGGCCAGGTTCATAGCTGATTTCTCCAACATTGCTCATAGACTGCCTGTCCACAAGAAACATCTGATTGCTGACTTCCTAGACTCCATAGCATAGTCTCCCTCTGAGTCACGTTTTGTAAATTCTTATGATCTTGTATAGATCCCCCCTCTTTCCCCCCATGTAACACCTAAACTTTTCTCTTTGATTAATATAATTTTGCAGTAGGAGCCTTTCCTACTGTCTAACCTTCAAAAAAAAAGATGAAGCACCGCCGAGCACGTCCGGTGCCGGAGCAGGTGCGGGAGCCGGTGCCGGAGCAGGTACGGGAGCCGATGCGGGAGCAGGTGCAGGTGCTGGTGCAACGCTAGTCGAGCTGCTCCCGAAGAAGTCGACAAGGGGAAAGTCCGCTGCATTTTTTTCTGGATTTTGCCTGCTCCAATTGAAAACGGCCGGAACCAAGACAGTAGACATATCTGCAACCACCTGTTTTGCAGCAGCTACTGCTGTTGCGACTATCTCAGATGATTTCTTCTCAACTGCAATCTCAACCTTCTTGTCGATATTTTCTTCAGTTAACCTCCGTCTTTCCTTTCTCTCCTCCGTGGTCTCACGGTAGTACTTCTTCCACGTGGTGCCGTCTCTGACACCGTGCACGCATCCATACGACGGTCGAGTCTCCACCGGGAGTCCTTTTAATATGTTGAACACCCGGTTGAATGGAGTGTCCCACTTGGGCCCTCGCCATCGCCTCAGACGGCGAGTCGCTTTTGGCCGCAATCCTGTGCTGCTCTCTCTGCAAAAGGAACAAGGATCGTTTACAAATATGACTAACGTGCAGTCGAATTGATCAGAAACTAAAATTACAAGCAGTCTCACAAACTCCGTCGTCACCGGGTCCGTCTCGAAAACCTTTTTGACTGAGTCCCAATGGTGTCGTGCCATGAGGACGTCATGCTCCTGCGGGACGGTGAAGTCCGCCAAGGGGTCTGGGATGCCCAGACTCTCGCGTTCTGCGTCCTCCTTGGCCCATATGGACATCTTCCCACCGTAACCATGGCTTCCGAGGTGGTGGCACCCCATGTTCCTCTGTTGAAGCCCCTTCATGTACTTCGACTTTTTTTGGCAGCTTCGGCCTCGCAATCCGCCTTGAATATTTCAAAGTGCTCTTCCGTGATTGTCGGATTATCCTTTACAATCTCGGAGTAGGGTTCCTTTTTGTTGATGATCCAATGTTTCACCCTTGCTTCCAGGCGGCCAACACGTCGCTAAACTTGGTCATGGCGTGTTTGTTTATCTTCTGCATTGTTGGGTCCTTATCTGGATCTTTATAATCCTTTTCATTCTGGCCCGGGAACAAGAATATCTGGTGTAGCTTCTTTAGGAGGGAGGGCCTCATATTATCTATCTTCTGTAGTTTCTCATCGTTGATGGTGGCGGTTGTCCGTACAATGCAGCCTATTTGATTGCCGTAGCACGATCGTGCTTCCATGGGCGCTATTGGCTCAAAAATGTCGTCGTCCATCTCCGTGACCACCAGTCTAGTAGTCATGAGCTGGTTTGGGCGTCGTGGCCTCTTTGCTTTCGGTTCTAGACCGGCTCCGCTAGTCTCGGTGCCGGTGGGCCCAGCAACAACATCCGTTGATCGTCGGCTTCCCTCAAAAATTTGTCTGCCGCCAGGTAGACTTCATCGCAATCAACAGAACCTTGTCCTTCATCATTGCTAGCCATGTTTCCTAGTACTAAATCTAGTCAATTAATTCTAGACCTAATAAAATGAATAATGACATAAAAAAGGCCTATGTTTTGCAGGAACGTTGACTCCTTCCTGGTGCGGCAAATCCTGGGCACTCGATATGTCCTAGTTTGAAACACAAGTCATGCCGAAATTCACGGAAAATTTCGGCATGACCTTTGCTAAAAAGTGGACAAATAGAGCACCTGAAATTTTCCGGAACGGAAATGAATCAACATTCCGGCAAAACATAGGCCACTCGGCTTCATTCCCTAAAAACAGTGTTCAAATATCCATCTTCGACACCGCAACACATGTCCAAATATACACGAGCAACCACATGTCCAAATATACATTTTCAAATTTCACAAGCTAATTCAAAAACAAAGTGTAGAAGAAAATTCATTTAACTACTAATAGAACAAAATTCAGTTAACTTTAGTGCTCTACTGTCGGAGTTATAGGCCATTGTCGCCTCATCTGCCCCCCATGGCATTTCAAGACATTGGGGCCGACTGCGCCCCTCGAGCGTCGAAGATTGATCACCGCCTTCTTGTGGCCGGTTGGTCCAAGCGGCCGGCTGCCAGAAGACGGCGGACCCCAGAAGACGGCCACGAATTGGGCCGCCTCCTAGCAGGCGGCCTCCAGAGAGGCCGGCTCCTGGCAGGCGGCCCCAAGCGCGCTCAAAGTCTGAGCCCCCATAAATACGATGAGACGGGGCGTGGCTATAGAGAAGCCTGCCACCCTCGAATCTAGGGCGCGTCGTGGCCACAGTACGCCGTACCAGCCGGAGACCTCCTGCACGGTGCGGCACTGTTGCCCCTCCGCCCGTGACATCACCCAAGTCAGAGGGGACCACGCCCCCACGACGGGCTGTCGGTACGGCCCACAAGCGGCGGGCCCTACCTGCCCATGAGAAGCCATAAGGCGGCAAGCTCGGTCAGTCGGCCTAGGGGGAGGCCGGCACCCAGAAGGCGGCCCTCTCCCTTCCTAGGAGTTTGCGCCATTAACCAGAAGAGATGGGGAATGGCTACAGTGAACGCCCGCCAGGCGGCGGAACTGTAGCCATGCCTTCCTCGACAAAGCAAGCGTCATTAGGAGCACGGCTATAGTGCTTAGCAGCCGGCAGGACCCGCGAGCGGCGGGCACGGCCTGTCCGCCACGTACAAGGCAGCTGGTGGGGCCCACCAATCGGCGGGCCCCAGCAGCCAGCGGAGGAGCCGGCAATCAGAGACACTTACAACCTGGGCCTACGTCCAGCCAGTTTACCATTGTACCCCTGGGGGTAGGCCTATATAAACCCCCTAGGGCACCCATGCAAAGGGTTGAGATCTTTAGCAAAACAGACACACACATAGAGAGAGGAGAGAGCTAGCCTTGCCATTTTTCCTCCTGTAGCAAACAGCTCAAGGAGCAACTTCTAGCTACCTGTTGAGATAGTGACCATGAGGAGACCCCGCAGAGCAGGACTAGGGGTGTTATCTCCTAGGAGAACCCCAAACCTGGGTAAAGTTTGCCGGCCTACGTATCTACGCCTTATCCCGCTTCCTGGCACCGGCGACGTCTTACTATCCCCCACCATGATAAGCCACCCGTTGGCATATGTCGCACCAAAACCCCGACATTTGGCGCCCACCGTGGGGCTAGGTGCATCGTCGTCCGGAGATCTGTTCTGGACGGGAACCCTCTTCCTTCCTGGCGAGCACAGCCAGCCCGGCACGCCGGACGGCGTTTGCGCCGACGCGCTGCATGGCACGGAGGTCGCCTACGTGGCGAGCTGCCTTGCTGACCTTGTTGGCGAGATCCGCCTCTCCGACGAGCCTGCATCCGACGCAGGAACAGATGGCCCCGAGATCCGTCTCGTCAGCCTCCTCGACTAGCTCCACATCGCCAACGAGCCGGCCTTCGACTCGGAGTCGATCGACTCCACCAACCCGATGCTCGTCGACTCCGACACGGCGTCGCTCGACGTGTTCCCCACCAACGTGGTGGCCATCGATGACCCTCTCCCTCGCACCGACAGCGGCGGCAGCACCGTCACGGAGGTGCTCATCATCAGCCACGATGGAGCTTCCGGTGACGGCGCCCGAGATCTGCTCGAGGCTACGCTACGAGACTTGTCTGCACCCATTGCAGAAGATGCCGACGCCGAGACGCTGGAAGCTCGTTGCGTCTTGCTCATGGAGAGCGCCAAGAAGCTAGCCAGCATGAGACGCCTCTCGGAGGCTTACCAGCGCGAGATGGACCGCGTTGTTGGCGGCACGCCGGCTCCTGGCGGGCTCAGCTGCATCGGCACGGTCCGGCAACACGGCGTGGCCATTGCCAGCATGTTCGGGGCAGACCGCCCTGTCTACGCCACGCCCATGGAAAACATACGAGCTGCCCAGGCGGCAGCAGATGAGCTGGACAACCTCGAGGGCGACGAGCGTCGCCACATGACGGAGCGCGTCCAGCGGCTCATTGACGCGGCTGCCGAGCAGCAAGAAGCCGGCTGCCGCGCCGAAGCACCCAACCGACGGAATGACGACCCGCCTCCTCGCCGAGATCAAGGCACGACATCTTGGACGCCGACTAGCGGCGCCCGCGGACGACGAGACAAGGAGCCGGCTGCAAGCCGTAGCTGGACACACATCTCCATTGAGCGCGACCAAGACGGCCGCCCACGAGCAGTGGAACGACCGGGCGACTATCACCCTCCTCAGCGCAGAGAAAGGCGCATCTCCCCGCCGTCTGTTGATCATCCGAGTCGGCGGCCGGTGATACGTCTCCAACGTATCTAGAATTTTTTATTGTTCCATGCTATATTATATTCTGTTTTGGACATCATTGGGATTTATTATACACTTTTATATTATTTTTGGGACTAACCTATTAACAGGAGGCCCAGCCCAGAATTGCTGTTTTTTGCCTATTTTAGAGTTTCCCTGAAAAAGAATATCAAACGGAGTCCAAACGGAATGAAACCTTCGGGAACGTGATTTTCGAAACGAACGTGATCAAGAGGACTTGGACCCTACGTCAAGGCATCAACCAGGAGGCCACGAGATAGGGGCGCGCCTACCCCCTGGGCGCACCCTCCACCCTCGTGGGGCCCCTGTTGCTCCACCGACGTACTCCTTCCTCCTATATATACCTACGTACCCCCAAACTACCAGATACGGAGCCAAAAACCTAATTCCACCGCCGCAACCTTCTGTACCCGTTAGATCCCATCTTGGGGCCTGTTCCGGAGCTCCGCCGGAGGGGGCATCGATCACGGAGGGCTTCTACATCAACACCATAGCCTCTGCTATGATGTGTGAGTAGTTTACCTCAGACCTTCGGGTCCATAGTTATTAGCTAGATGGCTTCTTCTCTCTTTTTGGATCTCAATACAATGTTCTCCCCCTCTCTCGTGGATATCTATTCGATGCAATCTTCTTTTGCGGTGTGTTTCTTGAGACCGATGAATTGTGGGTTTATGATCAAGTTTATCTATGAACAATATTTGAATCTTCTCTGAATTCTTTTATGTATGATTGGTTATCTTTGCAAGTCTCTTCGAATTATCAGTTTGGTTTGGCCTACTAGATTGATCTTTCTTGCAATGGGAGAAGTGCTTACCTTTGGGTTTAATCTTGCGGTGTCCTTTCCCAGTGACAGTAGGGGCAGCAAGGCACGTATTGTATTGTTGCCACCGAGGATAACAAGATGGGGTTTATATCATATTGCATGAGTTTATCCCTCTACATCATGTCATCTTGCTTAAAGCGTTACTCTGTTCTTATGAACTTAATACTCTAGATGCATGCTGGATAACGGTCGATGTGTGGAGTAATAGTAGTAGATGCAGGCAGGAGTCGGTCTACTTGTCTCGGACGTGATGCCTATATACATGATCATACCTAGATATTCTCATAACTATGCTCAATTTTGTCAATTGCTCAACCGTAATTTGTTCACCCACTGTAAAATACTTATGCTCTTGAGAGAAGCCACTAGTGAAACCTATGGCCGCCGGGTCTATTTCCCATCATATTAATCTCCCGACAACAAGCTATTTCTGGCGCCGTTTTTATTTTACTTTCTTTACTTTGCATCTTTATCATAAAAATACCAAAAATATTATCTTATCATATCTGTCAGATCTCACTCTCGTAAGTGACCGTGTAGGGATTGACAACCCCTTATCGCGTTGGTTTCGAGGATTTATTTGTTTGTGTAGGTGCGAGGGACTTGTGCGTGGCCTCCTACTGGATTGATACCTTGGTTCTCAAAAACTGAGGGAAATACTTACGCTACTTGCTGCGTCACCCTTTCCTCTTCAAGGGAAAACCAACGCAGTGCTCAAGAGGTAGCAAGAAGGATTTCTGGCGTCGTTGCCGGGGAGTCTACGCAAAAGTCAACATACCAAGTACCCATCACAAACCCTTATCTCCCGCATTACATTATTTGCCATTTGCCTGTCGTTTTCCTCTCCCCCACTTCACCCTTGACGTTTTATTTGCCCTCTCTTTTCCGTTCGCCTCTTTTTGTTCGCTCGTGTGTTGGATTGCTTGCTTGTCACGATGGCTCAAGATAATACCAAATTATGTGACTTTACCAATACCAACAATAATGATTTCCTTAACACTCCGATTGCTCCTCTTACCGATACTGAATCTTGTGAAAGCAATGCTGCTTTGTTGAATCTTGTCATGAAAGATCAATTCGCCGGCCTTCGTAGTGAAGATGCCGCTACTCATCTAAATAGCTTCTTTGATTTGTGTGATATGCAAAAGAAGAAAGATGTGGACAATGATATTGTTAAATTGAAGTTATTTCCTTTTTCGCTTAGAGATCGTGCTAAAGCATGGTTTTCGTCTTTGCCTAAAAATAGTATTGATTAATGGAATAAGTGCAAAGATGCTTTTATCTCTAAGTATTTTCCTCCAACTAAGATCATCTCCCTTAGAAACGATATTATGAATTTTAAGCAACTTGATCATGAACATGTTGCACAAGCTTGGGAGAGGATGAAATTAATGATACGTAATTGCCCTACGCATGGTTTGAATTTGTGGATGATTATACAAAAATTTTATGCCGGATTAAATTTTGCTTCTAGAAATCTTTTAGATTCGGCCGCGGGAGGCACTTTTATGGAAATCACTTTAGGCGAAGCTAGTAAACTCTGAGATAATATTATGGTTAATTATTCTCAATGGCACACTGAAAGATCTACTAATAAAAAAGTGCATGCGATAGAAGAAATTAATGTTTTGAGTGGAAAGATGGATGAACTTATGAAATTATTTTCTACTAAGAGTGTTTCTTCTGATCCTAATGATATGCCTTTGTCTACTTTGATTGAGAATAATAATGAACCTATGGATGTGAATTTTGTTGGCAGGAATAATTTTGGTAACAACGCGTATAGAGGAAACTTTAATCCTAGGCCTTATCCTAGTAATTCCTCTAATAATTATGGTAATTCCTACAACAATTCTTATGGAAATTTTAATAAGATTCCCTCTGAGTTTGAGACTAGTGTTAAGGAATTTATGAATTCGCAAAAGAATTTCAATGCTTTGCTTGAAGAAAAATTGCTCAAAGTTGATGAATTGGCTAGGAACGTCGATAGAATTTCTCTTGATGTTGATTCTTTGAAACTTTGATCTATTCCACCTAAGCATGATATCGATGAGTCTCTCAAAGCCATGAGAATTTCCATTGATGAGTGCAAAGAAAGAACCGCTAGGATGCGCACTAAGAAAGATTGCTTTGTGAAAGCGTTTTCTTCAAATTTCTATGAAAATAAAGATGAAGATCTAAAAGTTATTGATGTGTCCCCTATTAAATCTTTGTTTTGCGATATGAATCTTGATAATGACGGGACTGAATATGATCCACCCTTACCTAGAAGGCGTTCCAAAAATTCGGAGTTTTTAGATCTTGATGCTAAAATTGATAAAAGTGGGATTGAAGAGATCAAAACATTAGATGTTAATGAACCCACTATTTTGGATTTCAAGGAATTTAATTATGATAATTGTTCTTTCATAGATTGTATTTCCTTGTTGCAATCCGTGCTAAATTCTCCTCATGCTTATAGTCAAAATAAAGCTTTTACTAAACATATCGTTGATGCTTTGATGCAATCTTATGAAGAAAAACTTGAGTTGGAAGTTTCTATCCCTAGAAAACTTTATGATGAGTGGGAACCTACTATTAAAATTAAAATTAAAGATCATGAATGCTATGCTTTGTTTGATTTGGGTGCTAGTGTTTCCACGATTCCAAAAACTTTATGTGATTTATTAGGTTTCCGTGATTTTGATGATTGCTCTCTAAACTTGCACCTTGCCGATTCCACTATTAAGAAACCTATGGGAAGAATTAATGATGTTCTTATTGTTGAAAATAGGAATTATGTGCCCGTCGATTTTATTGTTCTTGATATAGATTGCAATCCTTCATGTCCTATTATTCTTGGTAGACCTTTCCTTAGAACAATTGGTGTGATTATTGATATGAAGGAAGGGAATATTATATTCCAATTTCCGTTAAGGAAAGGCATGGAACAGTTCCCTAGAAATAAAATAAAACTACCTTATGAATCTATTATGAGAGCCACTTATGGATTGCCTACCAAAGATGGCAATACCTAGATCTATCCTTGCTTTTATGCCTAGCTAGGGGCGTTAAACGATAGCGCTTGTTGGGAGGCAACCCAATTTTATTTTTAGTTTTTTAGTTTTTGCTTCTGTTTAGGAATAAATCTTTGATCTAGCCTCTGGTTATATGTCTTTTATGTTTTAATTCGTGTTTGTCCCAAGTTAAACCTATAGGATCTTCTTGGATGATAGTTATTTGATCTTGCTGTAAATTCCAGAAACTTTCTGTTCACGAAAACAATTGTTAAAAATCATCAGAACGTGATAAAATATTGATTCCAATTGTGCAGATCAATAAACAAATTTTCTAGGTCGTCCTATTTTGGCTGAATTTTTGGAGTTCCAGAAGTTTGCGTTAGTTACAGATAACTACAGACTGTTCTGTTTTTGAAAGATTCTGTTTTTCGTGTGTTGTTTGCTTATTTTGATGAATCTATGGCTAGTAAAATAGTTTATAAACCATAGAGAAGTTGGAATACAGTAGGTTTAACACCAATATAAATAAAGAATGAGTTCATTACAATACCTTGAAGTGGTGTTTTGTTTTCTTTCGCTAACGGAGCTCACGAGATTTTCTGCCAAGTTTTGTGTTATGAAGTTTTCAAGTTTTGGGTAAAAGATTTGATGGATTATGGAACAAGGAGTGGCAAGAGCCTAAGCTTGGGGATGCCCATGGCACCCCAAAGATAATCTAAGGACACCTAAAAGCCAAAGCTTGGGGATGCCCCGGAAGGCATCCCCTCTTTTCGTCTACTTCCATCGGTAACTTCACTTGGATCTATATTTTTATTCACCACATGATATGTGTTTTGCTTGGAGCGTCTTGTATTATTTGAGTCTTTGCTTTTTAGTTTACCACAATCATCCTTGCTGTACACACCTTTTGAGAGAGACACACATGATTCGGAAATTATTAGAATACTCTATGTGCTTCACTTATATCTTTTGAGTTATATAGTTTTTGCTCTAGTGCTTCACTTATATCTTTTAGAGCACGGTGGTGATTTTGTTTTATAGAAACTATTGTTCTCTCATTCTTCACTTAGATTATTTTGAGAGTCCTACAAAACAGCATGGTAGTTTGCTTTAACAATAATAGGCATTCAAGATTAGTAAAGAGAAAAAGAAAAATTCTTATGAGTGTGTTGAATACTATGAGAAGTTTGATGCTTGATAATTTTTTGAGATATGGAGATGATGATATTAGAATCATGCTAGTTGAGTGGTTGTGAATTTGAGAAATACTTGTGTTAAAGTTTGTGATTCCCGTAGCATGCACGTATGGTGAACCGTTATGTGATGAAGTCGGAGCATGATTTATTTATTGATTGTCTTCCTTATGAGTGGCGGTCGGGGACGAGCGATGGTCTTTTCCTACCAATCTATCCCCCTAGGAGCATGCGCATAATACTTTGCTTTGATGACTTGTAGATTTTTGCAATAAGTATATGAGTTCTTTATGACTAATGTTGAGTCCATGGATTATATGCACTTTTCTTCCTTCCACCATTGCTAGCCTCTCTAATGTCGCACACCTTTCGCCGGTATCATACACCCACCATATACCTTCCTCAAAACATCCACCATACCTACCTATCATGGAATTTCCATAGCCATTCCGAGATATATTGCCATGCAACTAACCACCGTTCCGTTTACTATGACACGCTCCATCATTGTCATATTGCTTTGCATGATCATGTAGTTGACATTGTATTTGTGGCAAAGCCACCATTCATAATTCTTTCATACATGTCACTCTTGATTCATTGCATATCCCAGTACACCGCCGGAGGCATTCACATACAGTCATATTTTGTTCTAAGTATTGAGTTGTAATTCTTGAGTTGTAAGTAAATAAAAGTGTGATGATCATCATTATTAGAGCATTGTCCCAAGTGAGGAAAGGATGATGGAGACTATGATTCCCCCACAAGTCAGGATGAGATTCCGGACGAAAAGGAAAAAAAGGAAAAAAAAAAGAGGCCATAAAAAAAGAGAGAGAAAGGCCCAAATAAAAAAATGAGAGAAAAAGAGAGAAGGGACAATGTTACTATCCTTTTACCACACTTGTGCTTCAAAGCAGCACCATGATATTCATGATAGAGAGTCTCCTATGTTGTCACTTTCATATACTAGTGGGAATTTTACATTATAGAACTTGGCTTGTATATTCCAATGATGGGCTTCCTCAAAATGCCCTAGGTCTTCATGAGCAAGCGAGTTGGATGCACACCCACTTAGTTTCTTTTGTTGAGCTTTCATACACTTATAGTTCTAGTGCATCCGTTGCATGGCGATCCCTACTCACTCACACTGATATCTATTGATGGGCATCTCCATAGCCCGTTGATACGCCTAGTTGGTGTGAGACTATCTTCTCCTTTTTTGTTTTCTCCGCAACCACTATTCTATTCCACAAATATTGTTATGTCCATGGCTCACGCTCATGTATTGCGTGAAGATTGAAAAAGTTTGAGAACATCAAAAGTTTGAAACAATTGCTTGGCTTGTCATCGGGGTTGTGCATGATTTAAGTACTTCGTGTGATGAAGATAGAGCATAGCCAGACTATATGATTTTGTAGGGATAACTTTCTTTGGCCATGTTATTTTGAGAAGACATGATTGCTTTGTTAGTATGCTTGAAGTATTATTATTTTTATGTCAATATTAAACTTTTATCTTGAATATTTCGGATCTGAACATTCATGCCACAATAAAGGAAATTACATTGAAAATTATGCTAGGTAGCATTCCATATCAAAAAATTTGTTTTTATCATTTACCTACTCGAGGACGAGCAGGAATTAAGCTTAGGGATGCTTGATACGTCTCCAACGTATCTATAATTTTTGATTGTTCCATGCTATTATATTATCTGTTTTGGATGTTTAATGGGCTTTACTAAGCACTTATATATTATTTTTGGGACTAACCTGTTAACCGAAGGCCGAGTGCAAATTGTTGGTCCAAACGGAATGAAACCTTCAGGAGAGTTATTTTTGGAACAAACGTGATCCAGGGGACTTGGAGTGGACTTCAAGAAAGAAGCGAGGAGGCCACGAGGCAGGGAGGCGCGCCCCCCACCCTCGTGGGCCCCTCGCAGCTCCACCGACCTACTTCTTCCTCCTATATATACCCATATACCCCGAAAACATCCAGGAGCACCACGAAACCCTATTTCCACTGCCGCAACCTTCTGTACCCGTGAGATCCCATCTTGGGGCCTTTTCCGGCGCTCCGCTGGAGGGGGAATCGATCATGGAGGGCTTCTACATCAACACCATAGCCTCTCCGATGATGTGTGAGTAGTTTACCACAGACCTTCGGGTCCATAGTTATTAGCTAGATGGCTTCTTCTCTCTCTTTGGATCTCAATACAAAGTTCTCCTCGATCTTCTTGGAGATCTATTCGATGTAACTCTTTTTGCGGTGTGTTTGTCGAGATCCGATGAATTGTGGGTTTATGATCAAGATTATCTATGAACAATATTTGTATCTCCTCTGAATTCTTTTATGTATGATTTGTTATCTTTGCAAGTCTCTTCGAATTATCAGTTTGGTTTGGCCTACTAGATTGATCTTTCTTGCAATGGGAGAAGTGCTTAGCATTGGGTTTAATCTTGCGTTGCTCGATACCAGTGACAGCAGGGGAAACGACACGTATTGTATTGTTGCCATCGAGGATAAAAAGATGGGGTTTATATCATATTGCTTGAGTTTATTCCTCTACATCATGTCATCTTGCCTAATGCGTTACTTTATTCTTATGAACTTAATACTCTAGATGCATTCTGGATAGCGGTCGATGTGTGGAGTAATAGTAGTAGATGCAGAATCGTTTCGGTCTACTTGTTGCGGACGTGATGCCTATATACATGATCATGCCTAGATATTCTCATAATTATGCACTTTTCTATCAATTGCTCGACAGTAATTTGTTCACCCACCGTAATACTTATGCTATCTTGAGAGAAGCCACCAGTGAAACCTATGCCCCCCCGGGTCTATTCTCCATCATATAAGTTTCCAATCTATTTTACTTTGCAATCTTTACTTTCCAATCTATATCATAAAAATACCAAAAATATTTATCTTATTATCTCTATCAGATCTCACTTTTGCAAGTGGTTGTGAAGGGATTGACAACCCCTTTATCGCGTTGGTTGCAAGGTTCTTATTTGTTTGTGTAGGTACGAGGCGACTTGTGTGTAGTCTCCTGCTAGATTGATAGATTGGTTCTCAAAAACTGAGGGAAATACTTACGCTACTTTGCTGCATCACCCTTTCCTCTTCAAGGAAAAACCAACGCAGTGCTCAAGAGGTAGCAGAGCTCTACTCACGACTTCTCTTCACCGAGCAGCGCATCGAGGCTCGTCGCTCCTCCGCCACCATCACCTCACAGTCGGCGGCCTTCTGGGCTTCTCACAGCCAGCGTCCCCCTGCCCCTTCACCTGGGAAGCCCGCCCCGCCCCCTGCATCGACCCTGGGTGGGGGCCCTAACACTCGGGTGGTATGCCAGCTATGTGGTCGTGAACACCATGTTGCCTCCAAGTGTCACCGCCACTTTCAGAGGAGCTTTCTGGGCATCGGCAACGACGGCAAGGGCAACGAGAGCCAATTTGCGATGGCAGACTTCGGTCCCCCCGCCGCCGCCCCGGCTGCCCACATCACCGCCGCCCCGGCTGCCCGCATCGCCGCCAAGGGCAAGGACCCGCACGTCGACCAGGGGTACATGCCGTCCTATCCTATTGATCCAGCCTGGTACATGGACACCGGCTGTCACGCCCAAGATGCGACCCTATCCTAAAGGAACACGAAGGTCCCACCAAGGATAGAAGCGCATCTTGAAGACGCTTTCGCAAGGTGGATATCATTACATCAAGATTACATAATATTTGGGGATACATACAAGGCATACAAATGCCGCAAGAATACATCGATACATCATACATGAAATCAACATCCGACTACGGACGAAACACAAACAGAAACTCCAACGACATTCACCCTGCTAGCCCAGGCTGCCGGCCTGGAACCTATCCCCTGATCGACGAAGAAGCAGAAGAAGAACTCCAAACAAGTAAACATCGCTCTCGCGTCATGATCATCGCAAAACCTGTACCTGCAACTGGTGTTGTAGTAATCTGTGAGCCACGAGGACTCAGCAATCCCATTACCATGGGTATCAAGACTAGCAAAGCTTAAAGGGGTGTGGAAAAGGATAAGTGGTGGGGTCGCAGCAGCGACTAAGCATGTATGGTGGCTAACTTACGCAAAGAAGAGCGAGAAGAGAAGCAATGGAACGGTCGTCAACTAGTAATGATCAAGAAGTGATCCTGAACTCCTACTTACGTCAAACATAACCCAGAAACCGTGTTCACTTCCCGGACTCCGCCGAGAAGAAACCATCACGGCTACACACGCGGTTGATGCGTTTTAATTAAGGTCAAGTGTGAAGTTCTCTACAACCGGATATTAACAAATTCCCATCTGCCATGTAACTGCGGGCACAGCTTTCGAAAGATAATACCCTGCAGGGGTGTCCCAACTTAGCCCATCATAAGCTCTCACGGTCAACGAAGGATATTCCTTCTCCCGGTAAGACCCGATCAGTCTCAGAATCCCGGTTACAAGACATTTCGACAATGGTAAAACAAAACCAGCAAAGCCGCCCGAATGTGCCGACAAATCCTGATAGGAGCTGCACATATCTCGTTCTCAGGGCACACCGGATTGTCCAAGCTTCCGGTAGACCAGCCCAGAGTTGCCCCTGGTGGCCACCGGCGACTGACAGGTTGGACCAACACTCGAAGGAGCACTGGCCCGGGGGGTAAATAAAGATGACCCTCGAGAGCGCGACTCCCAAGGGAAAAAAGGCTAGGTGAGGCAAATGTAAAACCAAGGTTGGGCCTTGCTGGAAGAGTTTTATTCAAAGCAAACTGTCAAGGGGGTCCCATAAATCACCCAACCGTGTGAGGGACGCAAAATCAAGGAACATAACACCGGTATGATGGAAACTAGGGCGGCAAGAGTGGAACAAAACACCAGGCATAAGGCCGAGCCTTCCACCCTTTACCAAGTATATAGATGCATTAATAATATAAGAGATATTGTGATATCCCAACATAAACATAATCCAACATGGAGCAATCTTCATCTTCACCTGCAACTAGCAACGCTATAAGAGGGGCTGAGCAAAGCGGTAACATAGCCAAACAATGGTTTGCTAGGAAGGGTGACAAAGGTTAGAGGTTCATGGCAATTTGGGAGGCTTGAAGAGCAAGTGAATAGGTAGCGCAGCATAGCGATAGAACGAAGCAACTAGCATAGCAATGATTGTCGTGGAATGGTCACGGCAGATGTCCTCGAGCTAGGACTTAATCGTGGAGCCATCGCAGCTAGGAAGCTTGAAGGGGTTAAACGGGACAAGGAACACGAGGGTTATACTGGTTCGGCCCCTTACGGTGAAGGTAAAAGCCTGCGTCCAGTTGAGGTGGTATTGATTAGGGTTTCGATGAGCAGGGAGCTTGATTGCTATGCCTGGCTCTCGATGAGATCTTCCTTCTCCTTAAACCGCCGCCGGGTCGTCCCTTTATATAGAGAGGTTGACGCCCAGCAGCTCTCAGAGTCCCGGCCGGCTCATAAGAGTGTCCGGCTCGGACTCTCAACTATTCTTGCCTTACACTACAAGTTCTACCATAATAGCGGTTGTAACTACGAGCCTTAATCCACGTCCGGGTCTTAAGCCCATCTTTGGCCCGCCGTCTTCAAGCTTGGCGCCGGGCTTCAGGCGATGACCATTATGAGTAACCCGGCCCCTCCGGGCGGGTGGCTCTAAGGCTTATATCCTCAACATTAGGCCCCAGATTGATTTGAGCCGGCTCATGTCAATCTTCAATCCTTTCGACAGAAAATCTCCGGCTTACAATTGTGTGAAGGCTATAACCCGTCGTGAGGAAAGGATGTTGGAGACTATGATTCCCCCACAAGTCGGGATGAGACTCCGGACTAAAAAAAGAGGCCATAAAAAAAGAGAAAAGGCCCAAAAAAATGAGAGAAAAATAGAGAAGGGACAATGTTACTATCCTTTTACCACACTTGTGCTTCAAAGTAGCACCATGATCTTCATGATAGAAAGTCTCTTATGATATCACTTTCATATACTAGTGGGAAATTTTTCGTTATAGAACTTGGCTGGTATATTCCAATGATGGGCTTCCTCAAAATGCCCTAGGTCTTCGTGAGCAAGCGAGTTGGATGCACACCCACTTAGTTTCTTTTGTTGAGCTTTCATATACTTATAGCTCTAGTGCATCCGTTGCATGGCAATCCCTACTCACTCACATTGATATCTATTAATGGGCATCTCCATAGCCCGTTGATACGCCTAGTTGATGTGAGACTATCTTCTCCCTTCTTTTTGTCTTCTCCACAACCACCATTCTATTCCACATATAGTGCTATGTCCATGGCTCACGCTCATGTATTGCGTGAAGATTAAAAAAGTTTGAGAATGTCAAAAGTATGAAACAATTGCTTGGCTTGTCATCGGGGTTGTGCATGATTTAAATATTTTGTGTGGTGAAGATAGAGCATAGCCAGACTATATGATTTTGTAGGGATAACTTTCTTTGGCCATGTTATTTTGAGAAGACATGATTGCTCAGTTAGTATGCTTGAAGTATTATTATTTTTATGTCAATATTAAACTTTTGTCTTGAATCTTTCAGATCTGAATATTCATACCACAATTAAGAAGAATTACATTGAAATTATGCCAAGTAGCATTCCACATCAAAAATTCTGCTTTTATCATTTACCTACTCGAGGACGAGTAGGAATTAAGCTTGGGGATGCTTGATACGTCTCCAACGTATCTATAATTTTTTATTATTCCATGCTATATTATATTCTGTTTTGGACATCATTGGGCTTTATTATACACTTTTATATTACTTTTGGGACTAACCTATTAACCGGAGGCCCAACCCAGAATTGTTGTTTTTTGCCTATTTCAGAGTTTCGCAGAAAAAGAATATCAAACGGAGTCCAAACGGAATGAAACATTCGGGAACGTGATTTTCGGAACGAACGTGATCCAGAGGACTTGGACCCTACGTCAAGGCATCAACCAGGAGGCCATGAGGTAGGGGGCGCGCCCTCCACCCTCGTGGGCCCCCTGTTGCTCCACCCACGTACTCCTTCCTCCTATATATATCTACGTACCCCCAAACTACCAGATACGGAGCCAAAAACCTAATTCCACCACCGCAACCTTCTGTACCCGTGAGATACCATCTTGGGGCCTGTTCCGGAGCTCCGCCAGAGGGGGCATCGATCACGGAGGGCTTCTACATCAACACCATGGCCTCTCCGATGATGTGTGAGTAGTTTACCTCAGACCTTCGGGTCCATATTTATTAGCTAGATGGGTTCTTCTCTCTTTTTGGATCTCAATACAATGTTCTCCCCCTCTCTCGTGGAGATCTATTCGATGTAATCTTCTTTTGCGGTGTGATTGTTGAGACCGATGAATTGTGGGTTTATGATCAAGTTTATCTATGAACAATATTTGAATCTTCTCTGAATTCTTTTATGTATGATTGGTTATCTTTGCAAGTCTCTTCGAATTATCAGTTTGGTTTGGCCTACTAGATTGATCATTCTTGCAATGGGAGAAGTGCTTAGCTTTGGGTTCAATCTTGCGGTGTCCTTTCCCAGTGACAGTAGGGGCAGCAAGGCACGTATTGTATTGTTGCCATTGAGGATAACAAGATGGGGTTTATATCATATTGCATGAGTTTATCCCTCTACATCATGTCATCTTGCTTAAAGCGTTACTCTGTTCTTATGAACTTATTCTCTAGATGCATGCTGGATAGCGGCCGATGTGTGGAGTAATAGTAGTAGATGCAGGGAAGAGTCGGTCTACTTGTCTCGGACGTGATGCCTATATACATGCTCATACCTAGATATTCTCATAACTATGCTCAATTCTGTCAGTTGCTCAATAGTAATTTGTTCACCCACCATAAAATACTTATGCTCTTTTGAGAAGCCACTAGTGAAACCTATGGCCCCCGGGTCTATTTTCCATCATATTAATCTCCCGACAACAAGCTATTTCTGGTGCCGTTTTTATTTTACTTTCTTTACTTTGCATCTTTATCATAAAAATACCAAAAATATTATCTTATCATATCTATCAGATCTCACTCTCGTAAGTGACCGTGTAGGGATTGACAACCCCTTATCGCGTTGGTTGCGAGGATTTATTTGTTTGTGTAGGTGCGAGGGACTTGTGCGTGGCCTCCTACTGGATTGATACCTTGGTTCTCAAAAACTGAGGGAAATACATACGCTACTTTGCTGGATCACCCTTTCCTCTTCAAGGGAAAACCAACGCAGTGCTCAAGAGGTAGGAGCCGGCTTGGCCCCCAAGAAGGAACCGGAGAGAATGATGCCCGCCACCGGATCGACCGTCTCAATCGATCCCTAGCGCTAGAAGAAGAAGACGTGTTGGGCCCTCCTTGCTTCGGCCCCCGTATCGGATATGAACCCTTCCCCAAAGGGTTCACGCTCCCAAGAGACACGCCCAAGTACAACGGGTCTGTGAAGCTGGAAGACTGGCTGGTCGACTACTCCACGGTCGTCAGCATAGCAAACGGCAACAAGCTTTTTGCCGTGAAGTACGTTCCGCTCATGCTCCAGGGCACCGCCCGGACATGGCTAAATAGCCTGAAGCCCCGCAGCATCAATAGCTGGGTAGATTCCACTGAGGCCTTCATCCGCAACTTCACCAGCACGTACAAGCGGCCGCCCAAGCCCCGCCAGCTCTCCTTGTGCGTTCAAGGCCCCAACGAATCGACTCGCGACTATCTCACGCATTGGGCCGAGCTACGCAACTCTTGCGAAGGCGTGCACGAGGTGCAGGCTATCGAGTACTTCACTGCCGGGTGCCGAGAAGGCACCCTGCTCAAGCACCGACTCCTCTGTGACGAGCCGGCAACCCTCGACGAGCTGCTGATCATAGCCGACAAGTATGCTACGGCCGACTCCTCCATGAAGGCAGAGATTCAAGTTGATGCTTCCGGCAAAGTGGCTCCCCAGGCCCCTCAGACTCCGACTGGTGACACCAGTCGGCGGCCGCAGCAGAACGACAACAAGCGCAAGGCCCCGCCGCCGGCTTCCACCAGCCGGCAGGTGGCGATAGTTGAAGACCAGCAGCCAGATGGGCAGCCTGCTCCCAAGCGTCAGAAGGGCGGCAATTCAAATTGGTTGCCCGCCTTCTCCTATGAGCAAACCCTCGATGCGCCCTGCAAGTTCCACAGCGGCGCGAAGCCGTCCAACCACACCACTCGGAAGTGTCACTGGCTCACCCAAATCTCCAGGGGCGAAGGATTGCTGCCTCCTCCGCCTACTAGCCAGCCGCCGCCACCTCCTCCTCCGCATCAGGCGGCCCGACCAGTCGCTGCCATCCAAGATGAGTACCCAGAAGAACAAGGAGCCTACGTCGTCTTCACCAGTGTGGCTGACGACAAGCACAGCCGACGCCAGCAGTCCCGAGAGGTGAATGATGTAGCTTCTGAAGCCCCAGAGTTCATGCAGTGGTCAGAGAGGCCGATCAGTTGGAGCCGAGCTGACCACCCAGAAGTGATGCCTTCCCCGGGTTCCTACGCTCTAGTGTTGGATGCCACCTTTGCTACAGAAAGACGAGCAGCTTGTTTCTCCCGAGTCCTGATAGATGGCGGTAGCAGCATCAAATCTTGCACCACGATACCATGGAGATGTTGGGCATCAAGCAGAAGCAACTCCAGCCCAGTCGGACTGTCTTCCATGGCATAGTACCTGGCCTTTCGCACTCACCACTCGGCAAGACCAAGATAGATGTCCTCTTTGGGGACAAAGATCATTTCCACCGAGAGCCCGTCTGGTTTGAGGTAGTTGACCTCGAGAGCCCTTACCATGCACTGCTTGGCCAACCTGCCTTGGCCAAATTCATGGATGTACCGCACTATGCCTACCTTAAGACGAAGATGCCAAGTACCAAAGGGATCATCACCATCTCTGGAGATTACAAGAAGTCATCCGCCTGTGCATCTGCCAGCAGCCGGCTGGCCGAGTCCCTTGTGATTGCTGCCGAGAAGCGACTCCTTGACCGGTTTGTGGCCATGGCCGGCAAGTAGCCGGACATGTCTCCTAATCCCAAGGAGTCGGAAGTTGAAGGCTCCTTCAAGCCAGCCAAGGAGACAAAGAAGATACTGTTGCACCCAGAGCACCCAGAGAGGTACGATGTCGTAGGTGCAAACCTCGACAGCAAATAGGAAAGCGAGCTCGTCAATTTCCTCCGTGAGAATCGGGACATCTTTGCATGGTCTCCTAAGGACATGCCGGGTGTTCCGACGGATCTCGCCGAGCACAAGCTACACGTCCGACCTGACGCTAAGCCGGTCAAGCAACCCCTCCGCCGCCTGTTGGAGGAGAAGATAAGAATTGTCGGTGAAGAGATAGCCCGGCTCCTAGCAGTCGGCTTCATTATGGAAGTATTCTATCCGGATTGGCTGGCCAACCCAGTCCTTGTACTGAAGAAGAAGAACAAGTGGCGCATGTGTATTGATTATACCAGCCTCAACAAAGCTTGCCCCAAAGATCCATTTGCCCTGCCACGGATTGACCAAGTGATAGACTCTACAGCCGGATGCGAGCTGTTGAGTTTTTTGGATGCATATTCAGGGCACCACCAGATCAAGTTGAACCCGGCTGATAGGCTGAAGACCTCTTTCATCACGCCATTCGGAGCCTCCTGCTACCTGACAATGATGTTCGGCTTAAGGAATGACGGTGCCACGTTTCAGCGTTGCATGCAGAAGTGCCTCCTCAAGCAGCTCGGCAGGAACGTCCACGTCTATGTGGACGATGTTGTGGTGAAAACGGAGAAGCGTGGGACCCTCCTAGAAGATCTCAAGGAGACTTTTGAAAATCTGCGCCGGTTTCAGATCAAGCTCAACCCGGAGAAGTGCGTGTTCGGAGTACCAGCTGGCCAGTTCCTTGGCTTCCTGGTCTCAGAACGCGGCATTGAATGCAACCCTGTGAAGATCAAGGCCATGGAGAGGATGGAGAAGCCTACCCGGCTGAGAGACATCCAGAAGTTCACCGGCTGCTTGGCATCCATCGGTCGCTTCATCTGCCGGCTAGGCGAGAAGGCCCTTCCCCTGTACCAACTCCTGAAGAAAACCACTCACTTCGAGTGGAATGACAAGGCGGATGAGGCTTTTCTCCAGCTCAAGAAGATGTTTACCACGCCGCCTGTCCTGGCCGCGCCGGCTGCTAAGGAACCCATGCTCCTCTACATCGCCGCCACCAGCCGGGTGGTCAGCACAGTCATAGTAGTTGAGCACAAGGAAGACGACAAGGTTCTGCCGGTCCAGAGACCGGTGTATTACTTGAGTGAAGTACTGTCGGCTTCCAAGCAGAACTACCCCCACTACCAGAAGATGTGCTACGGCGTGCACTTTACCGCCAAAAAAGTTAAAGCCCTATTTTCAAGAGCACCCCATCACGGTTGTTTGCACTGCTCCGCTCGCTGAGATCATAGGCAGCCGAGATGCTTCAGACCGAGTGGCCAAATGGGCCATCGAGTTGCCCCCCTACACCATCTTCTACCAGCATCGCACCACCATCAATTCCCAAGCACTGGCCGGCTTCCTCGTTGACTGGCCCGAGACCCAGTACCTGCCGCCAGCGCCGGACTCCACCCATTGGCGGATGCACTTTGATGGTTCGAAGATGCGCACCGGCTTGGGAGCCGGCATCGTCCTCACCTCTTCCAAAGGCGACAAGCTTAGATACACATTGCAAATCCATTTTGCTGCCTCCAACAATGTGGCCGAGTATGAGGCACTAGTACACGGACTCCAGCTTGCCAAAGAGCTCGGCATTCGCCGGATTCTGTGCTACGGTGACTCCGACTTGGTGATCCAACAGTCGTCTGGTGACTGGGACGCCAAGGATGCAAACATGGCAAGCTACCACTTCCTCGTCCAGCAACTCAGCAGATATTTTGAAGGGTGCGAGTTCCTTCACGTGCCATGAAACGACAACGAGCAAGCAGATGCCTTGGCACGGATTGGCTCCACCCGACAAGCCATACCAGCCGGCATGTTCCTTCAGCGCCTCCTCAAGCCGTCCATCAAGCCTTCGCTAGAATCAAATTCTATATTCGTGCCGGCAGCTCCTGAAACAGTCGGATCCGACTCAAAGGCCGCAGCAGTCAGCTCGGGGACTTCGGCAGGCGGCTCGGGGACTGCAGCAGTCGCACCTGGACCGGGGACTACAGCAGTCGCACCCAGCCCGAGGACTTCAGATCCCGGCCCGGGGACTACAACAGTCGGCTCGGGGACTTCAACGACATAGCAAGCGGCGGCCGACTCCAACACGCCACCTCCTAACCCAACCACCCCAATACAAGTGGCAGTACTGACAGTGGAGGAAATCACAGCACCATCATGGGCTCAGCCCATCCTCAATTTTTTGGTGAACAAAGAGCTGCCAACCGATGAGATCTCGGCCCGACAGGTCCAACGTCGGGTAGCAGCATACACCGTCGTCAACAGGGAACTCGTGAGGCGCAGCGTCACTGGTGTATACCAGCGCTGCGTGGAGCCGGAGAAGGGCCAAGCAATCCTCAAAGATATCCATCAAGGCGAGTGTGGCCACCACGCGGCCTCAAGGTCACTTGTTGCCAAAGCTTTTCGCCATGGTTTCTTCTGGCCGACTGCTCTAGAAGACGCCAAAGACTTGGTCAAGAAATGTAAGGGATGCCAGAAATTCAGCTCCAAACAACATTTGCCTGCTTCTGCACTCAAGACCATTCCCCTTGCCTGGCCTTTTGCCGTCTGGGGACTGGACATGGTGGGATCATTCAAGACAGCACGTGGCGGCATGACTCATCTGCTTGTCGCTATGGACAAATTCACCAAGTGGATTGAAGCGAAGCCAATCAAAAAGTTGAACGGTCCGACTGCTGTGACTTTCATCGCAGACATCACCACTCGGTACGGCGTACCTCACAGCATCATCAGCGACAATGGCACAAATTTTGCCAAAGGCGCCTTGGCCTGTTTCTGTGCGACGCAGGGCATCCGACTGGACTTAGCGTCTGTTGCCCACCCACAGTCAAACGGCCAAGTCAAGCGAGAAAACGGCCTCATTTTGTCCGGAATCAAACCCCGACTGGTCGAGCCTCTGGAGCGATCGGCCGTCTGCTGGCTCGACAAGCTGCCGGCCGCCCTCTGGAGTTTGTGCACCACTCCGAACAAGTCAACCGGCTTCACACCCTTCTTCCTCGTGTATGGTGCCGAGGCCGTCATCCCAACTGACATCGAGTTCGACTCACCTCGTGTCACCATGTACACCGAGGCGGGGGCAAAGGAAGCACGAGAAGACGTCATCGATCTGCTGGAAGAGGGCCGGCTGTTGGCACTCAGCTGGTCCGCCATCTACCAGCAGAGCCTACGATGCTATCACAGTCGGAAGGTCAAGCCAAGATCCTTCCAAGAGGGAGACCTTGTGCTCTGGCTGATCCAGCGAACAGCCGGCCAGCACAAGCTCTCGGCCCCTTGGGAAGGCCCTTTCATCATCAGCAAAGCCTTGGACAACGACTCCTACTACCTGATCAATGCCTAGAAACCCAGGGCGCGCAAGAGAGACGACTCCAGCAAGGAAACAGAGCGCCCATGGAATGCAAATCTCCTTCGAAGATTTTACAGTTGATGCAGTATGTACCACGCTACCTTTTGTATTAAGTACGAAGACTTTGGGTCCCTCGAGGAGCACTCGAGGGCTACCCCTTTTTATCTATATGATAAGTATTGTGCCTATGAATGTGTTATTTCATTCCTCCGCCTGAAACCAGGTTCGACCAGTCGGCCCGGGGGCTTGCCGCCTTGTACTATGTCAGTGTTTCCTGCAGTCGGACAAGTAATGTGCCGGCACCTAAGCCCTCTCTTGCCACAAGCCGCAGCTCGCAGAGCAACTTTTCGCTTGGCAAGAGTTAGAGGCAAGAAACAAGTGCTCACATGAAAAATGGCTAAGAACCAAAACATCGACATAGGACAAGCCGGCCCCTCGCCTCGCCGACCGGCTGCGGAGCAGCCGGCCGGCCGGCTTCCCACTTAGCTTGCAACGTTCTAATCGGCCAAAGTACTTGTCCTCCCAAAATGGTGAAGTACTTTTCCAGGCCGCAGTCCGTAGAGCGGCTGTCCGGCTGGCAAGTAGCTAACCAAGGGAGGGCGGCAAAGGAAAAAGCAAAGGAACAAAAAGCAAGAAAAGTCGGAGCTCAGCAAAAGCACAGCTTGTGCGGGAAATAATTTACATACCAAAAGGCCCTCGGCCAACATTCAACATAGTTTGAATACACCCCGCGGGTGGAATTGTGCAAATTTAACGAAAGTTTGTCGAGAAGACTATTAAGCTGGAAAAGCTACGATAAATTGGCGGCCTAGACCAAAGGAGCAGCAGGCGAGTCCGGCAGGTTGGTGGAGTCGGGGGCACCGGCTGGTGGAGTGGCCGGCTGGCAAGGCTCGGCTTGGTCGCCTTCAGCAACAGTCGGCGTGCTTGCACGTGGCTTGTTGCTGGAGGCGCGGTCGAGTTGAGGCTGGCCGCCCGCTCCGACCTCCGGCGCACCATCTTCATCATCCTCGTCTTCCTCGTCTTCACCTTCGTCGCTCGAGGCGATTTCCTCTGCCGAGTCTTCGCCATCATCTGGGTTCAGTCTGAACCATTCAGGCGGCACCTCAGTGCCGTTCTCGTTCAGCTCAGGGACGAAGCCACCGTTGTTGGTGTACTCAGCGATCGCCGATGCGCGGATACTGAGGGCACGCTCCACCGCCACCAACTCGGCGCTGGCCTCCTGCCGAAACGTGGCCAGCTGGGCTAGATCTAGCCCAGGATACCACGCCTTGGTGAACTCCAAGGCCCGCCGCGCTCCTGCCCGGGCTGCGGAGCCCTTCCACGCCTCAAGACGGCCGGCGGCCACTTCCAACCAGTCGGCGGTCCGACCGGGGGTGCGTGGGGCCTGCCTGTCTAGCCAGAGGGCGGAGATCGCCTGAGCCCCAGCACGTTGCAGCCGGCGGAGCATCCGGTGGGCCGGCTGGAGACAAGCTTGAATACTAAGGAGCTGCTCGCCAAGGGTCCGAGGGGCATTGGCAGCAATCTCCGCGCCTTCCGCCCTTCGCTCCTTGCGGCGAGCCTCGGTGGCCTGGTTGGCTGCGATGGAATGGCCGGGGATGAAGTCTGCACAAGCAAAGCAATAAGTCAGAAATCAGAATCTAGAGGCCAGCTCACTAACAGCCGACAGCTGAGAGAAAGAGAAGAAAGCTCACCATCGACTATGTCTTCGATCTTGCCATAGCCGGCAGTCAGCGCCGCCTCCGTCTCAGCCCAACCTGAGCGCTCGGTCTCAAACTCAGCCAGGAGCTTGGCTTCGTTGTCTTCCGCCTGCTTCAGGGCCGCCTTGTGAAGTTCCGCCTGGTCCTTCAGTTCCTTGGCCAGGCGGTCGCGCTCCTGGGCTGCCCTGTTGCACTCGTCCTCCTTGGCACGCAGCGCGATGTTGGATTCGCCCAGTTGCTGCTGCAAGGCAGTGTTGGCTTCTGCAGGGACAAGAAAGAAAAGATATCAACAACCAAGAAGGAAGAAAAACAATTGCTGGAAGATCCGACCCAACTGCTCAGTAGTCGGCCCGCATCTCGGGGACTACAGCCCGCGGGTGCGCTGACGCGCCCCCGCAGAGAGAGAAGATGGAGTGCTTACTCCGGCTTTCCGTCAAGTCGGCGGTCCGTCGGTCCAGCTCCCGAACATGGGCATTGAAGGTGGCCGCGCGGACGTTGTGGTAATCCAGCAACAAAGCATCAGAAAGAGAAGTGAGTCAGAGGCCCAGAACCCACTATGAAGTTCCAGGCCGCCTGCTCAGCAGTCGGCCCAGAACTCGGGGACTACACCCAGTGGGTGCGCTGGCACGCCCCCACCGAAGTTTACATGAATCAAAAGCAAGAAGCAAGTCACGTACCTGAACGGTGGCCCGCGTCTTCACAGACGCCTTCATCCATTGCGAAAGGGCGGCGGCTTCGGCTCTGAAATCGCCCTGGATGTCCTGAGCCGCCTTGATCAAGGCACTCGTCCCGCCCCCGTGCACCCACTCCGTCGGTGCAGCACTAGTGGCTTCGGCATCAGGGGCCGACGAGCTGGTGCTCCCGACCTCCATCGGCCTCGGCGCCGATGCCGCTTTCCCCACACGGCGGCGCACAGGAGTGCGGACCATGGGAGCCGACCCCACCACCAGCTCGCCTCCGGCTGGCGGCACCAATTGGGCAGCCGGCTGGCTGCCCTGCGCATCTACGGTCGGCGGTTGCGGAGGCGCCTCCATCTCCGGCAAGACGGCATCGCCGCCATCCCTCTCCATGACCGGCTCCTCGTCGCCGGCTCCTCCAGCCGGCGCCGGGATCTCTGGTGCTGGCGTCGCAGAGCGCAGGGGGGTGATGAGTTGCGGGGTCTGGTGACGCGCGGCATCCTTTGCCCATTTCTTCGCCGCGGCGTCGGTTTGGGCCTTGGCCACGAAGTCTGCATCCGCTTGCGCTGCCTTGGCTACGGCCGCCTTGTCGGCCTCCGCCTTCTTGGCGGCGGCTTCTTTCTCCTCCCGCACCTCCCGTGCGTTCCTTTCATGCGCCTCCCGGAGATCGGCAGTCGGGTCAATACGGCGGGTATTGGTGGAGCCCTCCTCCGCCCTGATGACGGAGGCTGAGGTCGACCGCTAAAGAGAGAGCGGGGCCCTGCTCAAAAGAAGGGTGAAAATGAGATTCAGAAGGAGTCGACAAGATAAAAGAATAAAAGAAGACACAAGGAAAGTTGAGAACGTACGCCGACACCATTGGAGGCTGCTTGGGGGCCTTCTGCAACTTGGCTGCCTTCGCGACAGCCTCGCGTCGCTTGGTCGTGGCGGCCGTGTTCTTGGCCGCGGCGGCCGAGTGCTTGGGCTTCTTGGGGTGGCTGCCGAATAGCAGCGCGCCTCGGCGTTTCAGCCCACCGCCTGGTGCGGTTGGTGCGGCTGAGGAGCTCGGACCCGCCCTATCGGCAGGGGGCGGGCGGCGCGGCTCCTCCTCCTCCTCCTCATAATCATCTGACCAGTCCTCTACGCCGCCTCCTCCTATGGAGCCGCCTGCCCCGCCACCACCGCCTGTGGCGTCGTCCTCCAGGGTGGCCGCCCCCAAGTCGGGGTCCGCCACGTCGCTCACCTCCCGGTCCGGCATGTAGTCGACATTGGCCTCTGGCTGGGAGGGAAGGATCTGCATCATACTCGAGCTGGTCAGTCGGCAAGAGGGAGTCCGGCAAGAAAGAACCCGGCAAGAGGGAAAGAAAAGAATCAAGTGCTTACCATAGGCGGCGGATCTGCGCGGGAGTACGGCCTCTTGCCGAACCGCCACTCCTCCTCGAGCTTGAGGTCGGCGATCTCGTTCACCAGGAGGGCCACCTCTGCAGTCGGCATCTCCTTGGTGCACATCCGGCACGGATCGCGATGCCCACTCATCTGGCTTATTATATGAGGCCGGCCTTGAAGCGGGAGGACCCGACGCAGCACGAAGGCGACTAGCAAGTCGGACGCCTTGAAGCCCTCCGACTCCGTCATCACCTTGAGGCGGGCGATGGTGGCGGAGGCGTCGGGCGACAGCGGCTTTGGCTTGAAGCCCCAATTGGTGCGGGGTTCGGCAGGCGGACCAGCCACATAAGGCGGCAGGTTGACGAAGTCGATCGCCGGGTTGACGTTCTTCACGTAGAAGTACGACTTCTGCCACAGCTTGACCGACTGTATCAACTTGATGGCTGGGAAGGCGTTTCTAGCACCCGGACGCCGCACCACGATGAAGGCTCCGCACTGGGCCGCCTCGTCCTTGATGGCGGTGCCAAGCTTGGTGTAGAAGAAGGCCACCTAGAGCTCGAGGGTGGGGAGGATGCCAAGATAGCCCTCGCATAGGGTGACGAAAGCCGACAGCAGCACCACTGTGTTCGGTGTGGGGTGGTGTGGCTGGAGTCGGTAGAAGGTCAAGAAAGAGCAGAGGAAGCCGCTCGCCGGCAGGCCGAAGCCATAGAAGAAGTGCAAGCGGAAGATGACGCGCTTGCCTTCCTCCGGCACCGGCGTGATCTCGCTGGCGGGCGGCACGCACACCTTGACGTAGCCCGCGCCGGGCAGCCGCCGCGTGTCGCGGAGGAATGTGAGGTGGTCTTCATGGACGTTGGAGCCGTCCCACTCATCGGAGCGCTCCATGACGGCTCGAGCTCGACGAAGACGAAGGGCGGTGATGAGCGCGCGGGCCCACAGTGGAGCACAGAGAGAGCTCAGGAAGAAGAAGCTCGACGACGACGGCGAGCCGCGATGGCACTTCGGCGGAGTGCGGCGGTGGCGGAGAAGAGGCAAGGGAGAGGAGAGCGCGCGTGCTTCTGCCACTCCCCTCCTCCCCCTGTTTATAGCCCCCTGGCTGCGAAGCCGAGGGGGCGGGGCGTGGGATCGTGGGATTAACTGCGCCCACGACCCCATGACCCCGCACCTACCACGCAGTAATGGCGCGTGGTAAAAGCGCGCGGAATCCCAACCGCCCGCCTCGGCCGCAGCAGATCCGCGCGCATGCCAAGGCCCGGTATTGGCGGGCCCGGCCTACAGCGACGTCCCGTCGCGCGTGGGCTGGCATGCTGGCCCGGCCAGCTGATGCCGTGTAGCGCACGTGCGACGGGCGGCAAACCTAGATGCCTAGCTAGCGCGCCACATGGCTCCCGCCACGACGGTTCAAAATTGACCAGTTGGATTGCCTGGCCACGGCCGACTTCTGGCAGTCGGCGTTCCAGAGGACGGACAAGACAGGCAACCAGAACCACACGGAGTAGGAAGCTGCCGGGCAACCCGCCTTGTCAGCCGCAGCGACCCACCAGCTTCGGGGACTACTGTCGGAGTTATTGGCCATGGGTAGCCTCATCTGCCCCCCATGGCATTTCAAGATATCGGGGCCGACTGCGCCCCTCGAGCGTCGAAGATTGATCACCGCCTTCTTGTGGCCGGTTGGTCCAAGCGGTCGGCTGCCAGAAGACGGCGGACCCCAGAAGATGGACACGAATTGGGCCGCCTCCTAGCAGGCGGCCTCCAGAGAGGCCAGCTCCTGGCAGGCGGCCCCAAGCGCCCTCAAAGTCCAAGATCCTATGAATATGATGAGACGGGGCGTGGCTACAGAGAAGCCTGCCACCCTTGAATCCAGGGCGGGTCGTGGCCACAGTACGCCGTACCAGCCGGAGACCTCCTGCACGGCGCGGCACTATTTCCCCTCCGCCCGTGACATCACCCAAGTCAGAGGGGACCACGACGGGCTGTCGGTACGGCCCGCAAGCGGCGGGCCCTACCTGCCCATGAGAAGCCAGAAGGTGGCAAGCTCGGTTAGTCGGCCTAGGGGGAGGCCGGCACCCAGAAGGCCGCCCTCCCCCCTTCCTAGGAGTTTGTGCGCCATTAACCAGAAGAGATGGGGAATGGCTACAGTGAACGCCCGCCAGGCGGTGGAACTGTAGCCACGCCTTCCCCGACAAAGCAAGCATCATTAGGAGCACGGCTATAGTGCTCAGCAGCCGGCAGGACCCGCGAGCGGCGGGCACGGCCTGTCGGCCACGTAAAAGGTAGCCGGCGGGGCCCACCAGTCGGTGGGCCCCAGCAGCCAGCGGAGGAGCCAGCAATCAGATACACTGACGACCTAGGCCTATGTCCAACCATTTTACCATTATACCCCTGGGGGTAGGCCTATATAAACCCCCGAGGGCACCCATGCAAAGGGTTGAGATCTTTAGCAAAACACACACACACATAGAGAGAGAGGAGAGAGCTAGACTTGCCCTTCTTCCTCCTCTAGCAAACAGCTCAAGGAGCAACTTGTAGCTACCTGTTGAGATAGTGACCATGCGGAGACCCCGCAGAGCAGGACTAGGGGTGTTATCTCCTAGGAGAGCCCCGAACCTGGGTAAAGTTTGTCGGCGTACGTGTCTACGCCTTATCCCGCTTCCTGGCACCGGCGACGTCTTACTAACCCCCACCATGATAAGCCACCCGTTGGCATATGTCGCACCAAAACCCCGGCATCTATAATGATGAAAGGAAAAAAAATTCAGTTAACTACGAATTTCATTCATTTAGGTTATTCATTTAACTTCACCTAATTAACCTACTGTACCACCACTACTAGCAGCACTACTAACCTAATTAACCTAGCAAAACCCTACTGCCCTAACTAAAAAACATCTAATTAACATCTACTAGTACCACTACTACCCTAACCTAATTAACATCTACTAGTATCACTATATACTACAAGCAGCACTGCTACAACATTTTCTTCATTTTTTCTTTTAAAAAAACATCTATGAAAACAAAAACCCTAATTAAACCCTACTGCCCTAACTAACTTTTGCCGTAAACCAAATTTTTTGCTCTAACATCTACTACTTAACATCTTTTGCTCTAAACTAAATTTTTTGCTATAAACTAACTTTTGCTCTAAAATGCAGACAGATAGGAGTGGTGGGGGAGGGGTGGGAGGCTTACAGAGAGGGGAGAGACGATGGCGAGGAGATGCTCGGGGACGGAGGCAGGGCGGGGTGAGCGGGATCGGGCTCGGGCAGCGGCGGTCCTGGGCGGGCTCGGGCCGCGGTGAGGTCAAGGGCCGCCGTGATGAGGTCGAGGGCGGCGACGGTGAGGTCGAGGGCGGCCTCAGGCGGCGGCGGTGAGGCTGAGGGCGGACTCGGGCGGCGGCGGTGAGGATGAGGGCGGCCTCGCGGGGAGACTGTGAGATTGCGGGCGTCCACGCCGGCAGGAGACAGCGGTGAAGTGGGGCGACGGTGAATTGGGGAGACGGCGGCGAAGTGGGGCGAGGGATTTGGGGGAGAGGTGGTGGCCGGGGGGAGGGAAACCGTTGGTTAAGTGAAACATAACGGTAGCGCGTTTCTGAAAACGCGCTATAGCTAAGTTAGCTACAACGCGTTTTCAGAAACGTGCTACTGCTATGCCTTTCTCCTTTTTTTCCCTTTTTCATTTATTTTTCTTTACATTTTATTTTTTCCTTTCTCCTTTTTCTATTTCTTTCATTTTCATTTACTTTTCTACTTGTTTTCATTTTATTTTATTTTCGTTAGCAGTAGCGCCTTACACCTAAACGCGCTGGTACAACAATATTAGCAGTAGCGCTGTTTCTAAAAGACCGCTAGCCTATCGGCTTAGTGGTGAGAATTTTAGTAGTAACGCTTTTACCATGGGATGCGCTACTGCTATATATGTATCTGCAGCGCGGTTATTCTGCACGCGCTACTGCTGTGTAGTAGTAGCGCGCTTTTTTAACAAGCGCTACTGCTAAAGTTCTGTGTATAAGGTTTTCCCTAGTAGTGACTCCCTCTGTAAACAAATATAAGAGCGTTTAGATCCCTACTTTAGTGATCTAAACAGTCTTATATTTCTTTATTGAGGGAGTATGGAGCACAGCGGTGGTTATATTTATAGAAATGATTGCACTCTCATGCTTCAGTTAAATCTTTTTGAGAGTCTATTAATTAGTAATTGACAATATGCACGTGCTATAAGACTAGTCCAAAAAGGATAGGTGTTCAAGGCGGATATAATAAAAACTTTCATGTAATTCACTAAATAGGAAACGTATGGTTTAATTATATTGATGTCATAAGATGAAAGGATATTATTTCACAATCATTGGTTAGTAGAAATATCGGTATTAAAGCCACCGTTCATCATTGTTATATGTGTTACGCTAGATCATTGCACATCTTGGTACACTGCCAGAGGCATTCCTATAGAGTCATATTGTTTTAGTTATCGAGTTGTAAGTAAATAAAAGTGTGATGATCATCATTATTAGAGCATTGTCCCACTCGGGAAGGGATGATGGAGACTATGATTCCCCAACAAGTCGGGATGAGACTCCAGACAAAAAAGAAAGAAGAAAAGAGGCCAAAAGAGCCCAACAAAAAAATAAGAGAAAAGAGAGAAGGGGCAATGTTATTATCCTTTTACCACACTTGTGTTTCATAGTAGCACGATGTTCTTCATATAGAAAGTCTCCCGAGTTATCACTTTCATCTACTAGTGGGAATTTTTCATTCCAGAACTTGGCTTGTATATTCCGATGATGGGCTTCCTCAAATGCCCGAGTCTTCATGAGCAAGCATGTTGGATGCACACCCACTTATAGCTCTTAGTGCATCTGTTGCATGGAAATCCTTTCTCCTCGCATTGGTATCAATTGATGGGCCTCTCCATTACCCGTTGATCCACCGAGTTAATGCAAGACTTTCTTACTTTTTGACTTCCATCATTGATCTCTATCACCGCATTCTATTCCACCTATAGTGTTGTATCCATGGCTCACGCTCATGTATTGTGTGAAGTTGAAAATTCTCAAGCGCGTTAGAAGTACGATCCAATGGTTTGTTTTGACACGAGGGTGCTCATGATTTATATTTATGCGGTGAAGGCGGAGTCATGCCATGCTAACATGATAAAATGAGTTGGGATAACATTCGTTAAGGATCGTATATTTCGAAAAAGTAATGGTTATGTTTCTTATATTCATGGATATTATTATGTTGATATTATTACTTCATCATTTATACCGTAAAGAGATTACATAATAAACATGCTAGGTAGCATTCAACATCAAAAAAATTGTTTTTATCATTTACCTACTCGAGGACAAGTAGGTATTAAGGTTGGGGATGCTGATACGTCTCCAATGTTTCTATAGTTAGTTATTGTTATTGCTTTTATATTATCAATCTTAAATACTTTATATAATTTGTTATGCAATTTTATATCATTTTTGGGAACTAACCTATTAACCCAGTGCCTAGTGCCACTTGTTGTTTTCTGCTTGTTTTTGGTTTCGAGAAAATCAGTACCAAACAGGGTCCAAATGCTACGAAACTTTTGACGATTTTTTTCTCGACAAAAGAGACCCTAGAAGCTTCGGGAGGAGACCAGACAACAAACAAGGAGACGACAAGGCAACAGGGCGCGCCTTGTTACCTTGTGGGCCCTACGTGGCTCCGTCTGACCTAATTCCACTTCTATAAATTCTCAAATATTAGGAAACCATCAGAGAGCCACCCGAAACACTTCTTCCACCGCTGCAAGCTTATGTTCTTCAGCGATCCCATCTGGAGGCCTTTTCCGGCACTCTACCGGAGAGGGAATCGATCACGGAGGGCTTCTACATCATCCTTACCGCCTTCCGATGATGCGTGAGTAGTTCACCACAGTCCCACGAGTCCATAGCCAGCAGCTAGATGGCTTCTTCTCTCTCTTTGATCTTCAATACAATGTTCTCCTCGATCTTCTTGGAGTTCTATCCGATGTAATCTTCTTTTGCGGTGTGTTTGCTGGGATCCGATGAATTGTGGATTTATGATCAGATTATTCATTGAAAGTAATTGAGTCTTTTTGAACTTTATTATGCATGATTATGATAGCACTGTATTTCTCTCCGATCTATCTGTTTGGTTTGGCCAACTAGATTGAGTTATCTTCAGTGGGAGAGGTGCTTTGTAATTGGTTCAATCTTGTGGTGTCCTCACCTCATGACAGAAGGGGTAGCGAGGCATGTATTTGTATTGTTGCCATTAAGGGTAAAACGATGAGGTTTATTCATATTGCTTGAGTTTATTTTGTCTACATCATGTCATCTTGCTTAAAGTGTTACTTTGTTTGTCCTGAACTTAATACCATAGATGCATGCTGGATAGCGGTCGATTGTTGGAGTAATAGTAGTAGATGCAGGCAGGAGTCAGTCTACTTGTCAGGGACGTGATGCCTATATGTGTGATCATTGTCATGAATATCATCACGCGCTTTTATATCAATTGCCCAACACTAATTTGTCTACCCATCGTATGCTATTGTTTCGAGAAAGAAGTCTCTAGTGAAAACTATGGCCCTCGAGTCTACTTTAATCATATTAATAAAACAAAAAATCACTGTTCAAAAAATCTTCCGATGTATCGCTACTCGGGGGTGACCGATAAGATTATGCCTTATCTTCACCGTTTATCTTTTGGGCTGATTTATCGCTCTGACAAGTGATTTATCGGGAATCTACCGATAAATCAAACCTATTCATAGCACTATGTTTGCAAAAACTATGTTTATTTGTGTTTTTGTGGACCTTGTTACGCAATTTATACTGTTGTCCTATTTTTTTGTCATTATATGAGGATTCAAAGGCTAGGAATCTAGGTAATACTTCTGTCCAATATTGTTTTGGTGTTGAATATAGCATATTTTAGTGTTGGGAACCTGGAATTTGCAAAAATATATCCGATTAATAGTCTGCCGATAAAATTGATTAATCGGCCAATTTCTGATTAATCTCTAATCCCCAGCTGATCGAAACGATAACGATAAGCGATATCCTCAACATTGCCAAAAATATTTTGTTGTAATTTATTTACTTTTCTTTTTATCTATCTACCACTACTAGATTTAATCCTTGCAAGTAACAAGTTCAACGGGATTGACAACCATCTTGTTCGCGTTGGGTGCAAGTATATGCTTTTGTGTGTGTAGGTGTTGCTAACGAAGATTTGTGTGGTTCTCCTATTGGTTCGATAACTTTGATTCTCACTGAGGGAAATACTTATCTGCTACTATATTGCTTCATCCTTCCTCTTCGGGGAAAATCTCAACGCAACTCACAAGTAGCACCCATCTAGGGGGAGGTCAAGGAAGAAGAAGAAAGAGGGGGCGCTCTCCTCCTCTCTCCTAGCAGCGCCGGAGTGCCGCCGGGGGAACCATGTTAGCAGCGGCGGGCGCCCCTGGGAGCCTTGCCCGCCACTGCTGGGCTTTTCCCGTCCGCCACTGCTAGGCATTCCCGCGGTAGTGTACCCATACCTAACGCCTGGCCGCCGGCTGCAGCTGCTTGAGCATATCCGGGCAAGGCGCGAAACCCGGATCGCTGCGGGGCTACCTTCGGATGTGGTGGATCCAGAGGAGGACTTGGAGGTGGAGGAGGAGGTGGTGGGAGAGGAGGAGCTGGAGGAGGAGGAAGAGGAGCACAAGGAGGACGTGGGAACGTTGGGGCCGAGGATTTGCAGGCGGAGCAGCAGGCAATCCTCGATTCTCTCCGGTCGGAATCAGCGGCGGAGGCCAAAAGCCATTGTCTGCGGGATGCGGAGGCGGAGCACGCTGAGGGCGTCGACGAGATGCTCGCTTATATGGATGAAGAGGAGTCGGATCCCTACGACGCGCCCAACTACCCGGCACCCGGTACGGACGTTGTGGACATCTTCGACGAGGAAGCTTAGTTTATGCTAGCATGGTGTACAGAGTACGTACGTAAGAATTCTTTTGCATGGTTTACATGATTTAAGGGATGAAATATGAGGTACACGATGCTTAGCATATGGACACGTCCAATCTATTTTACGGGCATTTAAGGAGCCGGATTTGTCAAGTCTGACAGTAGATGCTCTCACATCAAAACTACTGCTTGAACAAACCTTTTGAGCTGCGAGTCTAATTTCATCTAGGACGAAGACCTCACGAAGTGCGCAGCGGATCCATGGCCACAAATATCCGGCGCACGGCTTTGCGGCCGGACAAGGTGCCCTTCCCTTTGACTGCAGGACCGCGTACATGCCCCCAAAGTCCCAATGTCAGGACCACATTTAATGGCCGAGCTCACGTGACGCAGAAATACAGCAACGCAGTCCCATGTTCAAGTCAACGAACCCAAGCTCTTTATTTACTCAAAACGACGAACGAGACAAGAACAAGATCCAAAACAGAGGCACATCAAGAACGTCCATGGATCTTGAATCCAAGAAGCTTCTTGTTGACTAGACTAGACATGTTTGAACCCAAGAAGCTTCTTGCACGCCTTGAAGATGTGACCCCTCTTCTTCTTCTTCGTCTCCTTGCCGATCTCGTCGTTGCTCGCCGCGGCGTCTCCCGGCACCGCGGCCTCCGCCACCTGATGCTTCTTCTGCCCGTCGACCTCCTCGGGCGCCTCGGCGTCGTCGTCGCCGTCGTCCAGGCCGTCGTGGATCCGCCAGTACCCCTCCGAGAGGCCGGACGCCGGCTGCCTCCGCATGGAGAAGGCCCTCCTCACGGCCGCCTGGAAGCCGCCGCCGCGGTGGGCGCCGGTGGACTTGCTCCGCTCCACGGACGCGAACCTCTGGGAGGAGGACGAGAGGTTCCTGACGATGGCCGCCGCGCCGACCGCCGCCCCCTCCCACTTGCCCTCCTTCGCCGCGGCCGGGGACGGGGCTGGCTGCGGCTCCCCGCCGCCGCTGGGCGCCGGAGGGGACGAGGCGAGGTTGCGGTACCCGTTCATCCTCCCGCTTCAGTTTCCGCTGCTGCTGCTGCCGCTGCCGCTACGAGTGTACTGATCTGCGGGCGTGGGGCTTGTGGCGAGGAGGTTCTCAGGTCCGGGATTTGTACTCGCGTGCGCGGTGGAGTGGATGCGGCGCGTGCGCGGTGCTCGTCACTCGTCAGCAGCAGCACCGCGGCAGTGGAGAATGAGAACGGAGGGCGTAGTGCTGTGAGTGTGAGATCAGCCCCGCCGGCCTTGTCGCGGTGCTGTGTTGGGTTGGGTTTGGGGCGAGCCGTTTCGGTGGGTTGGGGCCCCGCGGGAGCGTCCAATTTGACCGCCGCGTGGGCTCCGGCCACGGGGTTTCGTGACGCCAATTCGTATCCAGGGGAATTGCTGCGCTACAATCTAGTGCATATGGATTCTTTGTCGCCTTGACATGACGTGTCACCAACCAAACCATCACCCTCTTATCTGGCATGAATTCAGGCGCTCCAACAGTGAACGAGCATGCACTCGCTTCCTGGTGCTCGTGGCAAAAGATTAAGCTCAACCGATTCACTATCCTGCTCTGCATATCAAAATACCAATTGTGGAAAAACACTTTCTCCAACGGACACAGCAACACGTTCTTCATAATTCGAGACTCAGCGATAACCGCTGCGTACTCGCCATGTCCAATGACTTGGTATCAACCCGTTCGGCACTATAAAAAGTATCGAATTTGGTCGAAATAGTCGCTCGAACGGACTCAACAACGGGCTCTGCAACATTTTGGTACCCGAGAACTCAAGGGAGGCAATGATGAACATGGAGCTTCAAGGCGATCAATGTGACCTCAGAGCTCGGGCATTGGCAGATAAGGAGCTTCGGGGGTGATGACGGTCCTTGGCGAGTGGCGCGATGTGGACGAAGGGCAAAGAGGGCGGTGGCAGGGTGGCGCCGGGTCAAGGGAGGGGCAACAGGGTACAACATGTGGCGGCTAGGGTAGGCTATCATTGGGAGTTGTTATTTTTACCTTCGTTCATGATATAGATCGTGTGCAACTCCACCAGCTTCATGTGCAACTTCTCGACATAATATTGACGATCTCCATGACTACCATTCCGAGAAGTTGCACACGAAGTTGGTGGAGTTGCACACGATCTATATCAATATTATGTCGAGAATTACGTTACCCCCGCGTCGCCTCTCTCTAGCGACACGGGGGGGAACCCCTCCGGCGCCGCCACCTCCCCTCCTCCCTCCACCCTCCCCCCCCCACCTCGCCGCCGCCTGAGGAGACCGTCGGCGAAGCCCGGACTGGCTCCAGGGAGGGTGGCGGCGGGGCATCTCTCTGCGAGGCGCGCGGGCGCGGCGAGCTAGGTCGGGCGCGAGGGCGCGGCTCCGAAGCGGGCGGGTGTGGCTCCGGCGGTCTGTGGGGTGACGCGGCGCGGTGGTGGTCTCGCTCTGGCGCGGCTCCGGCGGTGGGTGGGCGCGGCCAAGCGCGGATCTGGCGTGGCGATGTGCGGCACCGCGGTCCCCGCAGGATGGGGGTGCTCGGCCCGGCGGCGTCTTGGGGGTGCTCCGGCAGCTCCTGGCGCTGTGGATCCGGCAGATGGCGGGGGGTGGCAGCTCCGGGCGTGCGTGGCTGGCTCTGGCCGGCCCTGGGTTCTCCGGATCCGGCTGCTTCGTTGCGGCGAGAGGCTGTTTGGTGGTCCGGCCGGGCTTGGGCTCGGCAGACAGTGTGGCAGCGCTGGGCGAAAGCTCTGCCTCGGGCTTCTGGCCGGGGCCGGCGACGTCGACGCCCTCGGGTGCCGCGCTCTCCTTGAAGACGTCGTCGAGGTGTGCTGTCTGCCCTGCTTGTGTCTCTGGTCGGTGAGACCAGTGGTGTGGTGGTGGCTTCTGCTTGGTCATGGCGCGATGGCTTCGTGGGAGGTGTGCGGGTCAGCGGAGGTGCAGTGCGTGAGGGTGTGGTGTTGGGTGGTGCTCCGGGCGAAGGCTTGTCGGGTTTCTACCGGCCGACGGCGTCGGCGTCCGCGGATGTCGTGTCACCTCCTTGGAGGCGCCGCCGTGGAGTCCACCCCCTGCACATCCTTGGTTCCAGCTCTTCGGGTGAAAGCCTAAGGCCCAGTCGGGTCGGGCGACGGCGTCAGCATCGTCGCTTCCTCCTTTGGGGCGTCGCCTTGAAGAGCATTGGATCCGTTTGCACTTTCCTTCGGCTGGACGCTCGCGGCATTGCGGTCGGCGGCTGTCTGTCCGACAATGTGGATGTTGCGCGACTTCTAGTGTGGCAACGATGGCGGCTTCGAGCGAAGTTGGGCGGCTGCTGAGCTTTGGTAGTCGGTCTCATCCGGCGTGTTCGAGGGGTTGTCGGGCCTCATTTGTCTTCCTGAAGTCGGAGCTGTAGAGGAGGTGCTTCCGCGGCGACGATGACACGAGACGGGTGGTCGGCTCCGGTGCCGGCTCGACGCAGGCCCAGCGCTTTCCCCTACAATGCTCGTCGACAGAGTCGGAGCTGCCTGGTCGTCGGCCTGTGCAGTGGACTGTTTGGCATCGACCGACGCAGGCCTCGACGCTTGTTCGTGGTTTTCTCTTCGACGGCGTGTGTGCGTTCTTGTGTGGGTTGTCAGGTCGCCCTGTGTGTCTTGTTTTTGCGGGCATGTTGTGACGGTTTTCGCCCGGTTTTCCGTTAATTAACTGGGCACCTCTCTTCGACTTTTTTAATGAATCGGGCCCTAAGAAACCGCGTTTCAAAAAAAATATTATGTCGAGAAGTTGCACACGAAGTTGGTGGAGTGCAGCGTCGAAGGAGTTCTGAGAGAGCCCTTATCCGGTAAAGGGTTTTGAGGGACTTATCTGGTAAGTTGAAGAACCTAAAAACCTACATCCACCTTACAAATCCAGATAGAGGGAATGCCATTTTTCCGGAAAGAAAAAGGAATGGCATAAATGGGCATTCGGGCCATCATTTAAGGAGTGTGAGAAAGTCACACTGGGCTGACTATGGGCCATTGGGATTGGGGTAGCGGCCTTCCTGGTGACGGCGGGTTGAGCGAGTTTGCTTGTCTCAAAAAAATAAAATTTCTCATGCGTTTGCAGAATATTCCCTAAAAAAATCCTGCAGAATATAGCAACAACAAGAAGGCTCTGCAAATTCGCACGGATAAGAGAACGGCACCGACAACAAACCAGGATTTTTGTTCACATTCTCCGGCTTTTACAACAATCTCCCGCTGTACAAAAACTGAACGAAACTTTCGACCGAGTGAGATGGTCAGGGTGGCATGTGGGAGCGGTGGTGGTCGTGCGGCGGCCAGTGCACCCCCTCCCTGGGGCACGGCGGCGGCAATGGCGCCGGCTGCGCGAGGTAGGTCGGGTACCGCTGCCCCGGCATCAGCACCGACAGGTCCGCCGCCTGCAGCACCGTCTGCACCTGAAACATGGCAGATTTTAACCGCTCAGCTATGTACCACGCACGCATTGCGTGTCAAGTTTAAGGGCCTGGCGTTGAGTAGTCACGGAGCGAGATCAGGATGGTCTTACCATGGGCGGGCTCCGGGGTTTGCCGGGCGAGCGGTGGCCACGCCGGCGTCTGCCGCCCGGGGAGTCGGCCGGCGCCTGGAAGGCCTGGGGCCTGATGAGGTGCTCGAAGATGGCCATGAGGAGGAAGATGGAGATGAGGATGGCCGTGGCCGCGAAGCCGAAGGAGATGGCGTCCATGGACGTGCCGAAGTCCCTCAGCGTCGTCGCCTCGCCCCTCGCGTCCGCGGCCGCAGCCGGCTCGGACGGCGTCATCGCGGCGTCCCCCGGTGGCCACGCCCTCGACCTCTGCCCAGACTCGCTCATGGCCGCCTCCTCCTTGGGCCTTCTTCACAGCCAGTCAAAACAGTCCCTGCAAATCGATAACATGGCCCTCATAAGCAAGTAAATCTACTGAAAAAAATCAGTAAAGTTCAGCTATAGTGGCAGCACTCCTACTGAATTGGTTCTACACTGCGAGTGATCAATTGAACGAAGATGAAAAGCACCCACAAGCCAGAACCTTGTAGCACATTGCAGGCAAAAGAGAACTACTACTACATACCTTCAGTTAGTTCAGAGTCTTGCTTTGCCTCTGGCGGAAGGGGTGATGAAGGCTCAGTGCTGGCTGCCCAAATTCCAGGACCGGAGCGGAAGAAAGAACCTACATGAAGCAGAGCTAGGCTGGCTGCAGCCTCTACTTAAAGGGAGGCCACCCAGCCACTGACCCAAAAAGCGAGATCTCAGCTACAGATCCGGTGGTGGCAAATGTGCCGGGAGGAGAAAGAAAACCAAAATGAAAATGTATATTTGGAGGAACAAAAAGAGTGCCGCGGGGAAAGGCTGCCACAGCTCCATATAGAAATGCGCGAGATTGGTACTACTGTACCACGAAAAATAATCCCGGGATCATGGTTAGTGGCTCCCCACTCCCGTGCACTCTCGAGTCCGTATGCTGCAGCCCACATGATCCTCCTAAAGACCAGCGTTGGCCGTGAAATGTGTAGAATATGTGAATTGCCTCTTCGTGCATAGACACGTATATATGATGTATAAAGGTGGGTCATATACCTCAACTATACAAGGAACTAGGAGGCGGGCCCGATACACAATATGCACATAACACATATACTCAACACCCCTCGCAGTCAAAGCGGCACCGCGGCTGACGCAAAGACTGGACCGGAACTCTTCAAATGACGTCGTAGGCAAGACCTTGGTCATGATATTGGCAAATTGTTGGGAAGTAGGGGCGTGCAAAACGCGAATATGGCCAAGTGCCACCTGTTCCCGAACAAAATGAATATCCAACTCAATATGCTTGGTCCGTCGATGATGCACCGGGTTAGCGGAGAGGTAGACCGCCGAGACGTTGTTGCAGTAGACCACCGTGGCACGGTCAACAGGGCAAGAGAGCTCCTGAAGCAGCTGGCGAAGCCACGAACACTCGGCGACGGCGTTGGCCACCGCATGATACTCAGCCTCAGCACTGGAACGAGAGACCGTAGGCTGCCGCTTGGACGACCACGAGATGAGTGAGGGTCCAAGATAGACACAATAGCCCGAAGTGGAGCGACGAGTGTCAGGGCAGCCCGTCCAGTCTGCATCAGAGTAGGCGGTGAGGGCGGTGTCGGCGGAGGCGTGAAGCATGACACCAAGATCCATAGTGCCACAGATATAGCGGAGAATCCGCTTGACGGCAGCCCTTTGAACGTCTCGAGGAGCATGCATATGAAGACACACCTGCTGCACGGCATACTGGATCTCCGGTCGAGTCAGAGTGAGGCACTGGAAAGCACCAACGATAGACCGATAGAAAGCAACATCCGAAGCAGGAGAACCATCCGTGGCAGAAATCTTGGCCTTTGTATCAACGGGCGTAGCGACGGGCTTGCAATTAAGCATGCCGGCGCGCTCGAGGAGCTCGTGAGCGTACTTCCGCTGATGAAGGAAGAAGCCATCCGGACGGCGCACCACCTCGACACCGAGGAAGTAGTGCAAAGGACCCAAGTCATTGATGGCGAACTCAGCGCGAAGACGAGCCGTGAGCTGACTGAGGAGACCAGCCGTACATGCCGTCAGGATGATGTCGTTGACATAGAGCAGCAAGTAGGCCGTGTCAGAGCCCTGATGATAGACGAAGAGCGAGGCGTCCGAGCGGGTAGAGCAGAACCCAAGCTGATGGAGAAACGCCGCGATACGCTGGTACCAAGCGCGCGGAGCCTGCTTGAGTCCGTACAAGGACCGCGAAAGCAGGCACACGTGGTCGGGAAGCGCCGGGTCAACAAACCCAGTGGGTTGCTGGCAGAAGACCTGCTCCTCGAGGTGACCATGGAGGAAGGCGTTGGAGACGTCCATCTGGTGCACCAGCCAAGCACGGGAGACCGCAAGGTGGAGAACCGTGCGTATCGTGCCGGGCTTGACGACCGAAGCGAAGGTGTCGGTGAAGTCGATGCCAGCACGCTGTCGGAAGCCACGAACGACCCAGCGTTGTAGCGATCAAGGGTATCATCAGGACGGAGCTTGTGTTTAAAGACCCACTTCCCGGTAATCACGTTAGCGTGCCGGGGACGGGGAACAAGCTGCCACGTCCGGTTGCGCAACAGGGCGTCAAACTCCTCTTGCATCACAGCCATCCAGAGCGGGTCACGAAGAGCGGCTCGAACGGAGGACGACAACGGCGACGGCTCAGAGGTGGACGCCGCATGGACGTAGTCATCCCAGGCGTAGCGCGAGCTCGGGCGAAAAACGCCCGTACGGGCGCGGGTGACCGGACCGGCCACATGCGCCTGGGGGGCCGCGGGCACGGGGGCGCTGGGGGGGCACCAGGGGCGCCGGGGGGGGGGCTAGTGCATCGGATAGAGCTCGGCTGGGCGGCGGCGCGGAGGAGGCGCGGCGGCGGAAGACTAGGGTTTTGACCCGGAAACTGATACCATGTAGAATATGTGAATTGCATGATGTATTGCTCTTCATGCATAGGCACGTATATATGATGTACAAAGATGGACTATAGACCTTAAATATACAAGGAAGTAGGAGACGGGGCCAGTTCACAATATGTACATAACACATGTACTCAACAAAATGAAATGATTCGTCGGAGCGCTGCTAGCATAGGTATGGCCAAGGGGAAAGCGAAAAGGGACGCGGGGAAAAAGCGGGGCGTGGAAAGACGGGAAGTTTTGCGTGGCTTTGGTGCAGAGATCAGGGACCGATTGGCCTGCGATAGGCATCATGGTTTCTGTCAGGTAAGTGGCATCGTCCAGGGATTTATAGTACAGTAACAGCACCCTCACATGCGATGCGAGGTTTGTGTTGGTATTTGATGATTTGGATCAGTGGGGCTTCAGTATGCATTCGTAGTAAGCGGGGTTAATCAGGGATCTGACACCATTTGACAGTATTGAGAGCTAGGTGGACTGTTGCCAGTAGCAGAAAAGACGGAGAATCCAGTCTACTAGAGGCCAATAACAGTGCCAGTGGAGACTGTGCGAGGCTGCACGCACCAAAGTCCTGACCCTCGATCAGGGTGAAAAGTACGTAGGGGCGTGCAAGATACTGATCCCGGGTGCCCATTCCGACGGGACTGATTATGCATGCAGTAACAAGGAAATCTTCCACTTGTATTTAGGATCATCTTAGGAAACAGCAGAGCTAACTAACCCTCCAAAAGCTTTGTGTCAATGTCAGTGGACTGACTAGTTTAAACCAGTCTTCTTCCCTGGGTGCAAAGTGGTGGAGAACTTTGCAACAAGATAACCTAAGCAACTACACAAGTGCAATACATGTATTATCCTTCTGAGTTCTGACACTGGCAAGTGATGTGATGGTCCTCTTGCTTACTTGGGCAATACTACTGCGGGCAGTAAATTAGTAACTGATGATTGATTACACATGCATCAACTACCTCCTTTCTCAGGTAGCAGTTTCTTCAACCCATCGTATATAAAACGCGGATTATATATCTGTCTATGATGCCTTCCTCCTTCCACAAATGGTCCTGTCTCCTTGCCTTGAGCATGCACCAACCCAAGCCAATTAAAGAGAAGGCAATTAGTTTTTTTCTCAATGCTTGCTTCCAAAGAAAGAACTCGGTACTTGCGAGCTGGGAGGCAACTAATAAGTGCAAATCGATCTGTAGTATTCAATTACGAGCATCGGCGTACTGTCTGGCGAGGAGGAGAGCATCAGCCGGACCGTGTATTTGAAAACCAAAATTGTGTACGTACTCGTTTACGATCTACTTAGAACCCACGTGCGTGCAAGAGAGGCAGTGACATATTGGAGAGCGATCGAGGGGAGCTAAATTATGAAAGTAAACCTCAGATTAGACTTCTTGCCCCTGCTTTGTGTCGCAGCGCTGCCCCAATCCCCGAACCCAAGCAATCGTCCAGAGGAAAACAATGGGTTAAAGCAAGACGGACGAGTAGAAAGCAAAACACAGACGAAGAAAACTAATTAATCACTTTGGAATTAATAGGTTTGACAGGGAAAAGAAAAGCGGGAAGTTCTTAGTAGACAGGGCTTGGTTAACAATGGCCACGCGATCGACAGCGGTGCGGTGCATGCAAGCAAAGATGAGGTGATATGAAAAGACTAGACCGGAACCGGATAGATGATGGATGGAACCACAGAGAGTCCATGAGGGAAACAGAGACTAATCCATGTGACATGAAGGCTTGATGATACAGTAACGAAGTGTGCTGTGGATGATTGGTTCCAGTTACTTGGGTGTTTAGCAAGACGTCTTCTTTATATCATTGCATGTAAAGCCTGCGTGGAGGGAGGAGCGGATGATGGTACGTAGCCTAGGGGAGGCGACCTAGAAAGCAGGAATTTGAAAAGGGGGGAAAGGCCTTTCTCCCGAGCTGAAGGTCACATGCATGCATATGGAGGGGCTCACATGTCTCTCCCTCCTCCAAGTTCAGGACTCTGCAGGAGAAACTAACTAGGGCAACTCGGCTCAAATCAAATGTTTGCAGGGTGATCCCCTGCTCGGCTCAAATCAAATGTTTGCAGGAGATGGTAACACTGTACTGCTACTTCAGGCTACAAAAATGGTACTCTCGGTATAAAAAAAAGTCTACAGACAATGATATTTTTTTAGGGAACAGAAAATGATGTGCATCGACTGTTCTTCAGAAAATGGAGCATTCAAGCCTTGGGCCGTTCGTAGTAGAATGAAATAACTTGGGCTGTGCAATGACTCCAACCCACTCACGGCCCGCCAATCGGAAATGGGGACCCGCTGGCTTTCGGCTGGACAGTGCCAGGCAGCATAGCGCTCGTTTGTTTAGTCCCACATCGCCTAGCGAGGTAGAGCACGACGAGTGTGTAAGAGCATCTCCTGCCGTTCAGCCCCAGCGCACTCGGTGATAGTGGTTTGGACAATGCGCCGGCGGTTTTTTCGCCTTGGGGCGATGCAGTTCCCAGCCACGCCCTCAGGTTTCGGCCCCAAGACGCACATAAGTTTAAACTTGTCTTTTCCCGCTGCCAAAAAACCGCCCCAAATTCGGCGATCAACGGTGATCTGCCACAAAGTTCGTTGATCACCATGCCACAGTTCGGCGATCAAACATAAACGATAGTTCGGCGCTAAAAAAGGAAGGACGCGTAGACAAAGGAATGCATCAAACGACGCTCTCCTCGGGCGTGGGACTGGCCGGCGTCAGCGACGTCATGGCTTCTGTGTGCGGGCTGTTCGACATCGCCGTGGCTTCTGTGCCCGGGCTGTTCGGCGTCGCCGTGGTTCCTGGGCTGGGCGCCGACGTGGCTTCACCACTCGGGCTGGGTGTCGGCGTGGGCGTAGGCGCGGTGGTCGAAGGCATCTGGTACAAGATGAGGCCGCGCTCCGCCAGGTACCACGCCTTGACCTGCTCGTCCATCGTCGACTTGTCCGCCCCCATCAAGAATGCTAGGTCAGTGTTTCTCTTCTTCGCGGCGACGTTGGTCCAGAGCAGGTCGAGTTTGACGGCGCTATTCGTCATCAACGCCGACCACCGCGCCTCCGTCTTCTTCTCCCTCTTGGCGGTGTGGTCCTTGGCGTCGGTGATGCACTGCTCGATTGACGCTTGCAGCCGCTCGGCAGCCGGTGCAGCGTCCTTCGCCATCTTAGCTTTTTTGTTGCCGTCAGGGCACCCATTCGCCGCCGCCGGGGCGGGCGCGTCCGGCTTGTACGTCTCCTTGGCCTTGGCGAGGGTGCGCCGGGCGTCCATCCACCTCTCGCACTTCTTGATCCGGGTGAACACGTGCAGGTACTTGAATTCGGCGTCGTTGTTGTCCTGGCAGTACATGGTGAACATCTGAACCATCTGTGCAGGCGAAGAACAAGTGTCAGCGACATAGACGGCGAAAAGAAGCAAGAGCCGGCGGCTGTGCATACCTGACCCTCGACGTTGGCGCCGCTTTCCGGGCGAGTCGCGATATCCTCGACGATCCCATGCCATTTGTTGCAGGCCGTTTGGATGATCGCCCAATGGCTCGCCATGGCCTTTGGGCCGCGTTGCATGTGGATGGTGGCGAAGTAGGGGTCGACCGACTTGCGCTCATCAAACGCCGACTTGATGCGCCTCCTGTACGTGTCGGCCTTCTGGTTCGCACCGATGACTGGGTCGATGTTGACCGTCTTCCATGCTTCGGCGAGGCACTCGTCTTCTTTGGACGTCCACTTGACACGCGGCTCGCCCGTCCTGCCCCCCCTCCCCGCTTCTTCTTTTTGCCTTTCCTCGCCGGCGCCGGCTCCATCTCATTCTCCTCTTCTTCCTCCATCTCCTCCTCCTCGCCGTCGTTGAGCTCATCGTCAATCTCGCCGGTGGGATCCATTGTGTCGTCTTGCGCGTGGAACCGGGGGTCGGAGGTGGCGGCGGCCGATCCGCTCGTGATGATCTCGTCCATGTCGGCTTTCATCGCGTCGGGGTGGCCGAAATGTGACGACGAGGTCTGCGAGAAGGGCAGGGCGCCACGGCATAGAGGCGGCGTCGGGGAGGCTATGTATGCCGGCGACGAGTAGTTGTACGGGGGATATTGGATGCAGGCGAGGGAGTGCGCTGGCCGGGGTTCAGACCGGAGGGCGAGGCGCGATGGTCATGTGGAAAGGTGATGTTGGGGTTTAATCCACCACGCACGTCGCCGTCGGCGTAGCCAGGCGAGAACGCGAACCCCTAGTGCGGTGGCGGTGGCGAGAAGCTGGCCGGCGACGCGACGCTCTACTGGCTCCACGCAGCTTGCGGGCCGTGTCCGCCGGGCGAATTCATCATCCCCGCGCGAGACGCCTCAGCCTGCTCCGCCGCTGCTGACGCGGCCGCGTCCCGGGCCCTCTTCGTGTTGAGCCTGTTCCGCCGGTCGGTGGTGACAGCCTCCCGGCGCCAAACCTCCACCCTCCACTCGGCGTTCGACATGCCCGGCGGTTTTTCCATCGGCTTCCTCTGCTTCGGCTGGGTGGAATTGGCAATGGCAGCCGCGCGGGGGGCCGAGTACTTCTTCGGCGGCATGGCGGGGAGCGGGAGTAGAATGGCAGGAGGAGAGGGACAGAAGGGTGGAAGCAATGGGAAAATGGAGGGAACGACGAAAAAAGGCATGTCTGTCGCCGACAGAGCGGACCCACGCACCTTTTTGCTTCGGCCGACACCCCCTGGGGGCCTGGGTTCGGCTCGGGTTCGCCGGCCGCTATTTCGGCCCAAACCGACGATAAACAAGGTCATGGGGCGCGACTGGACCAATTTTTCGGCGCCGGCGCTAAAAAGAGAGTCCTAGGGAAATGTTGGGGGCGCGACTGGAGATGCTCTAACCCACGCGCTGCTCGCAGACTTGTCCCTTCGGGGACACGGGATGCCAGATAAAATTGAAACTGTATATCGTGACATAGATATACAATGTAGTGTCTCACTTTATCCGGATGCCACTTGATGACTCTACCATGGTTGCCTACACCGTGTGTGAACAAAGCATGAACTTCAATCTCCCAATTTCAAAACATGACTAAGGAAATTAAATGAAGTAAAAAAAATAAGACATTTCAGTGATTTTTATTTATTTATTTATTATTTTTATGTGCAAACAGTAGTGGAATTGCCTACTTTGTAATTTTCATTAATAAAAGGAGGAAAATGGAAGGACGGTACAAAGTTACATAATTAGACGACATATATATTCTAGTGGTCGAACATCAATTGTGTTTAACATATACCTTAAGGATTTGTTTGTACATTAGACAACATTGTAAAGCTTTTCTTTACCATTAAATCACTCTTTTTCTCTCCTTTCGAAGCTGACAGTCGGCGGCGACAAGTTGCTCCTCTTTGACTCCATATCATGGTTTTGTCACCTTCGTAGTACCTAGTTACTTGCTTCACAATCAAGTAGTTCTTATAGCCCCTTAAAGCAACAACAAAGATAATTCACAGGATACCAGCTTGCAGTTTGTGAACCATAGTACTGTAGAAGTAACTCATCATACTCCCGGCTCCCGGTGAAAATCAATCATGTTCCCTCCCAATGGAGCATGCAGCATATACATCACTCCTTAAATGTAATAATAACTCACCAATTTATGGTTATTCAGAGAAGCATGTAGCATGCTGCAAAAATATCATAAATCCTGTTCAAAGCAACAATCTCTAACATACAGCCATATCTAGTTCGATTGCAATAAAAAATAGTGCTCGTGTTTCCAACAGCAAATGTTAACATCTCTGGTTATATTACTCTGAGTCGACATATCTGTGACGGAGTTTATGAAATATATTTTGCAGTTAATGGCTGATCCAAGTTAAGTACATGCATAGACATCACCAGAGCAATGTAAAGGCCGTACTGTGATAATCACAAGTTTTCAACATATCACCTTGAGAAAATATCAGTATAAATACTCTAAAGCAACGCCTTGTACTTGTTAGACTTTGTATTGTAGCCCTGATGTGTAAACCATACTGTATTGGTATTGGACTTGTATATCATCATTATATATATATGTGATATGCCACCTCATACAGGGTTGAGCCAGTTCCCCCAAAACCTATGTTTTACATAGTATCGAGCCTAACCTAGGTCCTCTACTCCACCCACCGCCGCCGCACCACCGAAACCCTAAACCCTAGGGCTGCTGCCGCCGGCGCCATGACCGCTTCCGCTTCGGGCGCCACCAGCTCCGGGTCAATCCCCGCGTCGCTTGCCGCCCTCCTCAACCTCCCACCTCACCCCCTGGCTCTGTCAGTGCCTCAGTTCTTCGGCACCACCGTCGCCGGCTCCCTTTTTTCAGCGTCGATCCCGTCGTCACCGCCCGCGACGGCCTCAACACCAGTCGCGCCGCCGCCGCCTGCGATGGCCCCCCTCTGGATCCTCCTCGACACTCACCGTCATCCCGGCGACCTCGGGGGAGGCGCTGCCCGCGGAGCCACCCGCGGCCTCGCTCACGGCACCACCCACGACCGTGATCCCGATCGTTCCCGCGCCGCCACCCGCGGCATCGGTCACAGCTGTGGTTCCTGCCGCGGCTCTGCCGACCGCCGCCCCTGCTGCTGGCGTCATCACGCCCGCCGGGGCGTTCAACTTCGACAACCTGATCGCCATCAGACTCACGCCGGACAACTACCTGTTCTGGCGCGCCAAGGTCCTACGCTGCTCCGCAGCCGATCTCTCCTAGGGTTTGTGGACGGTTCGCTGTCGTGTCCTCCGCGGGTCATCCCCACCGTACACGGCCCGGCCATTAACCCGGAACACCGTATGTGGGTGCGGCAGGACCAGGCGATCCTCTCTGCCATCCAGGGCTCTCTCGGCGACGGGGTCGCAGGTCTCTGCCTCTTCGCTGCCACCTCCATGGATGCCTGGACGACCCTGGAGCACGCCTTTTCCCAGGTCTCTACCTCCCGCTCGATGGCTCTTCGCAGCGAGCTCGTCGACATTAAGAAGCTGGACTCCTCCGCCACGACCTACTTCAACAAGGTGAAGGTGCTGGCGGACACACTCACCTCTATTGGTCGGCCGCTCAGTGATGAGGAGTTTGCTGGCTTTGTCATCAAAGGCCTCGACGCCGACTACGACAATCTCGCCAAGGCTGTTCACAACGCCAAGCCAGCGATGCCACCACACGAGCTTGATACGTCTCCAACGTATCTATAATTTTTGATTGTTCCATGCTATTATATTATCTGTTTTGGATGTTTAATGGGCTTTACTAAGCACTTTATTATTATTTTTGGGACTAGCCTATTAACCGAAGGCCCAGTGCAAATTGCTGTTTCTTTTGCCTATTTCAGTGTTTCACAGAAAAGGAATATCAAACAGAGTCCAAACGGAATGAAACCTTCGGGAGAGTTATTTTTGGAACAAACGTGATCCAGGGGACTTGGAGTGGACGTCAAGAAATAAGCGAGGAGGCCACGAGGCAGGGAGGCGCGCCCCCCACCCTCGTGGGCCTCTCGCAGCTCCACTGACCTACTTCTTCCTCCTATATATACCCATATACCCCGAAAACATCCAGGAGCACCACGAAACCCTATTTCCACCGCCGCAACCTTCTGTACCCGTGAGATCCCATCTTGGGGCCTTTTCCGGCGCTCCGCCGGAGGGGGAATCGATCACGGAGGGCTTCTACATCAACACCATAGCCTCTCCGATGATGTGTGAGTAGTTTACCACAGACCTTCGGGTCCATAGTTATTAGCTAGATGGCTTCTTCTCTCTCTTTGGATCTCAATACAAAGTTCTCCTCGATCTTCTTGGAGATCCATTCGATGTAACTCTTTTTGCGGTGTGTTTGTCGAGATCCGATGAATTGTGGGTTTATGATCAAGATTATCTATGAACAATATTTGAATCTCCTCTGAATTCTTTTATGTATGATTTGTTATCTTTGCAAGTCTCTTCGAATTATCAGTTTGGTTTGGCCTACTAGATTGATCTTTCTTGCAATGAGAGAAGTGCTTAGCTTCGGGTTCAATCTTGCGTTGCTCGATCCCAGTGACAGCAGGGGAAATGACACGTATTGTATTGTTGCCATCGAGGATAAAAAGATGGGGTTTATATCATATTGCTTGAGTTTATTCCTCTACATCATGTCATCTTGCCTAATGCGTTACTCTGTTCTTATGAACTTAATACTCTAGATGCAAGCTGGATAGCGGTCGATGTGTGGAGTAGTAGATGCAGAATCATTTCGGTCTACTTGTTGCGGATGTGATGCCTATATACATAATCATGCCTAGATATTCTCATAATTATGCACTTTTCTATCAATTGCTCGACAGTAATTTGTTCACCCACCGTAATACTTATGCTATCTTGAGAGAAGCCACTAGTGAAACCTTTGGCCCCCTGGTCTATTCTCCATCATATAAGTTTCCAATCTATTTTACTTTGCAATCTTTACTTTCCAATCTATATCATAAAAATACCAAAAATATTTATCTTATTATCTCTATCAGATCTCACTTTTGCAAGTGGCCGTGAAGGGATTGACAACCCCTTTATCGCGTTGGTTGCAAGGTTCTTATTTGTTTGTGTAGGTACGAGGCGACTTGTGTGTAGTCTCCTACTGGATTGATACCTTGGTTCTCGAAAACTGAGGGAAATACTTACGCTACTTTGCTACATCACCCTTTCCTCTTCAAGGGAAAAACCAATGCAGTGCTCAAGAGGTAGCAAGAAGGATTTCTGGCGCCGTTGCCGGGGAGGCTTACGCCAAGTCAAGTCAAGATTTGATCTCCCGGCAACTAGCCATTTCTGGCGCCGTTGCCGGGGAGATCTACGCCAAGTCAAGTCAAGTCAAGACATACCAAGTACCCATCACAAACTTTTATCCCTCGCATTACATTATTTGCCATTTGCCTCTCGTTTTCCTCTCCCCCACTTCACCTTTGCCGTTCTATTCGCCCCTCTTCAGTTCGTCTTTTTGGTTTGCTTGTGTTGCCATGTGCCTTTTATGTGCTTGCATCTTTGCTTGCTAAAAATCTATTGATATGGATCCACTTAAAGTGTTCTACTTGGATCATCTTCGATCCTTATGCGCTCGTGCTGAAAACCCAACTAGCCTAGTTGATGGGAAATCTTTAGATGAGCATGCTCATTTTGTGCGTCACCGTTTGTCTGAAAAAGGGAGATTCTTATGGGATCAAATAAACAAATTGCTGTGTTATGCTTGGAATCTTTGTGAAATTTATGATTTTACTTGTTGCTCTAAGAACCCTAAAAAACACCTTCCCTACCTATGTGAGTTTAATGATAATGAAATCTTATCTTCTTATGCAAAGGGTGTTTATAGTTACTACGATATCGAACAAATTGAAGAATTTGTTGCTTTTAAGGGTGCTTATGAAGTTGCTTCTTTAATTGAAAAGTATGATATTACTCTCTACGAATCTAATTTTTGACATACTTAAATATTGCTATGAAAATTATGCTCATAATGTCTATGTCAAAGAATTTATTGAGAGAATGACCGTTGCTTTGGAAGAAAATAATGATATGCATGAATCTATAGATAATGATGATTCCGATGATTTGATTGAAATATCCCTTGATGAACATGATGCTTGCTATTCTTGTGGCCATGATGCCAATATTTATGAAGATGAATTTGATATAGTTCCTTATGTTAAACATGAGATCGTTGCTATTGCACCCATACTTGATAGTTCCTTCGATGAAAAGCATGATTGAAATGATGTTATTATAAATTCTCTTAATGTCAATTGTGTCAATGATGTGCAAAACCTCAAGCTTGGGGATGCCAGTTTTGCTATGACTACTATTTGTTGCAATGATCATGATTGGGGTGATTCTTCTTATGATCTTGAAAATTTATTTAAGCCCCATGATGAATATGAGATTGATAATAGTGTTTGCAATAATATTGAAGGTGAGTTTGGAAGAGTGTTAACTTTAGATCCCACATATTTGGAGGATTTTCAATCTTATGAAATTTTTGATAAAAGCGGGTTTGGAGAGGTCATGACTTTATTTTATGATAATCCCACTATTTCGGAAGAGTGTCAACTTTGCATGCATGTGGATCATGTACAGAAAATTTTATGTGATATCTATATTGTTGAATTTGAATATGATCCCACATGTAATTATTATGAGAGAGGAAAATATGGTTGGAGAAATTTTCATGTTACTAAATTACCTCGCGTCATGTTGAGATTGCTATCGTCTCTTTCTTCTTCCTTGCATATGCTAATTTTTGCTTGCTATGATAATTTGTTTGCTTATAAAACACCTATGCACAGGAAGTATGTTAGACTTAGATGTGTTTATCACGTGTTCTATGATGCTCTCTTTGTGCTTTAATTCTTGTCTTTGATGTGAGCATCATTAAAATTATCTATGCCTAGCTAGGGGCGTTAAACGATAGCGCTTGTTGGGAGGCAACCCAATTTTATTTTTGTTTCTTGCTTTTTATTTCTGTTTAGTAATAAATAATTGATCTAGCCTCTGGTTAGATGTGGTTTTATGTTTTAATTAGTGTCTATGCCAAGTAAAACCAATAGGATCTTCTTGGATGATAGTTATTTGATCTTGCTGGATAAAATCAGAAACTTTCTGCTAACGAAAACAATTGTTAAAAATCACCAGAACGTGATAAAATACTGATTCCGATTGCAGTAGATCAATAAACAAATTATCTAGGTCGTCCTATTTTGGTAGCGGTTTAAAGTTACAGAAAATTTGCGTTTGATACAGATTACTACAGACTATTCTGTTTTTGACAGATTCTGTTTTTCGTGTGTTGTTTGCTTATTTTAATGAATCTATGGCTAGTATCGGAGGTTATGAACCATAGAGAAGTTGGAATACAGTAGGTTTAACACCAATATAAATAAATAATGATTTCATTACAGTACCTTCAAGTGGTGGTTTGTTTTATTTCGCTAACGGAGCTCATGAGATTTTCTGTTGAGTTTTGTGTTGTGAAGTTTTCAAGTTTTGGGTAAATATTTGATGGATTATGGAATGAGGAGTGGCAAGAGCCTAAGCTTGGGGATTCCCAAGGCACCCCATGGTAAAATTCAAGGACAACCAAAAGCCTAAGCTTGGGGATGCCCCGGAAGGCATCCCCTCTTTCGTCTTCGTCCATCGGTAACTTTATTTGATGCTATATTTTTATTCACCACATGATATGTGTTTTGCTTGGAGCGTCTTGTATGATTTGATTCTTTGCTTTTAGTTTACCAAAATCATCCTTGCTGTACACACCTTTTGGGATAGACAGACATGAATCGGAATTTATTAGAATACTCTATGTGCTTCACTTATATCTTTTGAGCTAGATAATTTTGCTCTAATGCTTCGCTTATATCTTTTTAGAGCACGGTGGTGGTTTATTTTATAGAAATTATTGATCTCTCATGCTTCACTTATATTATTTTGAGAGTCCCTTAGAACAGCATGGTAATTTGCTTTGGTTATGAATTTAGTCCTAAAGTGATGAGCATCCAAGATGGATATAATAAAAACTTTCATAAAAAGTGCATTGAATACTATGAGAAGTTTGATACTTGATGATTGTTTTGAGATATGGAGATGGTGATATTAGAGTCATGCTAGTTGAGTAGTTGTGGATTTGAGAAATACTTGTTCTAAAGTTTGTGATTCCCGTAGCATGCACGTATGGTGAACCGTTATGTGATGAAGTCGGAGCATGATTTATTTATTGATTGTCTTCCTTATGAGTGGCGGTCGGGGACGAGCGATGGTATTTTCCTACCAATCTATCCCCCTAGGAGCATGCGCGTACTACTTAGTTTCGATAACTAATAGATTTTTGCAATAAGTATGTGAGTTCTTTATGACTAATGTTGAGTCCATGGATTATACGCACTCTCACCCTTCCACCATTGCTAGCCTCTCTAATACCGCGCACCTTTCGCCGGTATCATACACCCACCATATACCTTCCTCAAAACAGCCACCATACCTACCTATTATGGAATTTCCATAGCCATTCCGAGATATATTGCCATGCAACTTACCACCGTTCCGTTCATTATGACACGTTCCATCATTGTCATATTGCTTTGCATGATCATGTAGTTGACATCGTATTTGTGGCAAAGCCACCTTCGTAATTTTCATACATGTCACTCTTGATTCATTGCATATCCTGGTACACCGCCGGAGGCATTCACATAGAGTCATATTTTGTTCTAAGTATTGAGTTGTAATTCTTGAGTTGTAAGTAAATAAAAGTGTGATGATCATCATTATTAGAGCATTGTCCCAAGTGAGGAAAGGATGATGGAGACTATGATTCCCCCACAAGTCAGGATGAGATTCCGGACGAAAAGGAAAAAAAGGAAAAAAAGAGGCCATGAAAAAAGAGAGAGAAAGGCCCAAATAAAAAAATGAGAGAAAAAGAGAGAAGGGACAATGTTACTATTCTTTTACCACACTTGTGCTTCAAAGCAGCACCATGATATTCATGATAGAGAGTCTCCTATGTTGTCACTTTCATATACTAGTGGGAATTTTACATTATAGAACTTGGCTTGTATATTCCAATGATGGGCTTCCTCAAAATGCCCTAGGTCTTCGTGAGCAAGCGAGTTGGATGCACACCCACTTGGTTTCTTTTGTTGAGCTTTCATACACTTATAGCTCTAGTGCATCCGTTGCATGGCAATCCCTACTCACTCACACTGATATCTATTGATGGGCATCTCCATAGCCCGTTGATACGCCTAGTTGATGTGAGACTATCTTCTCCTTTTTTGTCTTCTCCGCAACCACCATTCTATTCCACAAATAGTGTTATGTCCATGGCTCACGCTCATGTATTGCGTGAAGATTGAAAAAGTTTGAGAACATCAAAAGTATGAAACAATTGCTTGGCTTGTCATCGGGGTTGTGCATGATTTAAATACTTTGTGTGATGAAGATAGAGCATAGCCAGACTATATGATTTTGTAGGGATAACTTTCTTTGGCCATGTTATTTTGAGAAGACATGATTGCTTTGTTAGTATGCTTGAAGTATTATTATTTTTATGTCAATATTAAACTTTTATCTTGAATCTTTCGGATCTGAACATTCATGCCACAATAAAGAAAATTACATTGAAATTATGCTAGGTAGCATTCCACATCAAAAAATTCTGTTTTTATCATTTACCTACTCGAGGACGAGCAGGAATTAAGCTTGGGGATGCTTGATACGTCTCCAACGTATCTATAATTTTTGATTGTTCCATGCTATTATATTATCTGTTTTGGATGTTTAATGGGCTTTACTAAGCACTTATATATTATTTTTGGGACTAACCTGTTAACCGAAGGCCGAGTGCAAATTGCTGGTCCAAACGGAATGAAACCTTCAGGAGAGTTATTTTTGGAACAAACGTGATCCAGGGGACTTGGAGTGGACTTCAAGAAAGAAGCGAGGAGGCCACGAGGCAGGGAGGCGCGCCCCCCACCCTCGTGGGCCCCTCGCAGCTCCACCGACCTACTTCTTCCTCCTATATATACCCATATACCCCGAAAACATCCAGGAGCACCACGAAACCCTATTTCCACCGCCGCAACCTTCTGTACCCGTGAGATCCCATCTTGGGGCCTTTTCCGGCGCTCCGCCGGAGGGGGAATCGATCATGGAGGGCTTCTACATCAACACCATAGCCTCTCCGATGATGTGTGAGTAGTTTACCACAGACCTTCGGGTCCATAGTTATTAGCTAGATGGCTTCTTCTCTCTCTTTGGATCTCAATACAAAGTTCTCCTCGATCTTCTTGGAGATCTATTCGATGTAACTCTTTTTGCGGTGTGTTTGTCGAGATCCGATGAATTGTGGGTTTATGATCAAGATTATCTATGAACAGTATTTTTATCTCCTCTGAATTCTTTTATGTATGATTTGTTATCTTTGCAAGTCTCTTCGAATTATCAGTTTGGTTTGGCCTACTAGATTGATCTTTCTTGCAATGGGAGAAGTGCATAGCTTTGGTTTTAATCTTGCGTTGCTCGATCCCAGTGACAGCAGGGGAAACGACACGTATTGTATTGTTGCCATCGAGGATAAAAAGATGGGGTTTATATCATATTGCTTGAGTTTATTCCTCTACATCATGTCATCTTGCCTAATGCGTCTATTCTTATGAACTTAATACTCTAGATGCATTCTGGATAGCGGTCGATGTGTGGAGTAATAGTAGTAGATGCAGAATCGTTTCGGTCTACTTGTTGCGGACGTGATGCCTATATACATGATCATGCCTAGATATTCTCATAATTATGCACTTTTCTATCAATTGCTCGACAGTAATTTGTTCACCCACCGTAATACTTATGCTATCTTGAGAGAAGCCACCAGTGAAACCTATGCCCCCCCGGGTCTATTCTCCATCATATAAGTTTCCAATCTATTTTACTTTGCAATCTTTACTTTCCAATCTATATCATAAAAATACCAAAAATATTTATCTTATTATCTCTATCAGATCTCACTTTTGCAAGTGGTCGTGAAGGGATTGACAACCCCTTTATCGCGTTGGTTGCAAGGTTCTTATTTGTTTGTGTAGGTACGAGGCGACTTGTGTGTAGTCTCTTGCTAGATTGATACCTTGGTTCTCAAAAGCTGAGGGAAATACTTACGCTACTTTGCTGCATCACCCTTTCCTCTTCAAGGAAAAACCAACGCAGTGCTCAAGAGGTAGCAGAGCTCTACTCACGACTTCTCTTCACCGAGCAGCGCGTCGAGGCTCGTCGCTCCTCCGCCACCATCACCTCACAGCTGGCGGCCTTCTGGGCTTCTCACAGCCAGCTTCCCCCTGCCCCTTCACTTGGGAAGCCCGCCCCGCCCCCTGCATCGACCCTGGGTGGGGGCCCTAACACTCGGGTGGTATGCCAGCTATGTGGTCGTGAACACCATGTTGCCTCCAAGTGTCACCGCCACTTTCAGAGGAGCTTTCTGGGCATCGGCAACGACGGCAAGGGCAACGAGAGCCAATTTGCGATGGCAGACTTCGGTCCCCCCGCCGCCGCCCCGGCTGCCCACATCGCCGCTGCCCCGGCTGCCCGCATCGCCGCCAAGGGCAAGGACCCGCACGTCGACCAGGGGTACATGCCGTCCTATCCTGTTGATCCAGCCTGGTACATGGACACCGGCTGTCACGCCCAAGATGCGACCCTATCCTAAAGGAACACGAAGGTCCCACCAAGGATAGAAGCGCATCTTGAAGACGCTTTTGCAAGGTGGATATCATTACATCAAGATTACATAATATTTGGGGATACATACAAGGCATACAAATGCCGCAAGAATACATCGATACATCATACATGAAATCAACATCCAACTACGGATGAAACACAAACAGAAACTCCAACGACATCCACCCTGCTAGCCCAGGCTGCCGGCCTGGAACCTATCCCCTGATCGACAAAGAAGCAGAAGAAGAACTCCAAACAAGTAAACATCGCTCTCGCGTCATGATCATCGCAAAACCTGTACCTGCAACTGGTGTTGTAGTAATCTGTGAGCCACGAGGACTTAGCAATCCCATTACCATGGGTATCAAGACTAGCAAAGCTTAAAGGGGTGTGGAAAAGGATAAGTGGTGGGGTTGCAGCAGCGACTAAGCATGTATGGTGGCTAACTTACGCAAAGAAGAGCGAGAAGAGAAGCAATGGAACGGTCGTCAACTAGTAATGATCAAGAAGTGATCCTGAACTCCTACTTACGTCAAACATAACCCAGAAACCGTGTTCACTTCCCGGACTCCGCCGAGAAGAAACCATCACGGCTACACACGCGGTTGATGCGTTTTAATTAAGGTCAAGTGTGAAGTTCTCTACAACCGGATATTAACAAATTCCCATCTGCCACGTAACTGCGGGCACAGCTTTCGAAAGATAATACCCTGCAGGGGTGTCCCAACTTAACCCATCATAAGCTCTCACGGTCAACGAAGGATATTCCTTCTCCCGGTAAGACCCGATCAGTCTCAGAATCCCGGTTACAAGACATTTTGACAATGGTAAAACAAAACCAGCAAAGCCGCCCGAATGTGCCGACAAATCCTGATAGGAGCTGCACATATCTCGTTCTCAGGGCACACCGGATTGTCCAAGCTTCCGGTAGACCCGCCCAGAGTTGCCCCTGGTGGCCACCGGCGACTGACAGGTTGGACCAACACTCGAAGGAGCACTGGCCCGGGGGGTAAATAAAGATGACCCTCGAGAGCGCGACTCCCAAGGGAAAAAAGGCTAGGTGAGGCAAATGTAAAACCAAGGTTGGGCCTTGCTGGAAGAGTTTTATTCAAAGCGAACTGTCAAGGGGGTCCCATAAATCACCCAACCGTGTGAGGGACACAAAATCAAGGAACATAACACCGGTATGATGGAAACTAGGGCGGCAAGAGTGGAACAAAACACCAGGCATAAGGCCGAGCCTTCCACCCTTTACCAAGTATATAGATGCATTAATAATATAAGAGATATTGTGATATCCCAACATAAACATAATCCAACATGGAGCAATCTTCATCTTCACCTGCAACTAGCAACACTATAAGAGGGGCTGAGCAAAGCGGTAACATAGCCAAACAATGGTTTGCTAGGAAGGGTGACAAAGGTTAGAGGTTCATGGAAATTTGGGAGGCTTGAAGAGCAAGTGAATAGGTAGCGCAGCATAGCGATAGAACGAAGCAACTAGCATAGCAATGATTGTCGTGGAATGGTCACGACAGATGTCCTCGAGCTAGGACTTAATCGTGGAGCCATCGCAGCTAGGAAGCTTGAAGGGGTTAAACGGGACAAGGAACACGAGGGTTATACTGGTTCGGCCCCTTACGGTGAAGGTAAAAGCCTACGTCCAGTTGAGGTGGTATTGATTAGGGTTTCGATGAGCAGGGAGCTTGATTGCTATGCCTGGCTCTCGATGAGATCTTCCTTCTCCTTAAACCGCCGCCGGGTCGTCCCTTTATATAGAGAGGTTGACGCCCAGCAGCTCTCAGAGTCCCGGCCGGCTCCTAAGAGTGTCCGGCTCGGACTCTCAACTATTCTTGCCTTACACTACAAGTTCTACCATAATAGCGGTTGTAACTACGAGCCTTAATCCACGTCCAGGTCTTAAGCCCATCTTTGGCCCGCCGTCTTCAAGCTTGGCACCGGGCTTCAGGCGATGACCATTATGAGTAACCCGGCCCCTCCGGGCGGGTGGCTCTAAGGCTTATATCCTCAACATTAGGCCCCAGATTGATTTGAGCCGGCTCATGTCAATCTTCAATCCTTTCGACAGAAAATCTCCGGCTTACAATTGTGTGAAGGCTATAACCCGTCGTGACGTCATCTTCTGGATTCCGGGTAACCCGCCGTGACGTCATCTTCCATTAAGTCCATTTTTTACTCCACCATATCCGCAACGGATCTTATCTTTACTGCCATCCCGAAAATCGAGGCGTTTTTAAGGTGAGATAACCGCGCCGTGGCCTCCTCGTTTCTCGCGCCCACTTATGAGTCTCACTATTATAAATAGCCCGGCCTGATGAGCCTCCAGCCACTCGTCTTCCTCCTCTCGCCACTGTTCTCCCGCTCGAGCTCCATCGCCGCCGCCGCCGCGGGTCTTCCTGTCTTCACCGACTCAGGCCGCTGCATGAACCTGACGTAACCAGATAAACGGCGGCGACCTCCGCACCTCTCCAGTACCTGTAAGCCCTTGTTACTCCGTAGAATAGATCCGCGTTAGGGTTCTTGCTGTTCTTCCCGTGTTCGTCGCCGTTCCTTGCGAGTTCTCGGTAGATTTCATTTTTACCACCTTTCTTGATATTTAGGCTATAGAACTATTGCGGTAGTTGTTTCACGCCCGTTTCCAATGTACATAGATCCCTTCTCATCGCATAAAGGCTCCGTTCGAACTTATGAACTTCTTCTGCCTCTATTTTAGGTCTAGAAACTTTTCCTTTTAGTCGACCATTTTGATCCAAAGTATTTACTGCGATCTGTGAAACTTGTTTTCACCACACTTAGTAAAAAACTGCATCTGCTGAGCTATGGCGGCTTACATTTCCGGCTCAAAGAAGCCACGCGCCGTAAAATTTGCTGGCTCATTTATGATAAAGCTGTAGACAATTTGAATTACTCTCGCTACCTATAGCGGCTTAGATAACCCGATGCACTTAGCCATATGTCATTAGGTCCCTTCATAAGCCGCCATTTTAAACATTGAACTGTAAACTTCCTCCGGCTTATAATTGAACCGGACATTTCCTTTCATCATAGGCTTCCGACTTTCACCATGCCTCCCAAAGCTTCCAAAGCACCCATCACGTGCAACTGGATGAGGTCCAACGTCACTGATGAAACCTTAGCGGACTTTGTGAAGACGGGTTACCTGCCCAAGAAGGATCTCATGTCTTACCGTGCCCCTGACCTGTCAGAGGAGAGACCGCAACCAAAGGAGGGTGAGGTAGTGATTTTTGCTGATCACATGAGCCGGGGCTTCGCACCGCCCGGCTCAAAGTTCTTTAGAGATGTGTTGAATTTCTTTGATCTGCGGCCACAAGACATAGGACCCAATTCTGTGTCAAACATATGCAACTTCCAAGTATTCTGCGAAGTCTACCTTGGAGAGGTGCCCAACCTTCTGCTCTTTAGAGAGCTATTCTATTTGAACCGCCAGAATGAATGTGCCAACGGACCGAGCCTGGAACTTGGCGGAATTTCCATTCAACGCCGGAGAGACTGCCTTTTTCCTTACGTCGAGCCGCCAAGCCACCAAAAGGACTGGAACCAAACGTGGTTCTACTGCCAGGACACTTCGCCGGCTGACGAGAGCCCGCTGCCCGGCTTTCGTCCCTCGCGTCTGGAACCAACTCACCCTCTGTCAGACAAGCTATCTCAGGCGGAGCGCCAACCTCTGATCCCCACCATCAACAAAATCAAGGCTCTCCTGGGAAATGGCCTCAATGGCATTGATCTGGTCCGGGTCTGGATCTCGTGGCGGGTGATCCCCTTGAGCCGCCGCCCCGGCTTAATGTGTGATTACACGGGCCGGAAAGATGACCCCCTGCGACACAGCCGCAACGATCTTCCTGAAGACGTTGCTGAAGACATGACCAAGGCCCTCTTGAATGAGAGCTTGGCAGACTACAGGAGGACCGGCTTAAGCCCCTTCTGCAAGACCAACCCGGCCCCAGTGGTAAACCGTTGATCTGAACATCTTACTTTCTCCTTTAGATAGTTTTCATCTGAACCTTAAGAAATCTTCATTGTATGTTTCAGGCTGATGATAAATTCTGGAAGGTCAAGTATGACCATGAGGCGGCCAAGAAGGCCAGGAAGGCTAAGAAAGCCGCCAGGAGAGCCGCTCCCCGCAAGAAGGGAAGCAGGCCTACTACTTCAGAGCTGCTTCAACTAAGCGACAGCTCTGAGTCAGAGGTAACCCCTGAACCTGTAAGCTCTTGTTGTATTTCTTGTTTATTTCTGTCCACCTTATCAATACTGTCCATCAGCAGGATGACACCGGAGCAAGTAACCTGGTGATTTCAGAGGTAATGACACTTTCCTCCGACTCGGAGCCCTTGCCAAGGCTGAAAGTCCGAAGAGTAACCCGGAAAGTAAGATTTTCACATCCTTTAGCTTATCAAGATCCTCAATTTCTTTTGAAGCAACACATTCATGAGAGCCGGCGGCACACCCGGACCAACAAGGATGCTAACCTCTCCTCCGGTTTACATGAGGCGTCAAGGAAGCGCCGGACCGAGGTTATCTCCAACTTATATCCTTTTCATCCTTTGGCGGGTGTTATACGTCAGCCACTCAATTCTTCTGATTCGAATTATCAGGAAACTTCACCCTCCTCTGGCGACTCTATGCAATCGAACCTGCCGGCTTTCAAGACCGTACCTGGGTAATGATGATCATCTCTTGTTGTACTTATCTTTACTCATACCTTCGTACTAACTTTTTGTCCTTTCAGTGCTGAAGCAAAGCTCAGCAAAAGAGCAAAGAAGAATAAACCGGTCAAAGAGCCGGTCGTGACTGAGCCGGAGGTTTCAGCTCAAGAGCCGCCAGTTGCCTCTGCTCCTAAAGCCACCGCTCCAACCGACGAGCCAATCACAGAAACTTCTGCTAATCCGGAGACCTCCAGCCCGGCTCAGCCGGCCGATGACCTGGACGTGGTAATCACCCGGACGGAGTTTGTTGAGCCGGGGAGACCCACTGCGCTGGCCAAGTGCTCCGCCAAGGAAGAGTTGCTAGAGCGCCGCCGGGCCAAGCTGGACCTCACCAACTATGCTAACTTGAGCATCGGAGAGATCGTCTCCGGCTATGTCAGTCAGGTGCACAACAGCCGGGACTTGGAGATCGACATGGTGAATCAGATACAGCAGAAGTCTGAGGTACCACTCTATTGCTTACTGCATAGTTATCTTTACCATACTCTAGCCCCAAGTCTACTACTTATGATAGAATATGTTGTAGACTTATCTTCCGGCTTACTCTCATGAACCGGTAATTTTGTAGACAGAAACTTTCAACATGCATTAGCCCCCAAGTGCCAAGTGTCTTTGCTTGGAAAGCGCTTGGGACTTTAAAATTGCATAATAACTGTTCATACTATAACCCGGAAATTGTGCAGGCTGCTTGCAAGAAGTTTGAGGCTGATATCTCGGATCTGAAGAACCGCCTGAGGACGCAGGAAACGGAGACCCGGAAGGCCAACGCCAAATTTGAGTCCAGTATTGCTGCTCAAGAGAAGCTGAAAAAGAACTTTGAAGCTGAAAGGAAGACTTGGACCGAAGAGAAGGCTACTCTGGTGAGACGGGCCGAACAGGCGGAAAAGGCTCTGACAGAGAGAACCGCCGAACTCTCCGGCTTAAAGCGCCACGTGTCACAGATAGTCGCCGCAATCTTCGGTAAGTCATTCCACCGGCTCTCGTCAAGTTTATAATCTTTATGTCTCATAACTCCCATCATTGCCAGCGGCTTATCTTACTCTGTTAAACAGGCCCCAGAAGCGCCAACCTCAATCAGAACGTGCTGACCAAGCTGAAGGCCGTGTACACCCTGGTGGAGCAACTCTACACCGGGTCACAGCGCGCTTTGGCCGTGGTGGCCCTATCCAATGAGGTTCCGACTCACCTGGCGGAAGTTCTTCGCCGGCTTGCCGTTCTTCCTCAGCGTGTCCAAGAGCTGCGACGGGCTTCTGCGAGAGCCGGAGCCATAGCTGCTCTAAGCCGGGCCAAGACTTTCCTTCCAAAGCTAGACCCGGCGGACATTGCACTTGGTTACCCCAGCTTGAAGGAAGACGGCACCCCTTTCGACCAAAAGGACTTTGCTGCCTGTGTGAAGATCGTGCGCCCGGTGGCCACCCTGATTGGGAATGACACTGATCTGACCAAGTACCAGCCGGGCTACGATGCAGAGAATCAGAGGATCCCCACTCCGCGTTATGAAGCCATCAGCTTAGTCCCGCCGACTCGTAAGAACACTTTTGCCCCGGAAATTGACCCGGCCGGGTTAATTGACGAGGAAGCTCAATTTGAAGCGTTGAGCGGCATTGACTGGAAATCGTCAACCTTCCAGGTCTTGGGAACAGCCGGAGGAGCGGAGAGGGATGAGCCGGAAGCTTCGACCCGGCAAGCATCTTGACTTTTTAGGCGGCTTGTTAAACAATGCTTCACCCTTTTGGACTCGGGGAGTCTTGTAATAGAATAGGACCAACATTTTAACTGTGTCATGCCATCGTGCACGTGCTGAATGCTTAATACCATTGAAGTTGCTTCCTTATATTCCTCCGGGTCATAATTGGTCATTCATTTTCCTTAAGCTCAAATAGTTGTCTTTAACTATCCTGCATAGAAAAACAAATCACAAGTCTCTAGGCGGCTTACCGCACTGAGAATCATAGTCTCATACATATGACCCGGAATATGAATCTAAGTCACGAAAGACTGGTCCTTAATTATGTCCTTGATATAATCGTAATAACACAATTACAGACCTTCAAGTACACTTCCGGTTTATATAACCTGGATAACAAGGTTGGTACCTCAACTCCGGTTTATCAGTCTTGATAATGCTGATTGTGTGCGACTAGCACTGTGAATCAAAGTTAAGCCGGCGGAACAAGAACCGCCGTGTACACTGTTGATACCACCAGAAGAACTTGTTGTAAATCAGAAAATCAAAACTCAGGGGCTTCCGGTTCGAATACGACCAGAGACCCATCCCAAAGGGGTTAAGCTAAGATTCGAATGCAATCATATAGCCCCCAGTGGGTTTGGCGATGCCGATCAAGAGGGTACCGATAGCTATGTTCTCTTTGGTTCGAATACAACCCATGTTTGAACAGGAAGCCCCCAAATGACCTTAAGAGTTGTTTAACGACGCTGATTCGAATACGATCCATGTCGGTTCCCAAAGGGGGTTGAGCTATGATTCAAATATGATCAAAGAAAACTCCCCAATGAGCTCGGCACTTTGCCAATCAAATGGGTATCGACAGCTATGTTCTCTTTGGTTCGAATACGACCTATGTTTGAACAGGAAGCCCCCAAGTGATTATATTGCGTACGGCTAGATTCGAATACGATCATAAGCCGGATCCACCTCCAAGTTACCATGTGACCTTGTAATGGAAACAACACATTTACCTTTGGAGGAGAAAAAGGACAGAGGTCCTGCTTTATTGCTTATCATAATATATACATGGCTTATAGAAATATGTACATTATGAGAGCCGGTGGCTCAAGTGTAATAAGGCCGAAGCTGAGCTATGTTCCACGGCCGACGGGTCTCTTCCTCCGACTTGCGTGAATCTTTGTGCTCCCGAATGTCAATGAGGTAATACGACCCGTTGTGCAAGTTCTTGCTGACCACAAAGGGTCCTTCCCAAGGCGGGGATAGCTTGTGCGCATCTGTTTGATCTTGGATGAGCCGGAGCACCAGATCACCTTCCTGGAAGACCCGGGACTTAACCCGGCGACTGTGATAACGGCGCAGGTCTTGTTGGTAAATCGCTGATCGAGCTGCTGCCACATCACGCTGTTCGTCCAACAAGTCAAGAGCATCTTGGCGCGCCTGTTCATTATCCGCCTCAACATAAGCCGCCACTCGAGGCGAGTCATGACGGATGTCACTGGGGAGGACTGCTTCCGCTCCATAAACCATGAAGAAAGGCGTGAAACCCGTAGACCTGTTAGGAGTAGTATTGATGCTCCATAACACGGAGGGTAACTCCTCCACCCAACAACCCGGCGTCCGTTGCAAAGGGACCAAAAGCCGGGGCTTGATGCCTTTCAGAATCTCCTGATTAGCTCTCTCAGCTTGACCATTGGATTGAGGATGAGCCACTGATGAAACATCAAGTCGAATATGCTCTCGTTGACAAAACTCCTCCATAGCACCCTTAGATAGATTGGTGCCGTTGTCAGTTATAATGCTGTGTGGAAAGCCAAAGCGAAATATCACCTTTTTCATGAACTGAACCGCCGTGGCTGCGTCACACTTGCTAACTGGCTCTGCTTCAACCCACTTTGTGAACTTGTCAACTGCCACCAAGAGGTGGGTCTTCTTATCCTTGGACCTTTTAAAAGGCCCAACCATATCAAGCCCCCAGACCGCAAATGGCCAAGTAATTGGTATCATCCTCAGCTCCTGAGCCGGCACATGAGCCCGTCGCGAGAACCTCTGGCAACCATCACATTTACTGACCAAGTCCTCCGCATCAGCATGAGCCGTCAGCCAATAAAAACCATGACGAAAAGCCTTGGCCACAAGGGATTTTGAGCCGGCATGATGGCCACAATCCCCTTCGTGAATCTCACGCAAGATTTCTTGACCTTCCTCAGGGGAGACACAACGCTGGAACGCTCCCGTAACACTGCGGCGATGCAGCTCACCATTGATAACAACCATTGACTTAGACCGCCGGGTTATTTGTCTGGCCAAAGTTTCATCCTCAGGCAAATCTCCCCGGGTCATGTAAGCCAGATAGGGCACTGTCCAGTCCGGGATGATGTGGAGAGCCGCCACCAATTGTGCCTCCGGGTCAGGGACAGCCAAGTCTTCCTCTGTAGGCAACTTAACAGAAGGGTTATGCAAGACGTCCAGAAAGTATTAGGCGGCACCGGTTTTCGCTGAGAGCCCAGCCGGCTTAAAGCATCAGCCGCCTCGTTCTTCCTGCGATCGATGTGCTCTACTTGGTAACCCTGAAAGTGCCCAGCAATGGCATCAACTTCACGGCGATAAGCCGCCATGAGAGGGTCCTTGGAGTCCCACTTGCCTGATACTTGTTGAGCCACCAAGTCTGAGTCGCCGAAGCACCTTACCCGGCTCAAGCTCATCTCCTTAGCCATCCGAAGACCATGGAGCAAGGCCTCGTACTCAGCCGCATTGTTAGTGCAAGGAAACATCAACCGTAGCACATAATGAAACTTGTCACCTTTAGGGGAAGCCAATACAACTCCAGCCCCCGAGCCCTCCAATTGCCTGGACCCATCGAAGTGAATAGTCCAATATGTATTATCCGGCTTTTCCTCGGGCACTTGTAGCTCTGTCCAATCGTTGATGAAATCCACCAAAGCTTGAGATTTAACAGCAGTGCGTGGTACGTATTTTAGACCATGAGGCCCGAGCTCTATAGCCCACTTAGCCACTCTTCCTGTAGCTTCTCTGTTTTGGATGATATCTCCAAGGGGGGCAGAACTGACCACAGTGATAGGGTGACCCTGGAAATAATGCTTAAGCTTCCGGCTTGCCATGAACACACCATAAACAAGCTTCTGCCAATGTGGATACCGCTGTTTGGACTCGATGAGCACTTCACTGACGTAATAAACCGGTCGCTGAACCGGATGCTCCTTACCCTCTTCCTTGCGCTCCACCACCACAGCCACACTGACGGCCCGTGTGTTAGCAGCTATATACAGCAATAAAGGCTCCTTGTCAACCAGAGCAGCAAGGACCGGGGGCTCTACCAGCTGTCTCTTCAAATCCTCAAAAGCAGTATTAGCAGCATTATTCCAGACAAAGTCATCAGTTTTCTTCATCAACTGGTACAAGGGAATGGCCTTCTCACCCAAACGGCTTATAAACCGGCTTAAAGCAGCGATATGACCCGCCAGGCGCTGGACGTCGTTTATACACGCCGGCTTAGCCAGAGAGGTGGTTGCCTTGATATTCTCCGGGTTAGCTTCAATGCCTCTGTTAGAAACCAAGAAACCCAAGAGCTTGCCTGCAGGAACACCAAAAACACACTTGGCCGGGTTAAGCATCATCTTGTAGACCCGGAGATTATCAAAGGTTTCCCTCAGATCATCTATCAAGGTTTCCTTCTCCCTGGACTTAACCACAATATCATCCACATAAGCATGAACATTGCGCCCAATCTGGTTATGAAGACAGTTCTGCACGCAACGCTGATAAGTCGCCTGTGCACTCTTGAGTCCAAAGGGCATAGACACATAGCAGAAGGCTCCAAAGGGAGTGATGAACGCCGTCTTCTCCTGGTCCTTAACTGCCATTTTAATCTGATGGTATCCAGAATAAGCATCCAAGAAACTTAAGCGCTCGCAACCCGCCGTAGCATCAATGATTTGATCAATACGGGGAAGAGCAAAAGGATCAGCCGGACATGCCTTGTTTAAGTCCGTGTAGTCCACACACATCCGCCAGGTGCCGTTCTTCTTGAGCACGAGCACCGGGTTAGCTAACCACTCTGGGTGAAAGACTTCAACAATAAACCCGGCCGCCAAGAGCCGGGCCACCTCTTCACCAATGGCTTTCCGCCTCTCTTCATTAAACCGCCGAAGGAATTGCCTGACCGGCTTAAATTTCGGATCAACATTGAGAGTGTGCTCAGCGAGTTCTCTAGGTACACCTGGCATGTCAGAAGGTTTCCATGCAAAAATGTCCCTATTCTCACGGATGAACTCGATGAGCGCGCTTTCCTATTTTGGATCCAGATTGGCACTGATGCTAAACTGCTGAGATGAATCACCTGGAACGAAATCAACAAGTTTAGTCTCATCAGCCGACTTAAATTTCATTGCCGGCTCATGCTCCGTAGTCGGCTTTTTCAGAGAGGTCATATCTGTTGGGTCAACATTGTCCTTGTAAAATTTCAACTCCTCTGTTCCACAAACAGATTCTGCATAAGCTGCATCGCCTTCCTCACACTCCAAGGCCACCTTTCGGCTGCCATGAACCGTAATGGTCCCATTGTGACCCGGCATCTTGAGCTGTAAATACACGTAACACGGCCGTGCCATGAACTTGGCGTAAGCCGGCCGCCCAAATATATGGCATGATACGGACTTCTTATCTTGACCACCTCAAAGGTTAATTTTTCCACCCTGTAGTTGTACTCGTCTCCAAAGGCCACTTCCAACTCGATCTTGCCCACTGGATAAGCTGACTTACCAGGCACCACACCATGGAAAATAGTGTTTGACTGGCTGAGGTTCTTATCAATCAACCCCATACGACGGAAAGTCTCATAATAGAGGATGTTGATGCTGCTGCCTCCATCCATGAGTACCTTAGTGAATTTATATCCTCCCACCTGAGGAGCCACCACCAGGGCCAAGTGACCCGGGTTATCAACCCGAGGAGGGTGATCCTCCCTACTCCACACAATAGGCTACTCAGACCATCTTAAATAGCGTGGAACCGCCGGCTCAACAGCATTCACAGCCCTCTTATGAAGCTTCTGATCTCGCTTACACAGACTGGTGGTAAATACATGATACTGTCCACCGTTAAGCTGCTTTGGGTTGGTTTGATAGCCCCCCTGCTGCTGTTGATGACCCTGGGCAGACTGCTGATTAAAGCCCCCTTGACCGTTCTGAGGATTAGAATTTGAGCCACCGCCCGGGCCATGAAAACCGCCAGCGCCTGAGCCGCCGCCCGGGCCATGGTTGCCATTAAAGGCATTGGAATTCTTAAAGGCCTTCATGATTGCGCAATCCTTCCATAGATGAGTAGCTGGCTTCTCTCTAGAGCCATGCCTTGGACAGGGCTCATTCAACAGCTGCTCCAGCGTCGTGCCTGACCCGCCGGCTCGGGGAGGTGGCCTCCCCTTGCGTCGCTGGTTATTACCCTGTGAGCTGGCGTTGGCCACGAACTCTAGGCTGTCGTCGGCCTTACGCTTGCCACCTCCTTGGTTCCCCGGGTTATGCTGAGGACCCTTGCCATTGCCGTTCTTCTTTCCCTTCCCTGTCCTTTCATCATCTGAAGCGGGGTCCTTGGTACTATCAGAATCGGCGTACTTGACGAGAGCCGCCATCAGCGTACCCATATCATTGCAGTCGCGCTTAAGCCGCCCGAGTTTCATCTTCAGGGGCAGGAAACGACAATTCTGTTCCAACATTAAGACTGCAGAGCCGGCATCCATCTTATCAGATGAATGTATTGTCTCTTTGACCCGGCGAACCCAATGGGTCGTAGACTCACCCTCCTGCTGTTTACAGTTAGTCAAATCCACAATTGACATAGACTGCCTACAGGTATCTTTAAAGTTTTGGATGAACCGGGCTTTCAACTCAGCCCAAGACCCGATGGAATTCGGTGGTAGCCCTTTCAACCAAGTGCGGGCAGTCCCATCTAGCATCATGGTGAAGTACTTGGCCATCGCTGCTTCACTGACCTCCAGCAATTCCATGGCCATCTCGTAACTCTCGATCCATGCTCCGGGTTGTAAGTCAGCCGTGTAATTAGGCACCTTCCTAGGCCCTTTGAAGTCCTTGGGTAGACGTTCATTGCGGAGAGCCGGCACTAAACAAGGGACACCTCCAGTCCTCGTAGGGATACCTATGTCGACGAAAGTCGTCGGATAAGCCGGGGGTGTCTGGTAAGCTGTCAACTGAGGCACCTGCTCTGCCTCTTGCCGCGCTCTGTCTTGGTCTGTTGCGTGAAAGGCTCCATGATGAGCCGGGCCATGGCCAGGGGGCGGGTCATGGCGTCGGACATTACTTGAGCCGGTCGCTGAGACCATGTGTTTGCTATAACTCGGGCTCTGGCCTGGACGAGGGGTTGAGTGGATCCTGTCCCGGCTGTAAGAGTACGCCTCTTGCTGCGCCAGTGCTGTCTGAAGGAGTTCTCTGACCCCGGCGGGTTTCAATAGCCGTTGGAGAGTCGCCGTCAATTGGGAGAGCCGCCAGCCGTGCTGCTGCGGCGACCATGTTCTCCAGCGGGTTAGCATAATGACCCGACGGGATTGGCACATATTGAGGCGGGGCAGGGTTCACCCGGGGAGGCCCCATCACTTGTGGCTGAACTGGGGTCCCAGACCCGGGCACTATGATCCCCGGCGGGTTACTAGACCCTGCACCTGGCGTGTTGAAGAGGTTTCGAGGATCGTAGACCGGAGGGAGTCGAGATTGGGCCTTTTGATGCCTCCTTCTCATGACCTCATTGGACGCGTTCTGATCCATCGTGAGCCGGAAGGACTACGCCTGAATCAACTGAGTCTGGGCATCGAGAGCCGCCCTCTCCGCAGCCATCCTGATCCCTTTCGCCGCCAGATCCTCCTTGGCTTTCACTAGATCTAACTTTAACTGCGCCACCTCCGCGTCATGCTGAGCTTGATCCGCCGGGTCGACCGTGGCGGTCAACAGGGCCGTCATCTTGTCCGTGAGATCCATCAGCACCTGAGCCGGCGAGGGCACCGGGTTTCCCGACCCAGCGGTAGGGTTCTGAACCTGAAGTTGATACAACGAGTTTGACTCATCCGTGGACGACTCACCGTCAGAGCCGGCGGCCGTCTCATCACCAGATCCATCAGAGACCCCTCCATGGACACCTCCCATAAAAGCATGCTTCAAGGCGGGCAGGTGCCGGGCGGGTCGTGCGCGCTGAGCCGTCTCGATGAGATCGGCGCAGAGATCCGGCTCAGGGCCCGGCTCACCAATCTTGCCGATGAAGACATGAATTCCGCCGAAGGGGACCCGGTACCCGTACTCAATTGAGCCGGCGCCGGGACCCCAGTTTGCATCGTCGATGTAGAGCTTGCCGCGACGACTCTTGGTCATCCGGCCCACAGCGTATCCCTTGAGCCCTTCGAAGCTGCCCTTCAAGAACTCAAATCCACCGTGCGCTAGCCCCACGGTGGGCGCCAACTGTCGTGGAATGGCCATGGCAGATGTCCTCGAGCTAGGACTTAATCGTGGAGCCATCGCAGGTAGGAAGCTTGAAGGGGTTAAATGGGACAAGGAACACGAGGGTTATACTGGTTCGGCCCTTTACGGTGAAGGTAAAAGCCTACGTCCAGTTGAGGTGGTATTGATTAGGGTTTCGATGAGCAGGGAGCTTGATTGCTATGCCTGGCTCTCGATGAGATCTTCCTTCTCCTTAAACCGCCGCCGGGTCGTCCCTTTATATAGAGAGGTTGACGCCCAGCAGCTCTCAGAGTCCCGGCCGGCTCATAAGAGTGTCCGGCTCGGACTCTCAACTATTCTTTCCTTACACTACAAGTTCTACCATAATAGCGGTTGTAACTACGGGCCTTAATCCACGTCCGGGTCTTAAGCCCATCTTTGGCCCGCCGTCTTCAAGCTTGGCGTCGGGCTTCAGGCGATGACCATTATGAGTAACCTGGCCCCTTCGGGCGGGTGGCTCTAAGGCTTATATCCTCAACAATGATAGTAATGAGATCCAAGGTGACGGTCATCTTGCCTGAAATCCCTCTAGGAAGAAGAACGAATCCATGAAGAAGATGAAGCCACGAAGACGAACGAATCCTCACGATCGCAACGACACGGGAACTATCGAGAAGAAGCACACAACAAGGTAAACACACCACACAAGAACAAGGCATGATGCTCAACCAAGTATGATGCATGACAAGGCTATATGAAGCTACTCATGACGAGAGATGATGCATACAAGAACAACACATGAAGGCAAGTATAAATGAGGCCGGAAACAACATATAACAATTCCGGTAAGTCCTCATATGCAAATTTTGAAATTGGTCCAGAACTGAATAAACCTTATATTCAAGTTTTTAAACAACAAGTTAAAGAGCACCATGATGATCTACACGAAATTCTAGTCAAGTTACATATAAAGTTCATTAGATTCGGAGCTACGGCCTAGAAGATATGAGCAAATCAAGACAAACATGGCATTGATGCAAAATGCATACAAACATCAAGCACACACCTTAAAACAAGGATGCAACATGATAATATGAGACTACATGCAAAACTAAGCAAGTTTCATATAGAGCATACCCAAAACGGAGCAACGGTGCAACACATACACTCCAAACAATATATAGCAACAATCTGTCCAAAACAGCAACTAGACATATTGCAAGCATCATAAGAATATGCTACAGCAACTCAATATGAAAACAAAAGGCATGGCCATGATGTACAGGTAAAGAACAACAAAACATGAACACTGAGCTATCTCCAGAAATCAGTAGAACATGCTCAAAAGGACATGGAAAGATTGCAAATAATAACAGGTTCACAGACTTAGCAGAATTACTGGACATGGCTGAAATAACATCAGGTTGCAATGTTTAGAGCTATCAAGCAACATGCTACAGGAACATATCATAGCAAATAAAGGCATAGCATGAATCTACTCAAAGCATATAACAAATATCCTTTACTGAACATAAGCCAAAAAGGACCAGAAGATATGATGGCAACCATGTAAACATAGCAAGTTTCGTTATCAGGTTTCGGACTTGGCAGAAAACAGAGCTTGGCAGAAACAGACATTATGAAGGCATCTTTGTGAGCTTGATGCACTCACCACAAAGTAATGCATGACAAAACAAAAATACCTACAGCAAGATGGCATGTTTATGAAGCTATCCATGGCAATAACAAAAGCATAGCATGTATGGATCAACTACAACAAGCTTGGAAAAAATGAATATCATGTTAAGAATCTGCCAGAAATATTTTATAGCAAAAGTAGAGCAAGATTGAGTCATGCTGGGGCACCCCATAATTGCAAACAAGGGCAGTAATGGATCAATTACAACAATATCTACAAAACATCCTTAATGAATATCTCCAAAATATGCAGGGATCTCTCTGTAGCATCAAGTTTACATGGCAACAAAATAACAGCAGACAAAGACTTGGAGAAATTACTAAGTCTCTGAAATCAGAAACATTACGGAGCCTAGTTTGCATGCTTGTGCTAGTCACCACAGAGATCAAAAAAAATACATGGCATACACCTCTAGAAAGATGGCATGGCATACAACAAAACACATGTAGAGCTGATGCCCATAAGATGCACAGATTAAAAGATACAAAATAACAAATCTCCAAGTTCTGCTAAGAAACAGCAGATAACAGCAACTAGCACTCTTGCAACAGAGATTTGGGCATCAAGATTGACTCAAATGAACATGGTGCAATTAAACAAAATGAAGAGCATCACAAGACGAACATTTCCATATATACACGCACGAAACGGAGCTATATGCAGAGAGTTACGTTGTTTTATGAACATGTGCAAATTATTATGAAAAATCTGTGACTTAGAGATTTCGGGGGGGGGGAGAGAAAAGTCAACCTCGTCTATACAGATCGGATCGAAGGGAGGCTGCTCGAGCTCGGGCCCGATGCTCGCCAGAGGGAGGAGAGCTCGGGGAGGCCGGTGGTCGGCGGGAAGAGGGGGGCGCGCCGGGCGCGGGCGGCCATGGTGCGCGGCGGCGGCGGCGAGGTTCGCGGTGAGGCGGCGGCGGCCATGGCGCGGGGCGGCGCCGGCGGGCGGCGGCCGCCGGAGGGAGGCGGCGGCGCGGCGGCGCAAGGAGGCGGCGTGGGCTGGAGCGCGAGGCGGCGGGGGGTCGGCCATGGCGGCGGCGGCGACTCGGGCCCGCGCGGCCCCGGATGGGCCCTCCGCGGGCCGCGGCGGCAGGGAGGGAGAGAGGAGGAGGCGCGGGTGACGTGGCGGCGGTGGATTGGTCGGAGGGCGGCAGCGGACATGTCCGGCGCGGGGATTTTTGTCCGGTGGCGCGAGGAGGAAGGAGCTAGGGTTTTAATCCGCGAATTTTCGGGGGAGAGGGCAAATATATAGGCAGAGGGAGCTAGGAGAGTCCAAACGAAGGTGCGGTTTTTCGCCCACGCGATCTTGATCGAACGACCGAGAGCATGGGCGGACTTAGAGGGGTTTTGGGCCTGTTAGAAGGGGGTTTTGCTGCAACACACAAACGGACTTTGCGGTTGCCCGGTTAACCGTTGGAGTACCAAACGACCTCCAAATGGAATGAAACTTGACCGATGGTGTTGAGGATATAGACCTTAGAGTCACCCGCCAGGAGGCCGGGTTACTCGTAGGGTCCGTTGCCAGAAGCCCGGAGCCAAGTTTCAAGATAATGGCCAGAGATGGCTGAGAGACCCGGATATGGCTTAAAGCCCGTAGTTATCATCATTGTTATAGTAGACTTGTAGTGTAAGGCAAGTATTGTTTAGAGTCCGAGCCGGACGCTCTTATGAGCCGGCCGGGACTCTAAGGGCTGCTGGGCGTCAGCCTCCCTATATAAAGGGAGGACCCGGCAGCGGTTAAGGGCGACAACAACCTCATCGAGAGCCGGGCATAGCTGTTTAGCTCCCTGGCGATCGTAACCCTAATCAATAACACCTCAAACTGGACGTAGGCTTTTACCTTCACCGTAAGGGGCCGAACCAGTATAAACCCTCGTGTTCCTTGTCCCGCATAACCCCTTCAAGCTTCCTAGTTGCGATGGCTCCACGACTAAGTCCTAGCTCAAGGACATCTGCCGTGACAATTCCACGACAGTTGGCGCCCACCGTGGGGCCAGCGCACGGTGGATTTGAGTTCTTGAAGGGCAGCTTCGAAGGGCTCAAGGGATACGCTGTGGGCCGGATGACCAAGAGTCGTCGCGGCAAGCTCTACATCGACGACAAGGACTGGGGCCCCGACGCCGGCTCAATTGAGTACGGGTACCGGGTCCCCTTTGGCGGAATTCATGTCTTCATTGGCAAGATTGGTGAGCCGGGCCCCGAGCCGGATGTCTGCGCCGATCTCATCGGAACGGCTCAGCGCGCACGACCCGCTCGGGCCCGGCCTGCCTTAAGGCGCGCTTTTGTGGGATGTATCCATGGAGGGCCCTCTGATCCATCTGGGTCTGGTGATGAGGCGGCCGCCGGCTCTGACGGCGAGTCGGCCACCGATGAGTCAAACTCGTTGTACCAACTTCAAGATGGCAGGCTCATGGGTTGTTCCGATGGTGACAGTATTCCGGACCTTTTTGAGCCGCCAAGTCAGGTTGGAGTTTTTATGGCCGGTGCGCAGCCTATTCAGAACCCCGCTGCTGGAGCGGGAAACCCGGTGCCTTCTCCGGCCCAGGTGCTGATGGATCTCACGGACAAGATGACGGCCCTGTTAACCGCCACGGTTGACCCGGCGGATCAAGCTCAGCATGATGCGGAGGTGGCGCAGTTAAAATTAGATCTGATAAAGGCTAAAGAGGATCTTGCAGCGGAAGGGATCAGGCTGGCTGCGGAGCGGGCGGCTCTCGATGCCCGGACTCAGCTAATTCAGGCGCAGTCCTTCCAACTCACGATGGATCAGAACGCGGCCAACGAGGTCATGAGAAGGAGGCATCAGAAGGCCCAGTCTCGACTCCCGCCGGTCTACGATCCACGCAATCTCTTCAACACGCCGGGTGCAGGGTCTAGTAACCCGCCAGGGTCATTGCGCCCGGGTCTGGACCCCTTATTCAGCCACGAGTGATGGGGCCTCCCCAGGTGCCCCCTGCCCCGCCTCAGTATGTGCCAATACCCCCGGGTCATTATGATAACCCGCTGGAGAACATGGTGGCTGCGGCAGCACGACTGGCGGCTCTCCCCGTTGACGGCGATTCTCCGGCGGCCATCGAAACCCGCCGGGTCAGGGAACTCCTGCAGACGGCGCTGGCACAGCAAGAGGCGTACTCCTACAGCCGGGGCAGGATCCACTCAACCTCTCGTCCAGGCCAGAGCCCGAGTTACAGCCGGCACATGGTCTCAGCGACCGGCTCAAGTAATGTCCGACGCCACGACCCGCCCCCTGGTCATGGCCCGGCTCATACTGGAGCCTTCTACGCAACAACCCAAGCACGACAAGAGGTGGAGCAGGCGCCTCAATTGACGGCTTATCAGACCCCCCCGGCTTATCCGACGACGTCCGTTGATGTGGGAATTTCTACCAGGACCGGGGGAGTCCCTTGTTTGGTACCAGCCATCCGTAATGAACGTCTACCTAAGGATTTCAAGGGCCCTAGGAAAGTGCCTAACTATACAGCAGACTTACAGCCCGCAGCCTGGATTGAGAGTTATGAGATGGCTATGGAATTGCTGGAGGTCAGTGAGGCGGCCATGGCCAAATATTTCACCATGATGTTAGATGGAACTGCCCGCACATGGTTGAAAGGATTACCGCCGAACTCCATTGGGTCTTGGGCTGAGCTGAAGGCCCGGTTCATTCAAAACTTCAAAGATACCTGCAGGCAGTCCATGTCAATTGTGGATTTGACTAACTGTAAGCAGCAGGAGGGTGAGTCCACGACCCATTGGGTTCACCGGGTCAAGGAGATCATACATTCATCAGATAAGATGGATGCCGGCTCTGCAGTCTTAATGTTGGAACAGAACTGTCGCTTTGTGCCTCTTAAGATGAAGCTTGGGCGGCTCAAGCGCGACTGCACCGACATGGGTACCCTAATGGCGGCTCTTGTCAAGTACGCCGATTCCGATGGTACCAAGGATCCCCCTTCAGATGATGAAAGGGCAGGGAAGGGAAAGAAGAATGGCAATGGCAAGGGTCCTCCGTTTAACCCGGGGAACCAAGGAGGAGGCAAGCGTAAGGCCGATGGCAGCCTAGAGTTTGTGGCCAACACCAACTCTCAAGGTAATAACCAGCGGGGCAAGGGGAGGCCCCCTCCCCGAGGCGGCGGGTCAGGACCTTCTCTGGAGCAGCTATTGAACGAACCTTGCCCAAGACACGGCTCCAGAGAGAAGCCCGCGACTCACCTGTGGAAGGATTGTGCTATCATGAAGGCCTTTAAAAACTACAATGGACCGGGTGGCGGCTCAGGCGCCGGCGGCTTTCATGGCCCGGGCGGTGGTTCAAATTCCGGTCCTCAGAACGGCCAAGGGGGCTTTAATCAACAGTCTGGTCAGGGTCATCAACAGCAGCAGGGGGGTTATCAGACCAACCCGAAGCAGCTTAGCGGTGGACAGTATCACGTGTTCACCACTAGCTTGTGCAAACGAGACGAGAAGCTTCACAAGAGGGCTGTTAATGCTGTTGAGCCGGCAGTTCCACGCTATTTACGGTGGTCTGAGCAGCCCATAGTGTGGAGTAGGGAGGATCACCCCCCCGGGTGGATAACCCGGGCCACCTGGCCTTAGTGGTGGCCCCTCAGGTGGGAGGTTATAAGTTCACAAAAGTACTCATGGATGGAGGCAGCAGCATCAACATCCTCTATTATGAGACGTTCCGTCGTATGGGGCTGGTCGATAAGAACCTCAGCCAGTCAAACACTATCTTCCATGGTGTGGTACCTGGTAAGTCGGCTTATCCAGTCGGCAAGATCGAATTGGAAGTGGCTTTTGGTGATGAGAACAACTACAGGGTGGAGAAATTGACCTTTGAGGTGGTCAAGATAAGAAGTCCATACCACGCTATATTTGGACGGCCGGCTTACGCCAAGTTCATGGCACGACCGTGTTATGTGTACTTACAGCTCAAGATGCCGGGTCACAACGGGACTATTACGGTTCACGGCAGCCGAAAGTGGCTCTGGAGTGTGAGGAAGGTGACGCGGCTTATGCAGAGTCTGTTTGTGCTACAGAGGAGTTGAAATTTTATAAAGACAATGTTGACCCAACAGATATGACCTCTCTGAAAAAGCCAACCACAGAGAATGAACCAGCAATGAAATTTAAATCAGCTGATGAGACTAAGCTTGTTGATTTTGTTCCAGGTGACTCATCTCAGCAGTTTAGCATCAGTGCAAATCTGGATCCGAAATAGGAAAGCGCGCTCATCGAGTTCATCCGTGAGAATAGGGACATCTTCGCGTGGAAACCTTCTGACATGCCAGGTGTACCTAGAGAACTCGCTGAGCACACTCTCAATGTTGATCCAAAATTTAAGCCGGTCAGACAGTTCCTTCGACGGTTTAACGAAGAGAGGCGGAAAGCTATTGGTGAAGAAGTGGCCCGGCTCTTGGCGGCCGGGTTCATTGTTGAGGTTTTTCACCCAGAGTGGTTGGCTAACCCGGTGCTCGTACTCAAGAAGAACGGCACCTGGCGGATGTGTGTGGACTACACGGACTTGAACAAGGCGTGTCCGGCTGATCCTTTTGCTCTCCCCCGTATTGATCAAATCATTGATGCTACGACAGGTTGTGCACGCTTAAGTTTCTTGGATGCCTATTCCGGGTATCATCAGATTAAGATGGCAGTTAAGGACCAGGAGAAGACGGCGTTCATCACTCCCTTTGGAGCCTTCTGCTATGTGTCTATGCCCTTTGGACTCAAGTGTGCACAGGCGACTTACCAGCGTTGTGTGCAGAATTGTCTTCATAAACAGATCGGGCGCAATGTTCACGCTTACGTGGATGATATTGTGGTTAAATCCATCAAGGAGGAAACCCTGATAGATGATTTAAGGGAAACCTTCGATAATCTCCGGGTCTACAAGATGATGCTTAACCCGGCCAAGTGTGTTTTTGGTGTTCCTGCAGGCAAACTATTGGGCTTCTTGGTTTCTGACAGAGGCATTGAGGCTAACCCGGAGAAGATCAAGGCCATCACCTCCCTGGCTAAGCCGGCGTGTATAAATGACGTTCAGCGTTTGGCGGGTCGCATCGCTGCTTTAAGCCGGTTTATAAGCCGTTTGGGTGAGAAGGCTATGCCCTTATATCAGTTGATGAAGAAAACTGATAACTTTGTCTGGAATGATGCAGCTAATACCGCCTTTGAGGATTTGAAAAAGCAACTGGCAGAGCCCCCCGTCCTTGCTGCTCCGGTTGATAAGGAGCCCTTGCTACTGTATGTGGCGGCAAACGCACGAGCCGTCAGTGTGGCTATTGTGGTGGAGCGCAAGGAGGCGGGTAAGGAGCATCCGGTTCAGCGGCCGGTTTATTATGTCAGCGAGGTGCTCATTGAGTCCAAGCAGCGGTACCCGCATTGGCAGAAGCTCGTATATGGTGTGTTCATGGCGAGCCGGAAGCTCAAGCATTATTTTCAGGGTCATCCCATCACTGTGGTCAGTTCTGCCCCTCTTGGTGATATTATCCAGAACAGAGAGGCTACAGGGAGAATTGCTAAGTGGGCTATAGAACTTGGACCTCATGGCCTCAAATATGTGCCACGCACTGCTGTTAAATCTCAGGCTTTGGTGGATTTCATCAATGATTGGACAGAGTCACAAGTGCCTGAGCAAAAGCCGGATAACACGTTATTGGACTATTCACTTTGACGGGTCCAGACAGTTGGAGGGCTCGGGGGCTGGTGTTGTATTGGCTTCCCCTAAAGGTGACAAGTTCCATTATGTGCTACGGTTGATGTTTCCTTGCACTAACAATGCGGCTGAATACGAGGCTTTGCTCCACGGTCTTCGGGTGGCTAAGGAGATGAGCTTAAGCCGGGTAAGGTGCTTTGGGGACTCAGATTTGGTGGCTCAACAAGTATCAGGCACCTGGGATTCTAAGGATCCTCTAATGGCGGCTTATCGCCGCGAGGTTGATGCCATTGCTGGGCACTTCCAGGGATACCAAGTGGAGCACATTGATCGCAGGAAGAACGAGGCGGCTGATGCTTTAAGCCGGCTAGGCTCTCAGCGAAAGCCGGTGCCGCCTAACACTTTCCTGGATGTCCTGTATAACCCTTCGGTTCAAGTTGCCTACAGAGGAGGACTTGGCTATCCCTGACCCGGAGGCACGACTGGTGGCGGCTCTTCATGTCATACCAGACTGGACAATGCCATATCTGGCTTATATAACCCGGGGAGAGTTGCCTGAGGATGAAACTCTGGCCAGGCAAATAACCCGGCGGGCTAAGTCAATGATTGTTATCGATGGCGAGTTGCATCATCGCAGTGTTTCAGGGGCGTTTCAGCGTTGTATCTCCCCTGAGGAAGGTCAAGAGATCTTGCGCGAGATCCATGAAGGGGATTGTGGCCATCATGCCGGTTCAAAATCTCTTGTGGCCAAGGCTTTCCGTCATGGTTTTTATTGGCTGACGGCTCACGCTGATGCAGAGGACTTGGTCAGTAAATGTGATGGTTGCCAAAGGTTCTCACGACGGGCTCATGTGCCGGCTCAGGAGTTGAGGATGATCCCAATCACTTGGCCCTTTGCGGTCTGGGGGCTTGATATGGTTGGGCCTTTTAAACGGTCCAAGGATAAGAAGACCCACCTCTTGGTGGCAGTTGACAAATTCACAAAGTGGGTGGAGGCTGAGCCAGTTAGCAAGTGCGATGCAGCCACGGCGGTTCAATTTATGAAAAAGGTGATTTTCCGCTTCGGCTTTCCGCACAGCATCATAACTGACAATGGCACCAATCTATCCAAGGGCGCTATGGAAGAATTTTGTCAACGAGAGCATATCCGACTTGATGTTTCCTCAGTGGCTCATCCCCAATCCAATGGTCAAGCTGAGAGAGCTAACCAGGAGATTCTGAAGGGCATCAAACCCCGGCTTTTGGTCCCTTTGCAACGGACGCCGGGTTGTTGGGTGGAGGAGTTGCCCTCCGTCTTATGGAGCATCAACACTACTCCTAACAGGTCTACAGGCTTCACGCCTTTCTTCATGGTTTATGGAGCAGAAGCAGTCCTCCCCAGCGACATCCGTCACGATTCACCTCGTGTGGCGGCTTATGTTGAGACGGATAATGAACAGGCGCGCCAAGATGCTCTGGACTTGTTGGACGAACAGCGTGATGTGGCAGCAGCCCGTTCAGCGATTTACCAACAAGACCTGCGCCGTTATCATAGCCGCCGGGTCAAATCCCGGGTCTTCCAGGAAGGCGACCTTGTGCTCCGGCTCATCCAGGATCAAACAGATGCACACAAGTTATCCCCACCTTGGGAAGGGCCCTTTGTGGTCAGTAAGAACTTGCACAACGGGTCATATTACCTCATTGATATTCGGGAACATAAAGATTCGCGTAAGTCTGAGGAGGAGACCCGTCGGCCGTGGAACATAGCTCAGCTTCGGCCTTACTACACTTGAGCTACCGGCTCTCGTGGTGTACATATTATCTCAGACATGTATATATTATGATAAGCAATAAAGCAGGACCTCTGTCCTTTTTTCTCCTCCAATTATGTGTGTCATTTTTTACATACTATTTGAAAGGAGGATCCGGCTTATGATCGTATTCGAAGTCTAGCCGTAAGCAGTAAGGTCACTTGGGGGCTTCCTGTTCAAACATGGGTCGTATTCGAACCAAAGAGAACATAGCTGTCGATACCCATTTGATTGGCAAAGTGCCGAGCTCATTGGGAGGTTGCCTTTGGTCATATTTGAATCATAGTGTAACCCCTCTGAGAACCGACGTGGATCGTATTCGAATCAGCGTCGTTAAACAATTTTCAGAGTCACTTGGGGGCTTCCTGTTCAAACATGGGTCGTATTCGAACCAAAGAGAACATAGCTGTCGATACCCTTTTGATTGGCATCGCCACACCCACTGGGGGCTATATGATCGCATCCGAATCTTAGCTTAACCTCTTTGGACCGGGTTTCTGGTCGTATTCGAACCGGCCGCCCCAAGTTTTTATACTTTATTGCAAGTCTACTCTGCTCATGTCAAAATATGTACTGCCGGGTCTCTCTTGACCGGCTTATATTTGGTTTATCTTGTTAAGTTGAACATCGTGGATGTCATCAAGACAGGTAAATTCGAGTTCAGGTACCAACCAGGCTACCCGGGTTATTTAAACCGGAGGTATGCTTACGGGCCGTTAAGTGTGTTATCACAGCTATGTTCAGAGTATAGTTAACGACCAGTCTTTTTTGGTTCGTGTTCCGGGTTATCCATTTCAAACACCTGATTCTCAGGGCGGTAAGCCGCCTTGAGACTTGTGGTTTGCCTTTCTATGCAGATGCTTGAAGATACGTTTTAAGGGTTGAGAAGCACAAAGGATAATCATGACCCGGAGGAACATCAAAAGAATAACTTCAAAGGGTTTCAGCATTCATTACGTGCACGATGGCACGGGAGAGATAAATTGTTGCACTTATTCTATTACAAAAATCCTTCAAAGTTTCAAGGGTGGAGTGTTGTTCGGTGAACCGCCAGCCGCTTTATGACGCCTGCTGAGTCAAAGTCCCCGGCTCATCTTCTGCTCCGGCTGATCCCAAGACCTCGAAGGTTGACGACTTCTAGTTGATGCCGCTGAGAGCTTCGAACTGGGCTTCTTCGTCAATTAACCCGGCCGGGTCAATCTCGGGGGCGAAGGTGTGTTGGCGAGCCGGAGGAATCAGACCAAGAGCTTCATAGCGAGGGGTTGGAATCCTCTGATTCTCCGCGTTGTACCCCGGCTGATACTTGGTTAAGTCGGTGTCGTTCCCGATGATGGTGGCCACCGGGCGTACAGCCTTCACACATGCCGCGAAGTCCTTCTGGTCGAAGGCGGAGCCGTCTTCCTTCAGGCTGGGGTAACCCAGGGCGATGTCTGCCGGGTCTAGCTCCGGCAGGAATGCTTTGGCCCGGCTCAACGCGGCAATGGCTCCGGATCTTGCGGAGGCTCGGCGTAGCTCCTGGATCCACTGTGGCAGAACTGCGAGCCGGCGCAGGACTTCAGCCAGATGGGTTGGCACCTCGTTGGATAGGGCCACCACAGCTAAGGCGCGCTGTGACCTGGTGTAGAGTTGTTCCACCAGGGTGTACACGGCCTTTAGCTTGGTGACCACGCTCTGGTTGAGGTTGGCACTCTTGGGACTTGTTTAATAAAGGTCAGACAAGCCGGTGACAAGGATGAATCATAACATATACAGACTTGATGAGAGCCGGTGAGGCGACTTACCGAAGATAGCAGCCACCATTTGGGACACCTGGCGCTTTAGGCCAGAGAGCTCAGCGGTTTTCTCAGTGAGGGCCTTCTCCGCCTGTTCTGCCCGGGTCACCAGTGCGGCTTTCTCCTCAGCCCAGGCCTTCCGCTCAGCGTCGAATTCAGTCTTCAGTTTCTCCTGAGCGGCGATGCTGGAGACAAACTTGGCGTTCGCCTTCCGGGTCTCCATCTCTTGAGTCTTTAACCGGCTCTTGAGATCCGCAAGGTCCGACTCAAATTTCTTGCCAGTAGGCTGCATATATTTCTGGGTTATTAACAGTCATTATATAAGTCCCAAGCATTTTCCAAGCAAAGGCACTTGGCACTTGGGGGCTAATGCATATTGAACGTATCTATCTACGTACTGCCGGTTCAGTTAAGTAAGCCGGACTCTAAGTCTACAACATATTCAAGTATAAGTCATAGACTTGGGGGCTAGCATGACAAGGATCACTATGCGGAAAGTAAGAAGACAGCAGAAGGTTACCTTAGACTTTTGTTGGATCTGGTTGACCATGGCGATCTCGGCGTCCCGGCTCTTGTGAACCTGGCTGATGTAGCCAGAGACGAGCTCTCCAATGCTCAAGTCGGTGTAGCCAGAGAGATCCAGGTTCACCCGGTGGGGTTGCAGCAACTCCCCCTTCGCGGAGCATTTGGCCAGCGCGGTCGGTCTCCCCGGCTCAACATACTCCGTCCGGGTAATTACCACGTCCGGGTCGTTAGCCGGTGGGGTTGAGCCGGAGGCCTCCGGGTTAGCTGACGCTTCGGTCGTTGTCTTGGTGGTCGGGGCAGGGGCTTCAGGCGCCGTTTCCATGGGAATGGTGGCTTCGGAGGCGGCTGGCGGCTCTTGAGCCGTCGTCTCCGGCTCAGGCAAGTCTGGCACTCCGGCTGACCTGGTCTTCTTTGCTCTTTTGGTGAGCTTTGCCTGGGCACTGAAAAGACAGAAGTGTTAGACATACAAAGAGTAAATACAGACAGATAATGTAAGGAGATTGTTATTACCCGGGTGCAGTTTTAAAGGCCGGCAGACTTGACTGCATGGAGTCACCCGAAGAAAGGGAGGTCTCCTGGTAATTGGAGTCAGAAGAGTTGAGTGGCTGACGGATGACACCCGCCAACGGATGAAAAGGGTACAGGTGAGAAAAAACCTCGGTACGACGCTTCCTTGTTGCGTCGGGTAACCCGGCGGAGAGTTCGGTGTCCTTGCGGGCCCGGGTGTGACGCCGGCTTTCGTGAACCTGTTGCTTCAAAAGAAATTGAGGGTCTTGATGAGCTAATGGATGAGAAAAGCTTACTTTCCGGGTTACTCTTCGGACTTTCAGCTGTGGCAAAGGCTCCGAGTCGGAGGAAAGTGATGTTACCTCTTCAATCACCGGGTTACTGGCGCCGGTGTCATCCTGTCAGTAAGCAAAATGTTGATAAGACGGACAGCAGCAAACGACAAATATGGCAAGAGTTTAAAGGGTTAAGGGTTACCTCTGACTCGGAGCTGTCGCTTAATTGCAGCAACTCCGAAGCAGTGGGTCTGCTTCCCTTTTTGCGAGGGGCGGCTTTTGGCGGCTTTCTTCGCCTTCCTCGCCTTCTTGGCCGCCTCATGGTCATACTTGACCCGCCAGAATTTGTCATCAGCCTGAGAAATACAGTAATGAACTCTTAAAAAGGTTCAGAGCAAGGTGACATGTAAAAAAAGTGGAAAGGTTAAAGTCAGCGGCTTACCGCTGGGGCTGGATTGGTCTTGCAGAACGGGGCTAGCCCGGTTCTTCCACAGTCTGCCAGGCTCTCGTTTAACAGAGCCTTGGTCTCTTCTTCGGCAACGTCTTCTGGAAGATCATTGCGACTGTGCCTCTGCGGGTCATCCTTTCGCCCGGTGTACTCACACATTAAGCCGGGGCGGCGGCTCAATGGGATCACCCGCCATGAGATCCAGACCCGGACTAGATCAATTCCGTTCAGACCGTTGCCTAGCAGGGCCTTGATCTTGTTGATCGTTGGAAGCAGGGGCTGGCGTTCCGCGGCAGTCAGTTTGTCGGATAATGGATGAGTCGGCTCCAGGCGCGTTGGGCGAAAGCCGGGCAGCGGGCTCTCATCAGCCGGGGATGTGTCTTGGCAGTAGAACCAAGTCATATTCCAGTCCTTGGGGTGACTTGGCGGCTCTGCGTAAGGGAATAGACAGTCCCTGCGCCGTTGGATGGAGATGCCGCCTAACTCTAGACTTGGACCGTTTGCGCACTCATTTTGGCGGTTCAAATAAAACAGCTCTCTGAAGAGCAGCAGACTCGGCTCTTCTCCAAGATATACTTCACAAAAACTTGGAAGTTGCAGATGTTGGATATGGAATTGGGTCCTATATGAGGCCGAAGGTCAAAGAAGTTGAGCACGTCCCGGAAGAATTTTGAGCCGGGCGGGGCGAAGCCCCGGCTCATATGATCCGCAAAGATCACTACCTCCCCGTCCCTCGGCTGTGGTCTTTCTTCTGACGGGTCAGGGGCACGGTAGGACATCACTTCCTTCTTGGGCAGATATCCAGACTTAACAAAGTTGGCCAGGGTTTCATCAGTGACGTTGGATCTCATCCAGTTGCAAGTGATGGGAGCCTTGGGAGGCATGGTGACGGTTGGTGGTCTATGAGGAAGAGAAAAGTGTCCGGGTTAATTATAAGCCGGGGATTATCATTCAAACTACAGTGACGGCTTATGAAGGGAATTAATGGTATATATTGATACGGTGAGTTATCTAAGCCGTCGGGGCTAATCTAAGCCGTCGGAGTTTTCAGGATAAGTTGGTCATCTACGGCTTACTGCAGTTAAGTCGGAGGATTCTACAGTGCATGGTTCTCTTTAAACCGGAAAGTTCTACGGCGCGTGTTTTCTTTAAGTCGGAAGTATAAGCCGCCAAGATTCAAGGGTTGCAGTTTTTACTAAGTGTGGTAAAACAGATTTCACATATTGCAGTAACTTTTTCGGATCAAAATGGTCGGGCGAGGTGAAAATTTTCTAGACCTAAAAAACAGAGGCAGAAGAAGTTCTTGAGGTTAAACACAGTTCTTATGCAGTAAAAAGAGGGTTTCTTACAGATGAAATGGGCCTCAAACCTCTACCGCAGTGGTTCTACGCGAGGTTAAGGATCAACCAACTACGATGGCAACAAGAACTACCGAGTTTGTGGGCAATGGTGACGAACACGAAGAACTGAAGGAAACCTACCGCAGATCTGTTCTATCAAGGCAGAGAAGACTCACCGGAGTTGAGGAAGAGAGGAGGTCGCCGCCGTTATCTGGTCCGAGTCAGGGTGATGCAGCGGCCGGGTCGATGAAGATCAGGGGCGCGACGGCGGCGGCGGCGGCAGAAGCTCGGGCAGAGGAGCGACAGCGCGAGGAAGAAGAAGGAGAGTGTGAGAAGAGAGCGTTGGGCCGGCCTATTTATAAGGTAGAGTCATAAGTGGGCGCGGGATTCAAGGAGGCCACGGCGTGGTTATCTCCCCCTCACGGCGCCTCGATTCTCGGAGTGACAGTAAAAGCAAAGATCCGTTGCGGATCTGGCGGAGTAAAAAACGGACTTAATGGAGGATGACGTCACGGCGGATTATCCGGAGTCCAGAGGATGACGTCACTCCGGGTTATGGCCTTCACATGAATGGTAAGCCGGAGATTTTTCTGTCTGCAGAGTTGAAGATTGACACGAGCCGGCTCAAATCAATCTGGGGCCTAATGTTGAGGATATAGACCTTAGAGTCACCCGCCAGGAGGGGCCGGGTTACTCGTAGGGTCGTTGCCAGAAGCCCGGAGCCAAGTTTCAAGATAATGGGCCAGAGATGGGCTGAGACCCGGATATGGCTTAAAGCCCGTAGTTATCATCATTGTTATAGTAGACTTGTAGTGTAAGGAAAGTATTGTTTAGAGTCCGAGCCGGACGCTCTTATGAGCCGGCCGGGACTCTAAGGGCTTCTGGGCGTCAGCCTCCCTATATAAAGGGAGGACCCGGCAGCGGCTTAGGGGCGACAACAACCTCATCGAGAACTGGGCATAGCTGTTTAGCTCCCTGGCGATCGTAACCCTAATCAATAACACCCCGAACTGGACGTAAGCTTTTACCTTCACCGTAAGGGGCTGAACCAGTATAACCCTCGCGTTCCTTGTCCCGCATAACCCCTTCATGCTTCCTAGTTGCGATGGCTCCACGACTAAGTCCTAGCTTAAGGACATCTGCCATGACAATTCCACGGCAGGTGGTCTCCCGGTGGTATACCAAGGCCACTTGGTAAGACTCGGTCCATTCCGAGAACGTTTAACACCCGCACATGAAATGAAGACAAGAGGGGTGCGCCGGAGGAGGTGGGAGTGCCGGATTGCAAAACGGACAACGGGAAAAATGCTCGGATGCATGAGACGAACACGTATGCAAATGCAATGCACATGATGACATGATATGAAATGCAGATGATGACATGGCAAAAGCAACACGCAAGCAGATGACAAGGCAAGGATGGCGAATAACTCACAGACACCTGGCGCATCGGATCCGGGGCGTTACACCGGCGCCACAGATCACATGACAAACGAGCTCAACAAACTCTCCACCTACCAGCCCTACTACGGGCACGATCAGGTTCACACCACCAATGGTGTAGGTATGTCCATCTCTCACATTGGCCAAGCATCTCTTTTAACTAGTCATCCCTCTAGGCAGCTCCATCTTCGTAATGTTTTACGGGTACCCTCGGTAACTCGTAATCTTTTATCTATCCCTAAGCTCGCCCTTGATAATCATGTCGTATGTGAATTTCACCCTTTTAATCTTTTTGTTAAGGATCGAGCAACCCGGGACGTTCTGCTTAGTGGTCGGTTGAGCCAAGGCTTGTACCGTTTGGAGGATCCATCCGCCCCGTGCGTCTTCAGCGGTGTTCGTGTGTCGCCTTCCCATTGGCACTCTCGCTTTGGTCACCCCGCCACACCCATCGTTCGCCGCATAATCCACTGCCATGAGCTGCCATTAGTGTCTAGCAATAAAGAGATGTCTGTGTGTGATGCCTGTTAACAAGGCAAGAGTCATCAGCTACCTTTTGTTTCATCTACTAGAGAAGTAAAGAATCCTCTTGAAATTGTGTTTTCTGATGTATGGGGTCCAGCACAAACATCTGTTAGTGGTCACAACTATTATGTCAGTTTTGTTGATGCCTATAGTCGCTTCACGTAGCTTTATCTTCTTAAGCGCAAATTTGATGTGTTTGATATATTCATTCAGTTTCAATTGCATGTTGAACGTCTACTCAAGCATAAAATTATCCATGTTCAGTCAGATGGGGGGGGGCGAATATCGCAACCTAAACACTTTCTTTAATAAGCTTGGGATCTCTCATCGTTTATCATGCCCGCATACACATCAGCAGAATGGCGCTGTTGAGCGCAAACATCATCATATAGTTGAGACCGGACTCACACTTCTAGCTCATGCTTCTGTACCCTTTCGTTTTTGGAGTGATGCTTTTGCCACCGCGTGTTTTCTCATTAACAGATTACCTACGCGTGTTCTTAATATGAAAACTCCTATTGAGCTTCTCTTGGATGAAACTCCTGACTATACCTTTTTAAGGTGTTTGGGTGTACCTGCTGGCCTCATCTTCATCCTTATAATGATCGCAAACTTGAGTTTCAATCCAAAAAGTGTGTGTTCTTAGGGTATAGTTCTCTCCATAAAGGCTACAAGTGTCTCCATGTCCAAACCAATCGAGTCTACATATCTCGGGATGTTGTTTTTGATGAGACCGTCTTCCCCTTTTCTGCCATGCCTCGGTCATCCATCACAACACCATCTATGCATTCATCTCCTCTTATGTCTGGCCAATTTGAAGATGTTGCGTATTCGCCTGTGTTGTTACCTAATCATGGTGCAGGAACTGGACGTGGAGTGATAACCCACAAGTATAGGGGATCGCAACAGTTTTCGAGGGTAGAGTATTCAACCCAAATTTATTGATTCGAAACAAGGGGAGCCAAAGAATATTCTCAAGTATTAGCAGTTGAGTTGTCAATTCAACCACACCTGGATAACTTAGCATCTGCAGCAAAGTATTTAGTAGCAAAGTAGTATGATAGTAACGGTAACGGTGGCAAAAGTAATAGTGATAGTTTTGTAGTGATTGTAACAGTGGTAGCGGTAAAGTAAATAAACAAAGGACAATATGTGAAAAGCTCGTAGGCATTGGATCGGTGATGAAGAATTATGCTGGATGCGATTATTCATGCAACATTTATAACATAGGGTGACACAGAACTAGCTCCAATTCATCAATGTAATGTAGGCATGTGTTCCGAATATAGTCATACGTGCTTATGGAAAAGAACTTGCATGACATCTTTTGTCCTACCCTCCCGTGGCAGTGGGGTCCTATTGGAAACTAAGGGATATGAAGGCATCCTTTTAATAGAGTACCGGACCAAAGAATTAACACATAGTGAATAGATGAACTCCTCAAACTACGGTCATCACCGGGAGTGGTCCCGATTATTGTCACTTCGGGGTTGCCAGATCATAACACATAGTAGGTGACTATAGACTTGCAAGATAGGATCAAGAACTCACATATATTCATGCAAACATAATAGGTTCAGATCTGAAATCATGGCACTCGGGCCCTAGTGACAAGCATTAAGCATAGCAACATCAATCTCAGAACATAGTGGATACTAGGGATCAAACCCTAACAAAACTAACTCGATTACATGATAAATCTCATCCAACCCATCACCGTCCAGCAAGCCTACGATGGAATTACTCATACACGGCGGTGAGCATCATGAAATTGGTGATGGAGGATGGTTGATGATGATGATGGCGACGGATTCCCCTCTCTGGAGCCCCGAACGGACTCCAGATCAGCCCTCCCGAGAGAGATTAGGGCTTGGCGGCGGCTCCGTATCGTAAAACGCGATGAATCCTACTCTCTGATTTTTTTCTCCCCGAATGTGAATATATAGAGTTGGAGTTGAGGTCGGTGGAGCTCCAGGGGGCCACGAGGTAGGGTGGCGCGCCCAGGGGGTAGGCGTGCCTCCCACCCTCGTGGAAAGGGTGTGGGCCCCCTGGCCTTGATTCTGTCGCCAGTATTTTTATTAATTCTAAAAATAATCTCCGTTGATTTTCATGTCATTCCGAGAACTTTTATTTCTGCACAAAAATAACACCATGGCAATTCTGCTGAAAACAGCGTCAGTCCGGGTTAGTTCCATTCAAATCATGCAAGTTAGAGTCCAAAACAAGGGCAAAAGTGTTTGGAAAAGTAGATATGACGGAGACGTATCAACTCCCCCAAGCTTAAAGCTTTGCTTGTCCTCAAGCAATTCAGTTGATAAACTGAAAGTGATAAAGAAAAACTTTTACAAACTCAGTTTGCTCTTGTTGTTGTAAATATGTAAAGCCAGCATTCAAGTTTTCAGCAAAGATTATGAACTAACCATATTCACAATAACACTTAGGTCTCATGTTTACTCATGTCAATGGCATAATCAACTAGCAAGCAATAATAATAAATCTCGGATGACAACACTTTCTCAAAACAATCATAATATGATATAACAAGATGGTATCTCGCCAGCCCTTTCTGACACCGCAAAACATAAACGCAGAGCACCTTTAAAGATCAAGGACTGACTAAACATTGTAATTCATGGTAAAAGAGATCCAGTCATAGTCATACTCAATATAAATTAATAATAATGGATGCAAATGACAGCGGTGCTCTCCAGCTAGTGCTTTTTAATAAGAGGGTGATGACTCAACATAAAAGTAAATAGATAGTCCCTTCGCAGAGGGAAGCAGGGATTTGTAGAGGTGCCAGAGCTTGATTTTTGAAATAGAGATAAATAATATTTTGTGTGGTATACTTTCATTGTCAACATAACAACCGAGAGATCTCGATATCTTCCATGCTACTCACATTATAGGCGGTTCCCAAACAGAATGGTAAAGTTTATACTCCCCCTCCACCAACAAGCATCAATCGATGGCTTGCTCGAAGCAACGAGTGCCTCCAACTAACAAGAGTCCCGGGGGAGTTTTGTTTGCAATTTTTTGATTTGATTTGCATAAAGCATGGGACTGGGCATCCCGATGACCAGCCATTTTCTCGCGAGTGAGGAGCGGAGTACACTCCTCTTGAGAATAACCCGCCTAGCATGGAAGATACAAACAGCCCTAGTTGATACATGAGCTATTCGAGCATACAAAACAGAATTTCATTTGAAGGTTTAGAGTTTGGCACATACAAATTTACTTGGAACGGCAGGTAGATACCGTATATAGGAAGGTATAGTGGACTCATATGGAATAACTTTGGGGTTTATGGAAGTGGATGCACAAGCAGTATTCCTGCTTAGTACAAGTGAAGGCTAGAAAAAGACTGGGAAGCGACCAACTAGAGAGCGACAACAGTCATGAACATGCATTAAAATTAATAGACATTGAGTGCAAGCATGAGTAGGATATAATCCACCATGAACATAAATATCGTGAAGGCTATGTTGATTTGTTTCAACTACATGTGTGAACGTGTGCCAAGTCTAGTCACTTGAATCATTCAAAGGAGGATACCACCCTATCATACCACATCACAACCATTTTAATAGCATGTTGGCATGCAAGGTAAACCATTATAAATTCCTAGCTAATTAAGCATGGCATAAGCAACTATAATCTCTAATTGTCATTGCAAACATGTTTATTCATAATAGGCTGAATCAGGAACGATGAACTAATCATATTTACAAAAACAAGAGAGGTCGAGTTCATACCAGCTTCTCTCATCTCAATCAGTCCATCGTATATCTTCATAATTGTCTTTCACTTGCACGACCGAACGATGTGAATAATAATAATAGTGCACATGCATTGGACTAAGCTGGAATCTGCAGGCATTCAATACAAAGGAGAAGACAAGGTAATATGGGCTCTTGGTTAAATCAACAATAATGCATATAAGAGCCACTTCAACATTTTCATTATGGTCTTCTCCTCTCGACCCCCAAAGAAAAGAAAAGAACTAAAACTATTTACACGGGAAAGCTCCCAACAAACAAAAGAAGAACGAGAAATCTTTTTGGGTTTTCTTTTAATTATTACTACTACAAGCATGGAAAGTAAACTAGCTAGAAGCTACAACTAATTTTTTTGTTTTTCTTAAGGTTTATCAAACACACAAGAAGAGAGCGAGAAAAAGAAAACAAACTAGCATGGATATTACAGTGAAAAACTATGAGCACCGAGAACTAGCATGAGTGTGTGAACATGAATGTAATGTCGGTGAGAAATACGTACTCCCCCAAGCTTAGGCCTTTGGCCTAAGTTGGTCTATGCCCATGGATCAAAGTTGTAGTTGGGGTCGTACTGAGAAGGAGCCTCGGATTGCCACTAGTTGGCAATCTCCTCTGGATACCACTGGTAAACAGACTGTCATGAAGGATCAAACTGTGGTTCCGGCTCTAGCTCTGTAGCTGGTGCGAGGTTCTGGTAGGCATGAAATGCCTCCGGCTAAACAAGGTACTTGCCTGTAGATAAGTCAAACAAAGAAGGAGCAGGCAAAGTAATAATCTCAGGGCGAATTTTATCTAATATCAGTTTGTACTTAATCATCTTTTCCTTATTCTTAACGATAAAATCATGTGCTACCATACTATTATAGTCTAGAAAAACAGGAGGCAGCAACTTTTCTTCTTTCTCATAATGCCTAATAGGTATGTTAACGTGTGCAGCAAGGCGCGAGGCGAAGATACCTCCCAAGATGGGACCCTTCGTGCGGTTAAGACTTAACCGTTTGGCAACGATAGCGCCTAGGCTAAAAGAGTTATCGCGAAACAAGGCATGGCCCAAAATAACAATGTCAGGGGCACTAAGGTTTCCACAGTTTTCGCGACCAATTGAACATCTACTAGCAAATATTGCAAAGTAACGTAGAACAGGAAAATGTATGCTAGTAATTCTTGCATCGGGAACCTTCCTAGTTTCCCCTACAGCAATCATATCAATAAACCCTTCCACATCATTACGATGTGGTTCCTCTATGCTGCCAGTAAGGGGTATCTTACAAACCCGGCAGAAATCAGAAAGGGACATCTCCTTATGCTCATCGTATAAATAAAATTCCACTTAAGGTGGTGATCTCCTAGCATGGAAATGAAAATTTTGCACGAAAATATTAGTGAGTAAGAGATACTGTTCGCGCTGGTCGTGGAGGAAGTCGGTGAGGCCCGCATTCTCAACCAAAGAATATAAATCATCATGAATCCCGGCTGTTGTTAAGAACTCATAGAAAGGCCATTCACACGGCCGAACCTCCGCGGTGCGAGGGAGATTATAGTTGGGCCTCTTATCCTCCTCACTTTGCTTGTCCCTCGAGCTTCGGCTCGACGAGCCCCTCAAAAATCTCTTCATCATTTTCTGAAAATTTCTGAATTTTTTAGTAACTTCAAAATAAAAGTGAACCAAACTCAAAAAAATTGATAGCAACTACTCCCACAAGTGCCTAGAGACTATATCATGCATTAGAACTACGTAGGACCATATAAATTTGACATGCAAGCTCAAGAACAGGGTCACCTAAGCAGCAAAAATTTGCAATGAATAAAGCACTAGAACAAAAATTAATTGGACCATTGGAGGAGTCCCATACCGAAGAACAATCCCCCAAAGCAGTTTTGTGAGTAGAGCTTTGAGCTAGGAGATTGAAAATCGCAGCAAAATGAGCAAGAACTCGTGCTTGAGCTGGTTGGTGATTTTTTTGGGAGGAAGAAGGCGTGTGTGGTGGCTGGAATAAGTGGAGGGGAGCCACCATGGGCCCACGAGGCAGGGGGCGCGCCCTAGACCCTCGTGGCCAGGTGCTTGCTCCCCCTGATTGTAGGAGATATGCCCTAGAGGCAATAATAAATGATATTATTTATCTCTGAGTTCACATTATGTTTATGTTCCATGCTATAACTGCAATGATTCTCGAGTCTGAAATATCCACGAGGCTCGGAGGAAGACTCATATGCATGTGTGGAATAATAAACGGTAAGAAGTATTCCTAGTCTGGCCTCTAAGACTAGCTCAAGTGTTGCATGATGGTTTTGTTTTCCTGATCATGGGCATGTCTATGCCAGCAACTTTGAGGGCAAAATGTTAAGAGATCATTTGTGTTGAATCGACCCGGATTGATGTTATGCTATGAGATTCATTCATCACAAGTTAATGGTACATAACACAGAGATGGTTAATGTTTGCATGATTCCTTAGACCATGAGAGTATCGAGTTTCTTCATGCTTGCTTCATGAACTTTGGGGTTTGTTAAACGTCATCCGTAAATGGGTGGCTATTACGGCGGCTTACGGGTTCATGGAAAAGTGTGTGAAGTAACTTGATAGCTCAAGATTGGGATTTGCTCCTCCGACGATGGAGAGATATCTCTGGGCCCTCTCGGTGTTACGGTATCCATCATCGTCTGGCCAGACACTTTGTGATTTGATCACGGGGATGCCGGAACACGATAACGAGAAAAGAGAACAATACCGGTAACGAGGTAACTAGCATAGTGGACAAGTTGTTGATCCACGGGAATGCCAACATGTCTCACCTCGGGTATTTGTAACATATCGCGAAGCAACAGGAATAGCACACGGCAACTGGAGGTTCACTCGAATATTTATTCGTGTGGGTATAGGGGTCAATATGGGTGTCCACGGTTCCGATGTTGATCATTGATCGGAAAGGGTTCCAGTCATGTCTATACTTCACCGAACCTATAGGGTCACACGCTTAAGGGTCATCTATCTGCTGAATACTAGACAAGGAGTCTGAGAGAAAATCACCGAAAAAGTTTCGGACACCGGAAAAGTTTCGGACAGCGGAAAAGGTTCCGCAGAAAGAGGTCATCGGATGAGTTTCGATGAAACTGAAAAGTTGTTTCAGGGGATACCATAAAGTCAAATTGATTTTGGCACATTCCTGATAATTCTTGGAGGGTGCCAGAATCATTCTGGAAGCTTTCTGGAATTTTCCGGGATAATAACCGGATATGCTCCGGAGCTGCCGGAACCACTTCAGATGCTTTTCGCAGATGAAAATCACTAAACCGGAATTGTTTCGGAACGCGTTGAAAATAATTTTGGTGGGTACTGGAAATGTTCTAAGCCCACACAAATATTTTCAGTTCGAACGGACGCTGAAAAATGTCGTCATGAATAGTGAAAGTGCTTTTTGGGATATTTTATGGAAAGCCACCTTTTGGGGCTTTACTCAAAAGATCTAGGGATGACATGGATGGATTGGGAGGCCCTCATGGGGGCCCCCAAGGGGTGTGGCCGGCCACACTTGGGGCTCCACCTTGGAGCCCCTCTTGTTCCTTGGTTTCACTCTTATGCCCTTGAGGAAGGACTTCATTCATGTGCATTTTGGGTTTTTGTGTTAAACTACCCTACCCCTTGGGATTTCCTATAAATAGAGGTGGAGGGGCAGCCCTCCACACTCATCCCTTCTCACATACAAGTGCCATGCATGATCTGGCTTCTCTCTCCCTCCCAGCGAAATAGTTTCGTAGAGCCGAAAGGCTGTCTGGGTTCCGGTGGGAACTAGTTCTGGACGGCGAAGCCCTGCCGGATAGATGACACCGTATGTGTGCAACTCTGTAGAGAGATCGTAGTTTCGGTCTTAGTTCGTGAGTGCCTCCCGAAGGGCTGTCCGTGTGACCGTCCGAGTTTCGAAGGTCCTCCCGAAGGGCTGTCCGAGTGACCGTTCGAGTTTCGAAGGTCCTCCCGAAGGGCTGTCCGCGACACCGTCCGGGGGGCTGTTCGACCGCCTCCCGGAGGGCTGTCTGAGGAGCAGATGAGGGTATACATCCTCGCGGTTGGGAGGTTGTAAATCCTAGCTGCGGGGATCTGCACCGCCGATCGTCATCGACTCTACTTCCCGCTGCGCTACGAGTCGGTAACGAAAAAGATCAAACCTTGTATGCAGTCTCCATAGTGGTCCTGGGCTGGTGCGTAGGTCGGAAATTTTTTGTTTTCTGCTGCGTTACCCTACAGTGGCATCATGAGCCGTGCTATGCGTAGATGCAGGTTGCGATCTAGAATACATAGAGATGTATGGGTATTGCATAATATAATTAGGTAGTAGATGAGATCTATTGCTGAAAATTATTTATGCGGGTGACAGATGAAATCTGTTACCCGATGTTCTTGTTGCTTCCCTAGAATTTGCGTTTGCTCAATCTCGAGACAGCATGGTGGAATTTGACAAAGTTCTGGCAATCCGTGATCCTGATTGATCATGGAAGTGCTATCAGTTCTTTGGGTTCTGCCGTAGTCAAAAGAAAGATGAAATTCGCAGACGACAGGGCAATGCAGATATGATCTGCACGGGGGTCATGCGTATGACGAAGTTTAGTATGGGGTTCGAGATTTTATTGTCTCGTGCTTCATACACCCTGCAAAGTTAATCTAGCGACATGAACTATCATACTTGATGATGAACGTTGGTCGCTGCGGTTTAAGTCAAAACCTTAGAAGCCACGTAAAATAAATTTTGCATAAACCGATTAGAGGCGTCTAACTTGGTTTTGCAGGATGTGCATGTGATGTGGTATAGCAGTGCTCATACTAATTCGATTATGTATGAGATGACTATATGATGTAATTTGATTAACATGACCTGCGTGTCATGATTCGGCATGATGGCTGGAGCCATATGATTGCACTTTAATGACCTGCGTGTCAACCTTAAGTAATGCATTAATTTTATACGCTATGGAGATAGCAATATTATCTGGTGCATCGACAAGGTGGTGGCAATCTTCGCGAAGGTGAACACCAACACGAATGCCGAAGACGAAGAAATGAAATACTTCTCCGTCAGAAAGGGCTATACCATATCATGCTATTATGAATTGCCTGAGATGTTTATCCCTTATGATGCACCCTTCTTGATTGCGCGGTAGTCGCTTTTTATTAGGGTGATCTCTCACAAAAATACCAAGTAGTTAGTGTTCTCCCAAGTGTAGCACCGTCACGGCACCTATCTTTTCGGGGTGCGCCGTGTCACACGGGTACGAACGATTAGAGAAGTGTGAGGCGGGTGAGTTGAGACCTCGCAGCGAGATCACTTGGTTGTCTTGACGTTCAGGCATGACCGTCATGAGCTCGGAACACACGCATCGAAAGATGAACAAGAGTCACATAGAGATGTGATTGGCAAGTTGGCCTACCGGTTGAGATTTTTCGTCATCAGTGGTGTTACACCAATGGCGAACAATTGAAATGTGGGTCTTGTATCACTCACAATCAATTTTGAGAGATATTGATTTGAGTGGGAGCGCACTGTTGAATTAACATGTTTAATTCTTAGTGCAATTAATTATGAACATTGTCTAAGTGTTATATGCAAAATAGTTGTAGAATAATGGCTCGCGTTTCCACCTTCCCTATTAAAATTGAATAGCTGTTAAATATCTGGTTAAAACTTTACGATTGGTAACGTAATATGAGGATTGTCCTCAAAAGTGCCGAGAAGGACTTTGTCCTATCGCATGCTTTCCGTATCCTCCCGCTAATGCTATGGATCATGTGACTCTCGTCCTTCGATCCAAAAGCTAGAATTCTGTTACGGTCAAGTGAAATATGTTTGCTTCCATGAAACTCGAACTTCGAAAGTTTGGGATAGTTATGTGATATTCATGGAACTGGAAATTAATTTTCAGATACAAACAAAGGCTGAAAGATATGAAATATCCAAAGCAATGTTTGATTGCAAATTATTAGTAAAGTGTTTACTATGCATTAGACTGATAAGAGAGGGATCCAGAAGAACGCCTGTCATATAATGAAAGGTGAATAAAACAACAACTTAAAGAGAAAGGAAGTGTCCAAAGGGTGTTAGTATGACTTACACGCCTAGGAAGTCCGGGGCTAACGCCACTCTTAAGTTGGGTGCTTCTTTTGCGAGTAGGAGAAATACTAAAAGTTAAACTGTTAGAAGTATAAAGGCAGAAAGAAAGATGACTGGAATATCCAGCTCATGTATGAATGTCATACAAGTTTTTGATGTATAGTAGGCTGGTCAAAGATATAGTTCTTGGGAATTATGGTTAAACATGTTAATCACTAATTCTTGGGTATTGTGAGTTAATCACAAAGATACCCACTCGATTGCATTCTGTTACGAATCAATGTAAGAGCTACTATGGCCTAAAAGGCTAGCCAGAAATGAGGTTAAGGTATACACAGGGAACATAGTAAATGTTACTATACCTTCCATCGGTGTATTGCCGTCTGTATTTATTTTCATAATTCATTTAGAGTTTTACAAACTCTATCCCATTGCATAAGGTATCTTGCAAGAAGGTTGTTCATAAGAGAACTTTTTATGTTCGATGTTATGAATAACACAAGGGCCATACTTTCATTATGAATGAGATGTATGTTATGAATATTGATAATAATACAATACCTCTGGGTTTACTTTCATAATTCATTTTAGAGTTTCATACACTCTAGCCCATTGCACAATGTTTGTTGCAAAAGAGTTGTTCATAAAAACAACAATTGTTGTTAAGTATTATGAATAACATGAAGGGCCATGCTTCCATCCAAGATGGATGTATGTTATGAATATTGATGGTAATATAATACATCCATAACACTGACGCTAAATGTCGCAAGACTATGAGAATACCACACATGTGTGGCACTGTATTTGGTCACATTGGAGAAACCCGCATGGAAAAATTCCATTGTGATGGATTTTGAAGTCGTTTGATTTTGAATCATCTGACACTTGCAACTTTTCTCCGAAAAGTGAAGTGACTGAAATACCGTTCACAGGCCATAAGGAACGAGCAACAAACTTATTGGTGATCATACATTTTGATGTGTGTAGTTCAATAAATGTTGTTGCAAGTAGTGGATTTATATATCTTCAGAAATGACTCAAGTAGATATATGGATATTTGCTTGATGAGACGTAAGTCTGGATCTTTTGAAATCATTCGAAAGGTTTTCAAAAATGAAGTAGAAGTTATTGTAACAAGAAAATTATGTTTCTGCAATTTGATTGCACAAAGGAATATTTGAGTTACATGTTTAGCGAATGTCTGATGAGTTGTGAAAGGGGTTTCATAACTTGCACCTCCCGGAACACCAGTGCAAGTGAAAAGTCCATGGAGATGTAATCTAACCATTTATGACATGGTAAGGTCAAAGATGACATAAATAAATTTGCCATTATCCTTTTTAAAGTGATGCTTTAGAGACTGCGGCTTTTACACTGAAAAGAGCTACATCGGGTCTGTTGAAATGAAGCCATGGTATGGTACGCCCAACCATGTTATATCTTTTCTTAACATTTGGAATATGGGGCTTGTGTAAAAGGTTACAAACCTATTCCAAATCAGACAAGTGCTACTTTGTAGGTTATACCGAAATGTTGGGTATTCCTCCCTCACTATACCAAGGCAAATAGTTTTGCCGCGAAACGGTGTGCTTTTAAAGAGAATGGTTCTTTCAAAAAGGTTAGTGGGAGAATAGTGCAACTCAACGAGATAAACAGTATCTTCGTCATCAGATCAAAGGAAAGAGACCTTGGAAGTAATTCCAGAGTTTCCTACTGCAACTGATACGGAAGTCTCTACAATAAAATGTATGAACTTCGGTCGAACTTGTGGCTGAACCACGTAGGCAAGACTCGTGCAAACCTCTCAGGTGCGCAAACGAGATATTGTTGTTAGACAACATTATACCTACGATACATAAGGAAGCGTTGATGGGCCCTGACTCCGGAATTGGCTAAATGTCAATACAACCCGAGTTAGTTTCCATATAAGTGATTCAAGATTAAAACCTTGATACACCTTTCGGAAGACTTAGAGTCTAACGAATATTTATGGAACTTAAAACTGATACGGATAAAAATGTTTTATCCATAGAGCTCGACTTGTTGAAATAACAAGTTCAAGAGTTGACTACAATGAGGTTGTTTTCATCGTAGCGATGCTTAAAGTCGGTTCGGGTTGAACTAGCAATTAATACATATTTCAATCATGAGATATGAAACATGGATGACAATAGGATTTCCATCTGATGGAAATGAAACCAAGGACTTGCATGTGTTACAGTCCAAGGCATTTTGTCTATCCAGAGGATGCTAGTAAGGGTGCAAACTTCAGAGTTCCAGCGATGGACAGAAGAGAGCAAAATGGAGTTGGAACCTTCGTGCTTTGATGAAATGGTCAAAGGGGTTTGACTTCATCAATGGGTAACGAAGATGCTTGTAATTCAAGAAAGTAAGTGGGAGCGTAATAATATTTCTAAAAGGGATAATTAGATTTATGCCCCTAGTTGTGTCCCACTCGGCTGTTTTACCCCTAATTTTCAAAAGTCACCGCTTCTGTCCAAGTCACTTCGCTCCTCTTATGCTTTTGCCCTTTGACCGTTCGACCGTCAGTTTGAAAACTTCATAACTAATTCATACTAAATCAAAAAAATGCAAATAAGATACCAAAATGTTCGGAAAAACATCACCTATATGTCAGTGTCATTTGCATTCATGAAAAAAAGTGTTTGAAACTGCCCATCCGAGTTTTAGCTCTTATGCTACCACCATCAATAGTAAAATCTAGAAAATTCAAAAACAAATTTGGTGGCAAAGAATGACAAATGTTTGAAGTGCTTGCCAAGTTTCATGAGGGAATGAGATTTGTGGGTGCCTCAGCAAAAAAAACAATCAGTACTCCAAAATAGATTATTTTTTTGCCACGACTTCCACGAATGTCGTTCCCTGATGAAACTTGACAAGCACTTAGAACATTTGTCGTTCTTTGCCACCATATTTTTTTTCGATTTTTTTGAATTTTTTTAGATTTTACTATTCATGGTGGTGTCAAAAGAGCTAAAACTTGGATGTGCACTTTCCAACACTTTTTTCATGAATGCAAATGACACTGACATATAGGTGATGTTTTTCTGAACATTTTGGTATCTTATTTGCATTTTTCTGATTTAGTATGAATTAGTTATGAAGTTTTCAAACTGATGGTCATACGGTCAAAGGGCAAAAGCGTAAGAGGAGCAAAGTGACTTGGCCAGAACCGGTGACTTTTGGAAATTAGGGGTAAAACAGACGAGTGAGACACAACTAGGGGCACAAATCTAATTATCCCTTTCTAAAAACCTTGTGTGCTTGACACATTGTTAATTGGAAATAAATTTCTTGACACGAATTAGGACTCCATTTGAAAATAGTTTTTTGATGAAGTGCTTAGGCTAAATAGCCTCAATATTCGGCATAATGATCTATGGAGATAGATTTACCTAATAGGGCTAAGCAATGAATACATATTAACAAGGTGCTAAAACCTTTTAGCATTTAAAACCACCAGGGAGTGATTCTTGCCGGAGTCACATGGAAGAGTTTTTTTTGCAAGACTCGGTGTCCCAAAACACTGATGAGCAAAATACATGATGCAGATTCCACACACTTTTGTGTTTGGATTAATAATGTATTCCATGGTATGTAAAACAACCAGATACGTCCGATACTCCCAAGGTGTTGCGAGTATGGATACTAATGTGATCAAAGTACTGATCATGGGACAACAGTGAAAGATGTCATTGAGTACTAGAGTAAGTACTGATGATATGTTTTCTCGCAAGTGGAGATCATGAAGAGTTCATTGTAAAATGTTACATCGATACAGTCTTCATCTTTTCTCCATGCGATTTTCGATTTAAGTTAAGGGTTTTGTGTAATACACAATATGGTGGCACATTAGTTGGAAATTGTTCCAAACAAGTTACTGTGGCGAATTCTATAACAGAGGCGAAGTATGTTGCCGCTTTAGAAGCGACAAAGACAAAGATGTTGAATCATATAGTTCATTCATGAACTTAGTATGGTTCCAAGAAGGATTTGGTCAATGGGACACTATTGCAGATAGTTTCTCCATAACTCAGTCTGAGGAATCAGGTTTCGACCAATGATTCACATATATACAAAGCCAAGTCCACACAAAATATGAATTTTGTGAAAGCATGAAAATGTGAGGATATGCAGAGATACACATGGAGCTGAAGTTGTCAGGTCCGATGGACATCAGGCTATACCACATGCGAAGCATTTTTTACACCAGTATGCCATAGGTGTAAAGTGCATTAGCATTAACTAGATTATTGACTCTAGTGCAAGTGGGAGTCTATAGGAGATATGCCCTAGAGGCAATAATAAATGATATTATTTATCTACGAGTTCATATTATGTTTATGTTCCATGCTATAACTGCAATGATTCTCGAGTCTGAAATATCCACGAGGCTCGGAGGAAGACTCATATGCACGTGTGGAATAATAAACGGTAAGAAGTATTCCAAGTCTGGCCTCTAAGACTAGCTGAAGTGTTGCATGATGGTTTTGTTTTCCTGATCATGGGCATGTCTATGCCAGCAACTTTGAGGTCAAAATGTTAAGAGAACATTTGTGTTGAATCGACCCGGATTGATGTTATGCTATGAGATTCATTCATCACAAGTTAATGGTACATAACACAGAGATGGTTAATGTTTGCATGATTCCTTAGACCATGAGAGTATCGAGTTTCTTCATGCTTGCTTCATGAACTTTGGGGTTTGTTAAACGTCATCCGTAAATGGGTGGATATTACGGCGGCTTACGGGTTCATGGAAAAGTGTGTCAAGTAACTTGATAGCTCAAGATTGGGATTTGCTCCTCCGACGATGGAGAGATATCTCTGGGCCCTCTCGGTGTTACGGTATCCATCATCGTCTGGCCAGACACTTTGTGATTTGATCACGGGGATGCCGGAACACGATAACGAGAAAAGAGAACAATACCGGTAACGAGGTAACTAGCATAGTGGACAAGTTGTTGATCCACGGGAATGCCAACATGTCTCACCTCGGGTATTTGTAACATATCGCGAAGCAACAGGAATAGCACATGGCAACTGGAGGTTCACTCGAATATTTATTCGTGTGGGTATAGGGGTCAATATGGGAGTCCACGACTCCGATGTTGATCATTAATCGGAAAGGGTTCCAGTCATGTCTATACTTCACTGAACCTATAGGGTCACACGCTTAAGGGTCATCTATCTGCCGAATACTAGACAAGGAGTCTGAGAGAAAATCACCAAAAAAAGTTTCGGACACCGGAAAAGTTTCGGATAGCGGAAAAGGTTCCGCAGAAAGAGGTCATCGGATGAGTTTCGATGAAACTGAAAAGTTGTTTCAGGGGATACCATAAAGTCAAATTGGTTTCGGCACATGCCTGATAATTCTTGGAGGGTGCCAGGATCATTCTGGAAGCTTTCTGGAATTTTCTGGGATAATAACCGGATATGCTCCGGAGCTGCCGGAACCACTTCAGATGCTTTTCGCAGATGAAAATCACTAAACCGGAATTGTTTCGGAATGCGTTGAAAATAATTTTGGTAGGTACTGGAAATGTTCTAAGCCCACACAAATATTTTCAGTTCGAACGGACGCTGAAAAATGTCGTCATGAATAGTGAAAGTGCTTTTTGGGATATTTATGGAAAGCCACCTTTTGGGGCTTTACTCAAAAGATCTAGGGATGACATGGATGGATTGGGAGGCCCTCATGGGGGCCCCCACGGGGTGTGGCCGGCCACACTTGGGGCTCCACCTTGGAGCCCCTCTTGTTCCTTGGTTTCACTCTTATGCCCTTGAGGAAGGACTTCATTCATGTGCATTTTGGGTTTTTGTGTTAAACTACCCTACCCCTTGGGATTTCCTATAAATAGAGGTGGAGGGGCAGCCCTCCACACTCATCCCTTCTCACATACAAGTGCCATGCATGATCTGGCTTCTCTCTCCCTCCCAGCGAAATAGTTTCGAAGAGCCGAAAGGCTGTCTGGGTTCCGGTGGGAACTAGTTCTGGACGGCGAAGCCCTGCCGGGTAGATGACACCGTATGTGTGCAACTCTGTAGAGAGATCATAGTTTCGGTCTTAGTTCGTGAGTGCCTCCCGAAGGGCTGTCCGTGTGACCGTCCGAGTTTCGAAGGTCCTCCCGAAGGGCTGTCCGAGTGACCGTTCGAGTTTTGAAGGTCCTCCCGAAGGGCTGTCCGCGACACCGTCCGGCGGGCTGTTCGACCGCCTCCCGGAGGGCTGTCTGAGGAGCAGATGAGGGTATACATCCTCGCGGTTGGGAGGTTGTAAATCCTAGCTGTGGGGATCTGCACCGCTGATCGTCAACGACTCTACTTCCCGCTGCGCTACGAGTCGGTAACAAAAAAGATCAAACCTTGTATGCAGTCTCCATAGTGGTCCTGGGCTGGTGCGTAGGTCGGAAATTTTTTGTTTTCTGCTGCGTTACCCTACACTGATGTGTTCTCAGTGCCAGATATTCTCAAATATTCCATAAAAAAATCATATTTCATTTTTAGGGCATTTGGAGAACTTTTATTTTCGTGGTATTTTTATATAGCACGGATAAATCACAAAACAGACAGAAATTACTATTTTTGCTTTATTTAATCTAAAGAACAGAAAGTAAAAGGAGGTTACACAAGGTTGTGCTTTCTAACTTCATCCATCTCATGCTCATCAAAAGGAATCCAATAACAAGGTTGATCAAGTCTTGTTAACAAACTCATTCCGAATAACATGGAACCGGAGAAATTTCGAATAACACTATGTTATCTCAACGGGGATATGCACATCCCCAACAATAAGAATATCATATTTCTTCTTGACAGTAGGAAGAGGAAATTCAAAACCTCCAAAAATTTCTAGCAACAAAGTCTCTCTTATCATAACGTTGATTCTTTGATTGTGGGTTATCAAGATCAACAGCAGGTTCAATTTCTAGATCATTGTTATTGCTAGGTTGAGCATCAACATGAACATCATCATTAACATTATCACTAGGTTCATGTTCATCACCTCATTGTGTTTCAGCATCAGAAATAGAAATATCATTGGGATTCTCAGGTGTGTCAACAACAGGTTCACTAGAAGCATCAAAGTCCTATCATTTTTCTTTTTCTTCTTCTTAGAAGGACTAGGTATATCAACATTATTTCTCTGAGAATCCTGCTCAATTCTCTTAGGGTGGCCCTCAGGATACAAAGGTTCCTGAGTCACTTTACCTCCTCTAGTTGCAACTCTGACAGCAAAGTCATTATTCTTACTATTCAATTCATTGAGCAAATCATTCTGAGCTTTAAGTACTTGTTCTACTTGAGTGGTAACCATAGAAGCATGTTTACTAATGAGTTTAAGTTCACCCTTAACTCTAGACATATAATCAAACAAGTGTTCAATCATATAAACATTGCATTTCAGTTGTCTACCAAAATAAGCATCAAAATCTTCTTGCTTAACCATAAAGTTATCAAACTCATCCAAACATTGGCTAGCAAACTTAGCAGGAGGGATTTCAGCTTTATCATATCTATAGAGAGAGTTTACCTTTACTACCTGTGTTGGGTTATCAAGATCGTGTGTTTCCTCAATAGGTGATGAGTTAAGACCATGTATTTCTTCAACAGGAGGTAAATTCTTAACATCTTCAGCTTTCATACCTTTTTCTTTCATAGATTTCTTTGCCTCTTGCATATCTTCCGGACTGAGAAATAGAATACCCCTTTTCTTCGGAGTTGGCTTAGGAGTTGGTTCAGGAAGTGTCCAATTATTTTCATTGGTCAACATATTATTCAATAGAATTTCAGCTTGATCAACAGTTCTTTCCCTGAAAACACAACTAGCACAACTATCCAGATGGTCTCTGGAAGCATCGGTTAGTCCATTATAAAAGATATCAAGTATTTCATTTTTCTTGAGAGGGTGATCAGACAAAGCATTAAGTAATTGGAGAAGCCTCCCCCAAGCTTGTGGGAGACTCTCTTCTTCAATTTGCACAAAATTATATATTTACCTTAAAGCAGCTTGTTTCTTATGAGCAGGGAAATATTTAGCAGAGAAGTAAGAAATCATATCCTGGGGACTACTCACACAACCAGGATCAAGAGAATTAAACCATATCTTAGCATCGCCCGTTAATGAGAACGGAAATAATTTAAGGATATAATAGTAGCAAGTTTTCTCATCATTAGTGAACAGGGTGGCTATATCATTTAATTTAGTAAGATGTGCCACAACAGTTTCAGTTTCATAGCCACAAAAAGGATCATATTCAACCAAAGTAATTATCTCAGGATCAACAGAGAAATCATAATCCTTATCAGTAACGAAGATAGGTGAAGTAGCAAAAGCAGGGTCATATTTCATTCTAGCATTCAGATATTTTTCTTTCAGCTTAGCTAATAATTTCTTAAGATCGTTCCTATCATTGCAAGCAAGAAAGTCTCTAGCAGTTTCTTCATCCATAACATAACCCTCAGGCACAACAAGCAATTCATATCTAGGGGGAGAATCTTCATCATCACTTTCATCCATATTATCAGTTTCAAAAATTTCATTCTCTCTAGTCCAAGCAAGTTGTTCATCAAGAAATTCACCTAGTGACACAGTAGTATCAAGCATAGAAGTAGTTTCATCATAAGTATCATGCATAGCAGAAGTGGCATCATCAATAATATGCGACATATCAGAATTATTAGCAGAAGCAGGTTTAGGTGTCGCAAGCTTACAAAACAGAAGGTGAATCAAGTGTAGATCTAGATGGCAAGTCCTTACCTCCCCTCGTAGTTGAGGGATAAATTTTGGTTTTCTCGTCTTTCAAGTTCCTCATAGTGACTAGCAGATATAAATCCCAAGTGACTCAATGAATAGAGCTATGCTCCCCGGCAACGGCGCCAGAAAATAGTCTTGATAACCCACAAGTATAGGGGATCGCAATAGTTTTCGAGGGTAGGGTATTCAACCCAAATTTATTGATTCGACATAAGGGGAGCCAAAGAATATTCTCAAGTATTAGCAGTTGAGTTGTCAATTCAACCACACTTGGATAACTTAGCATCTGCAGCAAAGTATTTAGTAGCAAAGTAGTATGATAGTAACGGTGACGGTGGCAAAAGTAACAGCGATAGTTTTGTAGTGATTGTAACAGTGGCAATGGTAAAGTAAATAAACGAAGAACAATATGTGAAAAGCTCGTAGGCATTGGATCGGTGATGGAGAATTATGCCAGATGCGATTATTTGTGAAACAGTTATAACATAGGGTGAAACAGAACTAGCTCCAATTCGTCAATGTAATGTAGGCATGTATTCCGAATATAGTCATACGTGCTTATGGAAAAGAACTTGCATGACATCTTTTGTCCTACCCTCCCGTGGCAGCGGGGTCCCATTGGAAACTAAGGGATATTAAGGCCTCCTTTTAATAGAGTACCGGACCAAAGCATTAACACATAGTGAATACATGAACTCCTCAAACTACGGTCATCACCGGGAGTGGTCCCGATTATTGTCACTTCGGGGTTGCCGGATCATAACACATAGTAGGTGACTATAGACTTGCAAGATAGGATCAAGAACTCACATATATTCATGAAAACATAATAGGTTCAGATCTGAAATCATGGCACTCGGGCCCTAGTGACAAGCATTAAGCATCGCAAAGTCATAGCAACATCAATCTCAGAACATAGTGGATACTAGGGATCAAACCCTAAAAAAACTAACTCGATTACATGATAAATCTCATCCAACCCATCACCGTCCAGCAAGCCTACTATGGAATTACTTGTTGGGTAACGTAGCAATAATTCAAAATTTTCCTACGTGTAACCAAGATCAATCTAGGAGATGCTAGCAATGAGAGAGAGGGAGTGCATCTTCATACCCTTGAAGATCGCTAAGAAGAAGCGTTACAAGAACGCGGTTGATGGAGTCGTACTCGCGGCGATTCAAATCACGGAAGATCCGAGCGCCGAACCGAGGGCGCCTCCGCGTTCAACACACGTACAGCCCGGGGACGTCTCCTCCTTCTTGATCCAGCAAGGGGAGAAGAGAAGTTGAGGGAGAACTCCAGCAGCACGACGACATGGTGGCAATGGAGCTCGTGGTTCTCCGGCAGGGCTTCGCCAAGCACTACGGAGGAGGAGGAGATGTATGAGGAGGACGGGGCTGCGCCAAGGGAAGCGTATGGCTGCCCTCCCACCCCCTCACTATATATAGGGGAAATGGGAGAGGGGGCCGGCCCCTCTAGATGGATCTAGAGGAGGAGGCGGCGGCCAGGGGAAACCCTAGATGGGTTTGGGCGCCCCCACCCCTAGGAAACTTGCCCCCCAAGCCGGGAGGGACGGCTGCCCTAGGGGTGGCGCCCCCACCTCTCCTGGTTATGTGAGAGGGGTTGGGAGGGGTGCACAGACCCTTAGTGGGCTGGTTTGCCCCTTCCCCTTGGCCCATAAGGCCCCCCAACGCTTGTCGGGGCCTCCGAAACCCCTTTCGGACATGCTGGCCATAGCCTGGTACCCCCGGAACAACTCCGGACTCCAATACCCTTCGTCCAATATACCGATCTTCACCTCCGGACCATTCCGGAGCTCCTCGTCATGTTCGGGATCTCATCCGGGACTCCGAACAACCTTCGGTAACCACATACTATTTCCCATAACAACTCTAGTGTCACCGAACCTTAAGTGTGTAGACCCTACGGGTTCGGGAACCATGCAGACATGACCGAGACGTTCTCCGACCAATAACCAACAGCGGGATCTGGATACCCATGTTGGCTCCCATATGTTCCACGATGATCTCATCGGATGAACCACGATGTCGGGGATTCAATCAATCCCGTATACAATTCCCTTTATCTATTGGTATGTTACTTGCCCGAGATTCGATCGTCGGTATCCCTATAACTTGTTCAATCTCGTTACCGGCAAGTCTCTTTACTCGTTCCGTAATGCATGATCCTGTGGCTAACTCATTAGTCACATTGAGCTCATTATGATGATGCATTACCGAGTGGGCCCAGAGATACCTCTCCATCATACGGAGTGACAAATCCCAGTCTCGATTCGTGCCAACCCAACAGACACTTTCGAAGATACCTGTAGTGCACCTTTATAGCCACCTAGTTACGTTGTGACATTTGGTACACCCAAAGCATTCCTACAGTATCCGGGAGTTGCCCAATCTCATGGTCTAAGGAAATGATACTTGACATTAGAAAAGCTCTTAGCAAACGAACTACAGGATCTTGTGCTATGCTTAGGATTGGGTCTTGTCCATCACATCATTCTCCTAATGATGTGATCCCGTTATCAATGACATCCAATGTCCATGGTCAGGAAACCACAACCATCTATTGATCAACGAGCTAGTCAACTAGAGGCTTACTAGGGACATGTTGTGGTCTATGTATTCACACATGTCTTACGGTTTCCAGTTAATACAATTATAACATGAACCATAGACAATTATCATGAACAAGGAAATATAATAATAACCATTTTATTATTGCCTCTAGGGCATATTTCCAACATTACTCACGCACGACGGTGAGCATCATGAAATTGGTGATGGAGGATGGTTGATGATGACAATGGCGACGAATTCCCCTCTCCGGAGCCCCGAACGGACTCCAGATCAGCCCACCCAAGAGAGATTAGGGCTTGGCGGCGGCTCCATATCGTAAAACGCGAAGAATCCTTCTCTCTGATTTTTTTTCTCCCCGAACTTGAATATATAGATTTGGAGTTGAGGTCGGTGGAGCTCCAGGGGGCCCACGAGGCAGGGGGTGCGCCCGGGGGGTAGGCGCTCCTCCCACCCTCGTGGACAGGGTGTGGGCCCCCTGGCCTGGATTCTTTCGCCAGTATTTTTATTAATTCCAAAAATAATCTCTGTCGATTTTTAGGTCATTCCGAGAACTTTTATTTCTGCACAAAAATAACACCATGGCAATTCTGCTGAAAATAACGTCAGTCCGGGTTAGTTCCATTCAAATCATGCAAGTTAGAGTCCAAAACACTACAAAAAATACACTTCCGTGATGATACGTGTTTGTCACAGTAGGTCACGTTTTCTGTCATGCATGTACATCCATGACAAATTTATGACAGAATCAAGATAGTCATACCTGTGCTGTCGTAGAAGTGTTCCATGACATTACCAAAATTATCATCACGGAAGTGTCCACTTCCATGACGATAAATCGTGTGTCACATAAGTGCTTTCGTCAAGGGTGACCGACACGTGGCATCCACCGTAACGGAACGCCGTTAAGCTATCGGGTCCGGTTTTGGATCCGATAACCCATTAACAGCCCCGACCAATGGGGATTTTCCACGTGTAAAATCATCATTGGCTGGAGGAAACACGTGTCGGCTCACCGTTGGGACAGATGTCATCCACTCATTGGACCCAATGCGCCTATGATACGTCGACACGTGGCACGGCCCAACAGTGGCCCATAAAGTTTAAATGGGCCGGCCCAACTAAAGGCCCACAAGATTTTGCGGGCCATAATGGGACGGCCCAGCTAAAGGCCCACAAGATTTTGCGGGCCATAATGGTCCAGCCCACGTAAAGGCCCACAAGATTTTTGAGACCCATAATGGGCCGGCCCAGGTGAAGGCCTACAAGATTTTTGTGGACCATAATGGGCTGGCCCAGCTAAAGGCCCACGAGATTTCGCCGACATTAAGGGGCCGGCCCAGCTTTAGGCCCACAAGATTTTGAGGACCCTAGTAGGCTGGCCCATTAACTGGCTGCCATGTTGTGGGCCAAATGCCGGCCAATATTTGATCCGGTCCATTAATGGCCTGCCACGTTCCGGGCCTAATAATGGCCCATATGAGATCTGGCCCGTTAAAAGCCTACCATGTTCTGGGCCAAATTACGGCACAGATGAGTTCCGGCCCTTTAAGAGGCTTTGGGCTAAATTATGGCCCATATCAGATTCGGCCCGTCAACTGGACGCTACGCTTTTGGGCCCATTTGCTAAAGGCCTATTTAGTAATTCGGCCTGATATTAGTTTTGGCCTATTAAGGGCCCGTTTAACATTTCGGCCCTATATTAATTCCGGCCTGTTAAAAGCCCGTCATATAGTTGGGCCTAACTACGACACGGTTTGCATCCGGCCTGCTCGCAGCCGATAATCTGATTGGGCCAAACAAGGACCGAGACAATTTTGGCCTGTTATAAGCCCATGATTTGATTGGCACATTCATGGGCCGGGGTCTATTTCGGCCTGCTGCCGGCCTGTGAGCTGTTCGGCACGTTTCAGGCCCAACCTACTTTTCAGCCTCCTAAAGGCCCATTGAGTTTTCTTGGGAAAATAGGGCCGGCGGTTTACTCGGCCTATTAAAGGCCCGAATCTACTAGTGGGCCAGTTTACATTTAGGCCTGTTAACGGACCAAGATGACGGGGCCCATGATGCGGATCATACATCGTGATTTGCATGACGGCCCGATTATGTACCGTAATTTTACGGTTTGGCCGGTTTACTGCGAAGACAGGATATATATACAGTAAAATAACTGCAGCATCGTGAATAAGAAAAAAACCTAGACTATACAATAAAGAAATTACGGCATATTACATCCACTGGGCATCAAAGCTCGCCACTATGATAATAAAGCACAAGCAGACAGCAGATTACATACACTGGGCATCAAAGATCGCCACCAGTGCAACTAAACACGCCTACAAAATAATATACAAAACCGACAACCCTTCAATAGAGTTCAAGAAAGGATAGCCCTGCTCGGGAGCTGCAGCGCAAGCAGCTGAGCAAGCTGGTGAGACTGCACTTGTTTGACACTTATATCCTCCCCACTCTGAAAGATAAACAAGCAGACAGATGACAGGTTTTGCACATACCAGTATCAGTGCTGACAATTCATCATATTTCTTACTGACGAATAAAGTGACACAGTTTAAAATAGCATTAACACAATATGGTATTGTTCAGGTCAAGACATGACAGGAAATGACATTGTGAAGGAGTTGGCAGCTTCACGACACCACTAGATTACAGATCAAGAACTCATAAGTATCAATGGTTAGTGTGCTATCAATTTATCCCATTTCAGATTGGCAAAATAAGATCACTTGCTCTGTATAGTTTAATTTACATGGTATGAAGAAGGAACTTGGTTGTACAACTGAAAACTTAAACTGATAAGGACAAACTTTTGTTTATGAACTGGAGTACATAATAAACTTTAAACATGCAATTTGATGCAAACACCAAAAATAAACAGTTGTTGCAGTCATGCCTAACCAAATATACACAACAAAGTTTGAAGGCTTGAGAAGAACAAACTTACATTATTGGTGAAGGCAGGCTCTATAAAGCCCTTGTCCATGCTGATGGGGGGGGGGCAATTCAAGAAGTTTAGCACAGAATCTTCTTCATAAGCATTGCCTTTATTCTACATTTTGTTAAGAGTAAATATAGATGTGACAATATAAGAAAAAATGGAGAATATTTAAGATAAGATGAAGAGTGATGCTACATAACCAAGTAGCTATAAATGTAAGTACAGCGATACAGGCAAAAGGTACAGTCAAGAGCAATGCAGAGCTAAAGTTCTTCAGTACCATCAGTGTTATCCAACCTTATGGTAAGAGTAAATATAGATCTTATGTGTAGAAAATGGAGGGCAAAGGAAAATAAGCTGCAGAGTGATGGTACATGAACAACTACCTGTCAATATAAGTACACTGATAAAGGACAGTAGGTACTTACAAGAACAATGCAGAGCTAAAAAATTTCATTGGCATTGGATATATTCTACACTAATGTAACCATTCATACAGATCAGATAATTTAGAGCAAACAATTGATAAGCAAGCTATCATGCATACTGCTGTCACATAATGAACCAGGTATGTATGCAAGTACAGTGATACATGAAAACATGTACTAACAAGAGCAAAGCAGCGGGCAGCATATTTGTGATATCCTGTCGTTCTTTTCAAACCGGAATTATTTTTCGAGCAAATTTCCTGCAAAAAAGATCCGTAAGGCACATGCGGAAAAGTAGAAGTTCAAATTTTCATGCGATATCATAGACAGTACCTCATCCTCGGAACGAGACCAGTGCATAACAAGGTTTTTCCATTCAATGTCTTCTAAATTTAGCACAGGAAACTTCACCAGAAATTCGTTTATAGACTTGCCATCAAAGTGTGATTTCCTCAGGTAGCACCAATACTGCTGCAATGCTTCCTTGAAAAGTGCAAGCAAGCTTTGCTCGTCATGACTATCCAGATTGACCCTCGCCTACTTACAACAATTGAATGTAAATCATTGATGTGTTCAATCAGCAGAAAACAGGAAAATAATCACCATGAATAAAAGCACTTACACGTAAGTGGGACAGGAAGATGTGAAAATGGTGTTTGTCTTCACTATAATCTTCCAATGATGGGAATGTTGGGAATCGTAGCATAATTTAAAATTTTCCTACGCTCACCAAGATGCATCTATGGAGTCTACTAGCAACGAGGGGAAAGGAGTGCATCTACATACCCTTGTAGATCGCGAGCGGAAGCGTTCCAATGAACGTGGATGACGGAGTCGTACTCGCCGTGATCCAAATCACCGATGACCGAGTGCCGAACGGACGGCACCTCCGCGTTCAACACACGTACGGTGCAGCGACGTCTCCTCCTTCTTGATCCAGCAAGGGGGAAGGAGAGGTTGATGGAGATCCAACAGCACGACGGCGTGGTGGTGGATGCAGCGGGTCTCCGGCAGGGCTTCGCCGAGCTTCTGTGAGAGAGAGAGAGAGAGAGAGAGGTGTTGCAGGGGAGGAGGGAGGCGCCCAAGGCTGTAGGTTGCTGCCCTCCCTCCCCCCACTATTTATAGGACCCCTGGGGGGGCGCCAGCCCTTGGGAGATCAAATCTCCAATGGGGGCGGCGGCCAAGTGGGGGGGAACGGGTGCCTTGCCCCCCAAGGCAAGGGGGAAGCTCCCCCCCTAGGGTTCCCAACCCTAGGCGCATGGGGGGAGGCCCAAGGGGGGCGCCCCAGCCCACTAAGCGCTGGTTCCCTTCCACTTTCAGCCCACGGGGCCCTCCGGGATAGGTGGCCCCACCCGGTGGACCCCGGTACCCTTCCAGTGGTCCCGGTACAATACCGGTAACCCCCGAAACTTTCCCGGTGGCCGAAACTTGACTTCCTATATATAATTCTTCACCTCCAGACCATTCCGGAGCCTCTCGTGATGTCCGGGATCTCATCCGGGACTCCGAACAACTTTCGGGTTTCCGCATACATATATCTCTACAACCCTAGCGTCACCGGACCTTAAGTGTGTAGACCCTACGGGTTCGGGAGACATGCAGACATGACCGAGACGCCTCTCCGGTCAATAACCAACAGCGGGATCTGGATACCCATGTTGGCTCCCACATGTTCCACGATGATCTCATCGGATGAACCACGGTGTCGAGGATTCAATCAATCCGTATGCAATTCCCTTTGTCAATCGGTATGTTACTTGCCCGAGATTCGATCGTCGGTATCCCAATACCTTGTTCAATCTCGTTACCGGCAAGTCTCTTTACTCGTACCGCAATGCATGATCCCGTGACTAACGCCTTAGTCACATTGAGCTCATTATGATGATGCATTACCGAGTGGGCCCAGAGATACCTCTCCGTCACACGGAGTGACAAATCCCAGTCTCGATCCGTGCCAACCCAACAGACACTTTCGGAGATACCCGTAGTGCACCTTTATAGTCACCCAGTTACGTTGTGACGTTTGGCACACCCAAAGCACTCCTACGGTATCCGGGAGTTGCACGATCTCATGGTCTAAGGAAAAGATACTTGACATTGGAAAATCTCTAGCAAACGAAACTACACGATCTTTTATGCTATGCTTAAGATTGGGTCTTGTCCATCACATCATTCTCCTAATGATGTGATCCCGTTATCAATGAAATCCAATGTCCATAGTCAAGAAACCATGACTATCTGTTGATCAACGAGCTAGTCAACTAGAGGCTTACTAGGGACAGGTTGTGGTCTATGTATTCACACATGTATTACGATTTCCGGACAATACAATTATAGCATGAATAATAGACTATTATCATGAACAAAGAAATATAATAATAACCATTTATTATTGCCTCTAGGGCATATTTCCAACAGTCTCCCACTTGCACTAGAGTCAATAATCTAGTTACATTGTGATGAATCGAACACCCATTGCGTCCTGGTGTTGATCATGTTTTGCCCTAGGGAGAGGTTTAGTCAACGGATCTGCTACATTCAGGTCCGTATGTACTTTACAAATATCTATGTCTCCATTTTGAACACTTTCACGAATGGAGTTGAAGCGACGCTTGATATGCCTGGTCTTCCTGTGAAACTTGGGCTCCTTCGCAAGGGCAATGGCTCCAGTGTTGTCACAGAAGAAAGTCATCGGGCCAACGCATTGGGAATCACCCCTAGGTCGGTAATGAACTCCTTCATCCAGACTGCTTCCTGTGCTGCCTCCGAGGCTGCCATGTACTCCGCTTCACATGTAGATCCCGCCACGACGCTTTGCTTGCAACTGCACCAGCTTACTGCTCCTCCATTCAATATATACACGTATCCGGTCTGTGACTTCGAGTCATCCAGACCTGTGTCGAAGCTAGCGTCGACGTATCCCTTTACGACGAGCTCTTCGTCACCTCCATAAACGAGAAACATATCCTTAGTCCTCTTCAGGTACTTCAGGATATTCCTGACCGCTGTCCAGTGTTCCTTGCCGGGATTACTTTGGTACCTTCCTACCAAACTTACGGCAAGGTTTACATCGGGTCTGGTACACAGCATGGAATACATAATAGACCCTATGGCCGAGGCATAGGGGATGACACTCATCTCTTCTATATCTTCTGCCGTGGTCGGGCATTGAGCCGTGCTCAATTGCACACCTTGCAATACAGGCAAGAACCCTTTCTTGGACTGATCCATACTGAACTTCTTCAATATCTTGTCAAGGTATGTACTCTGTGAAAGACCAATGAGGCTTCTTGATCTATCTCTATAGATCTTGATGCCTAATATATAAGCAGCTTCTCCAAGGTCCTTCATTGAAAAACACTTATTCAAATAGGCCTTTATACTTTCCAAGAATTCTATATCATTTCCCATCAATAGTATGTCATCCACATATAATAAGAGAAACGCTACAGAGCTCCCACTCACTTTCTTGTAAACACAGGCTTCTCCATAAGTCTGTGTAAACCCAAACGCTTTGATCATCTCATCAAAGCGAATGTTCCAACTCCGAGATGCTTGCACCAGCCCATAGATTGAGCGCTGGAGCTTGCATACTTTGTTAGCATTCTTAGGATCGACAAAACCTTCCGGCTGCATCATATACAACTCTTCCTTAAGGAAGCCGTTAAGGAATGCCGTTTTGACGTCCATCTGCCATATCTCATAATCATAGTATGCGGCAATTGCTAACATGATTCGGACGGACTTCAGCTTCGCTACGGGTGAGAAAGTCTCATCGTAGTCAACCCCTTGAACTTGTCGATAACCCTTAGCGACAAGTCGAGCTTTGTAGATGGTCACATTACCATCTGCGTCCGTCTTCTTCTTAAAGATCCATTTGTTTTCTATGGCTCGCCGCTCATCGGGCAAGTCAGTCAAAGTCCATACTTTGTTTTTATACATGGATTCTATCTCGGATTTCATGGCTTCTAGCCATTTGTCGGAATCCGGGCCCGCCATCGCTTCTTCATAGTTCGAAGGTTCACCGTTGTCTAACAACATGATTTCCAGGACAGGGTTGCCGTACCACTCTGGTGCGGAACGTGTCCTTGTGGACCTACGAAGTTCAGTAACTTGATCTGAAGCTTCATGATCATCATCATTAACTTCCTCCCCAGTCGGTGTAGGCACCACAGGAACATTTTCCCGCGCTGCAGTACTTTCCGGTTCGGAAGGGGTGACTATCACCTCATCAAGTTCCACTTTCCTCCCACTCAATTCTTTTGAGAGAAACTCCTTCTCCAGAAAGGACCCGTTCTTGGCAACGAAGATCTTGCCTTCGGATCTGAGGTAGAAGGTATACCCAATAGTTTCCTTAGCGTATCCTATGAAGACGCATTTTTCCGACTTGGGTTCGAGCTTTTCTGGTTGAAGTTTCTTGACATAAGCATCGCATCCCCAAACTTTTAGAAACGACAGCTTAGGTTTCTTCCCAAACCATAATTCATACGGTGTCGTCTCAACGGATTTCGACGGAGCCCTATTTAAAGTGAATGCGGCAGTCTCTAAAGCATAGCCCCAAAATGAGAGCGGTAAATCGGTAAGAGACATCATAGATCGCACCATATCCAATAGAGTGCGATTATGATGTTCGGACACACCATTTCTCTGAGGTGTTCCAGGCGGCATGAGTTGTGAAACTATTCCACATTTCCTTAAGTGTGCACCAAACTCGTGACTTAAATATTCTCCACCACGATCTGATCGTAGGAATTTTATTCTCCTGTCACGTTGATTCTCAACCTCACTCTGAAATTCTTTGAAATTTTCAAAGGTTTCAGACTTGTGTTTCATCAGGTAGACATATCCATATCTACTTAAATCATCAGTGAGAGTGAGAACATAACGATATCCTCCGCGAGCCTCAACACTCATTGGACCACACACATCGGTATGTATGATTTCCAATAAGTTGGTTGCTCGCTCCATTGTTCCGGAGAACGGAGTCTTGGTCATCTTACCCATGAGGCATGGTTCGCACGTGTCAAATGATTCGTAATCAAGAGACTCCAAAAGTCCATCTGCATGGAGCTTCTTCATGCGCTTGGCACCAATGTGACCAAGGCGGCAGTGCCACAAGTATGTGGGACTATCGTTATCAACTTTACATCTTTTGGTATTCACACTATGAACATGTGTAACATCACGTTCGAGATTCATCAAAAATAAACCATTGACCAGCGGGGCATGACCATAAAACATATCTCTCAAATAAATAGAACAACCATTATTCTCGGATTTAAATGAGTAGCCATCTCGAATTAAACGAGATCCAGATACAATGTTCATGCTCAAAGCTGGCACTAAATAACAATTATTGAGGTTTAAAACTAATCCCGTGGGTAGATGCAGAGGTAGCGTGCCGACGGCGATCACATCGACCTTGGAACCATTCCCGACGCGCATCGTCACCTCGTCCTTTGCCAGTCTCCATTTATTCCGTAGTTCCTGCTTTGAGTTACAAATATGAGCAACCGCACTGGTATCAAACACCCAGGAGCTACTACGAGTACTGGTAAGGTACACATCAATTACTTGTATATCACATATACCTTGGGTGTTGCCGGCCGTCTTCTTGTCCGCTAAATATTTGGGGCAGTTCCGCTTCCAGTGACCACTTCCCTTGCAATAAAAGCACTCAGTCCCGGGCTTGGGTCCATTCTTTGACTTCTTCCCAGTAACTGGTTTACCGGGCGCGGCAACTCCCTTGCCGTCCTTCTTGAAGTTCTTATTACCCTTGCCCTTCTTGAACTTGGTGGTTTTATTCACCATCAACACTTGATGTTCTTTTCTGATCTCCCCTTCCGCTGATTTCAGCATTGAATATACCTCGGGAATGGTCTTTTCCATCCCCTGCATATTGTAGTTCATCACAAAGCTCTTGTAGCTTGGTGGAAGCGACTGGAGGATTCTGTCAATGACCGCGTCATCCGGGAGATTAACTCCCAGCTGAGACAAGCGGTTGTGCAACCCAGACATTTTGAGTATGTGCTCACTAACAGAACTGCTCTCCTCCATTTTACAGCTAAAGAACTTGTCGGAGACATCATATCTCTCGACCCGGGCATGAGCTTGAAAAACCAGTTTCAGCTCCTCGAACATCTCATATGCTCCATGTTTCTCAAAACGCTTTTGAAGACCCGGTTCTAAGCTGTAAAGCATGCCGCACTGAACGAGGGAGTAATCATCAGCACGTGATTGCCAAGCGTTCATAACGTCTTGGTTCTGTGGGATTGGTGCATCACCTAGCGGTGCTTCTAAGACATAATCTTTCTTGGCTACTATGAGGATGAGCCTCAGGTTCCGGACCCAGTCCGTATAGTTGCTGCCATAATCTTTCAGCTTGGTTTTCTCTAGGAACGCGTTGAAATTGAGGACAACGTTGGCCATTTGATCTACAATACATAGTGTAAAGATTTTAGACTAAGTTCATGATAATTGAGTTCATCTAATCAAATTATTTAATGAACTCCCACTCAGATAGACATCCGTCTAGTCATCTAAGTGAAACATGATCCGAGTTTAACTAGGCCGTGTCCGATCATCACGTGAGACGGACTAGTCAAGATCGGTGAACATCTCCATGTTGATCGTATCTTCTATACGACTCATGCTCGACCTTTCGGTCCTCCGTGTTCCGAGGCCATGTCTGTACATGCTAGGCTCGTCAAGTCAACCTAAGTGTATTGCGTGTGTTCCGAGGCCATGTCTGTACATGCTAGGCTCGTCAACACCCGTTGTATTCGAACGTTAGAATCTATCACACCCGATCATCATGTGGTGCTTCGAAACAACGAACCTTCGCAACGGTGCACAGTTAGGGTGAACACTTTCTTGAAATTATTATAAGGGATCATCTTACTTACTACCGTCGTTCTAAGCAAATAAGATGCAAAAACATGATAAACATCACATGCAATCAAATAGTGACATGATATGGCCCATATCATCATGATCCTTTGATCTCCATCTTCGGGGCACCATGATCATCTTCGTCACCGGCATGACACCATGATCTCCATCATTGTGTCTTCATGAAGTCGTCACGCCAACGATTACTTCTACTTCTATGGCTAACGCGTTTAGCAATGAAGTAAAGTAATTTACATGGCGTTATTCAATGACACGCAGGTCATACAAAATAATAAAGACAACTCCTATGGCTCCTGCCGGTTGTCATACTCATCGACATGCAAGTCGTAATTCCTATTACAAGAATATGATCAATCTCATACATCACATATATCATTCATCACATCTTCTGGCCATATCACATCACATAGCACTTGCTGCAAAAACAAGTTAGACGTCCTCTAATTTTTGTTGCAAGTTTTTACGTGGTTTGTAGGTTTCTAGCAAGAACATTTTCTTACCTACGTATGGCTACAACGTGATTTGCCAATTTCTATTTACCCTTCATAAGGACCCTTTTCATCGAATCCGTTCTGACTAAAGTAGGAGAGACAGACACCCGCTAGCCACCTTATGCATCTAGTGCATGTCAGTCGGTGGAACCTGTCTCACGTAAGTGTACGTGTAAGGTCAGTCCGGGCCGCTTCATCCTACAATGCCGCCGAAACAAGAAAAGACAAGTAGCGGCAAGAAGAATTGGCAAACTCAACGCCCACAACTTCTTTGTGTTCTACTCGTGCATAGTAACTACGCATAGACCTGGCTCATGATGCCACTGTTGGGAATCGTAGCATAATTTAAAATTTTCCTACGCTCACCAAGATGCATCTATGGAGTCTACTAGCAACGAGGGGAAAGGAGTGCATCTACATACCCTTGTAGATCGCGAGCGGAAGCATTCCAATGAACGTGGATGACGGAGTCGTACTCGCCGTGATCCAAATCACCGATGACCGAGTGCCGAACGGACGGCACCTCCGCGTTCAACACACGTACGGTGCAGAGACGTCTCCTCCTTCTTGATCCGGCAAGGGGGAAGGAGAGGTTGATGGAGATCCAACAGCACGACGGCGTGGTGGTGGATGCAGCGGGTCTCCGGGAGGGCTTCGCCGAGCTTCTGCGAGAGAGAGAGAGACAGGTGTTGCAGGGGAGGAGGGAGGCGCCCAAGGCTGTAGGTTGCTGCCCTCCCTCCCCCCCCCACTATTTATAGGACCCCTGGGGGGGCGCCAGCCCTTGGGAGATCAGATCTCCAAGGGGTGTGGCGGCCAAGTGGGGGGGAACGGGTGCCTTGCCCCCCAAGGCAAGGGGGAAGCTCCCCCCACCCCCCAGGGTTCCCAACCCTAGGCGCATGGGGGGAGGCCCAAGGGGGGCGCCCCAGCCCACTAAGGGCTGGTTCCCTTCCACTTTCAGCCCACGGGGCCCTCCGGGATAGGTGGCCCCACCCGGTGGACCCCCGGTACCCTTCCGGTGGTCCCGGTACAATACCGGTAACCCCCGAAACTTTCCCGGTGGCCGAAACTTGACTTCCTATATATAATTCTTCACCTCCGGACCATTCCGGAGCCTCTCGTGACATCCGGGATCTCATCCGGGACTCCGAACAACTTTCGGGTTTCCGCATACATATATCTCTACAACCCTAGCGTCACCGGACCTTAAGTGTGTAGACCCTACCGGTTCGGGAGACATGCAGACATGACCGAGACGCCTCTCCGGTCAATAACCAACAGCGGGATCTGGATACCCATGTTGGCTCCCACATGTTCCACGATGATCTCATCGGATGAACCACGGTGTCGAGGATTCAATCAATCCGTATGCAATTCCCTTTGTCAATCGGTATGTTACTTGCCCGAGATTCGATCGTCGGTATCCCAATACCTTGTTCAATCTCGTTACCGGCAAGTCTCTTTACTCGTACCGCAATGCATGATCCCGTGACTAACGCCTTAGTCACATTGAGCTCATTATGATGATGCATTACCGAGTGGGCCCAGAGATACCTCTCCGTCACACGGAGTGACAAATCCCAGTCTCGATCCGTGCCAACCCAACAGACACTTTCGGAGATACCCGTAGTGCACCTTTATAGTCACCCAGTTACGTTGTGACGTTTGGCACACCCAAAGCACTCCTACGGTATCCGGGAGTTGCACGATCTCATGGTCTAAGGAAAAGATACTTGACATTGGAAAAGCTCTAGCAAACGAAACTACACGATCTTTTATGCTATGCTTAAGATTGGGTCTTGTCCATCACATCATTCTCCTAATGATGTGATCCCGTTATCAATGACATCCAATGTCCATAGTCAGGAAACCATGACTATCTGTTGATCAACGAGCTAGTCAACTAGAGGCTTACTAGGGACAGGTTGTGGTCTATGTATTCACACATGTATTACGATTTCCGGACAATACAATTATAGCATGAATAATAGACTATTATCATGAACAAAGAAATATAATAATAACCATTTATTATTGCCTCTAGGGCATATTTCCAACAGGGAATATATGCACGTAGTCCCTAACAACATTGAAAGCATTGTCTTTTAAACTGGGAATAACTGGAATGGGGTTCCAATCTGCAGGAATTGGCCGTCTCTGCAGTTGGGATAGGTCTTCGGCCGGTGGACTTGATGTACTTTTTGCTGGAGTGGGATTTTTCTGTGGTACGGCTGGTGCTATGGCAACTAATCGGCATACCTTTTGCTGGAGTGCAGGTCCTGTGTGGTGGGGCTAGTGGTGTGGCCAGTGAAGTATGGGTATAGTCTGCTGGAGTCGGTCCTACGTGTTGTGTCACTGGTTGCACATCCAATATAAGTGGGGTGCTGTCTGATTTCTCCGGCACAACCACATTTTTCAAGGACTTTGTTGGTGCCCCTTCAGGTTCGGCAATCACCCTCTTCCTTTTTGATGTCTGATGAACAAGAACAGCGTTTGAGTGGAAAAACATGGTACGATGACAGATGGAATATGTATTGATAATGGATGGGCATGGCATCTCGACATATATGATGAGTAAACTAAGCTGATGGTGGTGCAACAAAGTAGAAGAAATGCAAGACAACATATGCGAGATACGCGCAATCAATAAAACCTTGCCAAATTAGAGCAGGCACCTTGATGAGTGAACATGACAGGCCATCTGCCTTTGACTCCTCGAGGTTAGAATAGTCATTAGGATCATATTCTGAACAAGAATCTATAGGTGGGGAGCATATGAGTTTCAGTGCATCCAGAATGGCACTCAATGCCTTGGTGCCAATTTTGTAAGTCATTGCAGTGTTCCACAGTATTCTTCTGATGTGCGGATTCTGATATTCACTGTAATTACGTATAATATCTGAGAACCATGAAAACATAAATAGTTGTGAGATTATGTTTGTAATGCAGAGGATATTCTAATATAGGGGCGCCCCTGTAAACACTTGTGTGCTATCACTGGATTCTGATGAGAGAGCTCATGTGTGCTGTAATATGGTGCGTGCATTTATATAATCTGGCACAAGTACACAAAAAATAGGCTCCAGAAGTAAGGATAGTTGGCAGATGATAGGTTCAAAATATACTGTATAGAGAGTTTATTGCCAAACCATGATAACAAGAGCACACAGCAACTAGGCAGATCATAGTGTACATAAAAGGGGTACACCATAACCACGATATATAAATCGGGAAAGTGGAACTGGCTTGAAAATACGGTGTTCTATTGCCGCTAGTAATTGAAAGCCTATCGATCAAGTACATGCCAGCGCTATCAGCTGTTGACGGCAGATGTCCCTGCTCCCCTTCCTGACAAGGAACATACTGTACGTACTAAATACAGAATAACAAAAGAGGAACATGTTAAAGAACAGAAGAGGAAGCATATTCTTGAGGTTCTGCTTAATTGCATTCAATGTTGGTTGCCCACTCATGATGAATCACAGCGCCCAAAGAAATGCAATTCCATGTTGTCTCTCTATATGTGGCAATTTTGAACAAGAGTCATTAGGATCATATTCTGAACAAGAGTCAACAGGTGGGGAGCGTATGAGTTTCATTGCATTCAGGTTGGCACTCAATGCCTTGGTGCCAATTTTGTAAGTCATTGCGGTGTTTAGCTTCAAGAGTGGACAGCTGCTAGTGCGACACAAAGCAGCTACACAGATCATAGTGTAGATATAACGGAAAACCATAAGCATCAGAGTAAAATCAGCAAAGTGGAACTTGCTGGAATATATGTGCTAGTATTGCCGGTACGGCTAGAATGGCTTCGGATACCGGCTCTCTTCAACTGAAGGTGCGGTACTGTTAATATCAGTGTAACTCTCAAAGGCGACACAGCTCCCTGCATTTTCTTGCTATTCTTATAGGATTCAAGTGGGCAGACCACTACAAATCCTATTCCCATGTTTACAAAAACCTACGAATCAAAGAGGCCCGACGAGTTCAAAGTGTCCATACCAACCGACCGTATAGACCTCTACACTGCAAATGTCCGTGCTCATCTTCACTACAAGGAACATACTATACTACTATCATACTCCCTCCATTCCAAAATATAAGTCTTGGTAGAGATTTCCACTATGGATCACATACAGATGTATCCGGATACATTTTAGAGTGTAGATTCACTCATTTTGCTCCATATGTAGTCCATGGTGGAATCTATACAAAGACTTGTATTTAGGAACGGAGAGAGTACTTATTAAAGAAGAACGGAAGAGGAACATGGTAAAGAAGAGCAACCAGATTTTGGATAATAAAATGTTCGTTGCGCAGTGCCCACACATGATGAACCAGAGCGCATTAAGAAAGCAACTCCCTGCTGTCTCTCTATATGTGGTGCACGTGCTTTTTAGAAAGTAAAGTAGGAACATTAGCTGACCAATTAAATGTTATCTGTTTTAGTAATATCAGCATCATATCAGATTCGTACTTGAGCAACAAGTTTGGAATTATGAGTGGCACGTTGTTTAGCTTGATGGATTCAGGAGCAGTGCTAAGCAGGTACGATGATGGTACTGAATATAAAGGCATGTCTGCATTTGGGTCTGTCGACCATTTCACGCGGTTGGATGATGATCCTATGTCTCCTAACCCTTCTTCTTCCTCGTCTCTGATTCTTCCCATACAAAACACCATACGGGCCGCCGGCCGGACCATTGGCCCCCACCGCCTGTGTTCCCCCGCCACCCCATCCCCCGCCCCACCCGCGTCGAGTTTTCTTCGTTCGGCGAGGCCCCACCACCGCCCCCCCCCAACAACCAAAGTCCCCACCCGAGCCCCTTCGTTCGCACCGGCGAACTCCGGCGAGCTCTGAAAAATTGACTGACCCAATTTTGAAATTTAGTCTACTGTGATTTAACTAGTGTGGAATATAAAAGGGGGAAATCATAAGCATTGGGAGTATAGTGTTGAGCGTGCCATGGCGGATCTGAAGGTGCAAACCGGACAAAGGCAACTTCTCAACCAATGTTTGCTCTCAACTAGCAAGTAAGTGATGGACAAGAAATCAGAGTAAAGCAGTGGCGATCTATTTTCTTGCTGCGATAAATAAGTTGAGCAGATACGAAAGAGTACCTCCTTTGGTGCGGTGCCGTGTATGCATCTGCTGAGAATTTGACGGTGCTGCGGTAGCGATGGCTGTTGGCAGCGTGGAAGCAGATCTAGGAGGATAGACGGTGGCGGCAGGGCGCGGTGGACGAGACGGTCGTAGGAGCGGCGCCGGCAAGGTGGACGACAGCGGGGATGAAGCGAGAGGGCGGGATGCAAGGATCCCGGTCCGAAGCCGTGGATGAGAGAGGTCAATCTCTTGTAATGGACGGCGGCGTCGGGGTATCAGCTCCGGCATGGTGGAGGAGGACAGCGGTGGATGGGGTGGCGGACGGAGGAGGCTGGGGTGGAGAGGGTGTTTTGGCGCCCACGGAGTACGAATGGGGAAATGGAGGTGGAGAGGAAGGGGGAACCATGTCTTCAGGGCGCGCTTGTCTCAAATGCGAGGAAATTTACAAACTTAGCCCCCGTTTCAAATTTCCTACATCACAGCAATATTAGTCGGTTGGGGATAGGACGGTAATCTTGCATACACCGAATATTTGCCGACGAGAGTTTGTTTTTGGCGCCCACCGTGTATGAATCGGGGAGGGAGTCGATTTCAACCGAGGACACACTGTGTTTTGGCGCCCACCGTGTATGAATCCGGGTGAGAGGCGGTTATGTCACGTTCGAGTGAAATTACAAACCTACCCCTATCGAAACCTATAGAAATCAAGCAGATAGGCTTTGCGTGGCAGGGATAGGCAGTAGTAATTTCCATCTCGCAGATTTTGGTTTCGGGCGGTTACTGTCGTGGTTTTGTCACGGCAGATGTCCTAGGTGTAAGGACTTAGTCGTGAGGCCAGCACATCTATGTAGTAGCTTGAGAGGGGTTGATCGGGATGAGAGACGCGAGGCGGATCATCACACAAGACAAGGAATTTAGACAGCTTCGGGCCCTGGCAAACATCATCCGGCAATAGCCCTACATGTTGTTTGAGGCTAGATCTCATTACGCTCATGAGGGAGTCACCATAAACCGGCTCTCCTCTAGTTGTGTCTAGCCCTAGAGATTATTGATTGTTCTCTGTCCCTCTTTGGGGAGCCCTGCCCCTCCTTATATATGTTGAAGGGGCGGGTTACATATGGAGTCCTATTAGGATTAGGACTAGTCTATCTCTAATACAAACCGGATACAAGTCCAGGTCTTAACTCCTTGTAAGGTAAATATTCCTTATGCCTTTCCTTGTAAACCGGACCACCATAGTATGAACCGGCCTTCATGAACCGTCCGTTGGGCCACCGGGTCTTGTCGCTCCTCTGACCAGCCTGCCGGATTACCAATGAATCGTAAACCGCCAGTTCCAAACGGGTCGCGAGTGAACCGTCAAGTCTTAGCTGGGTCTCAAGCAAACCGCTAAGTCCGGCCGGGTTATACTTCCGGTCGGTTTATGCCGCGGGGTATATCCCCGACATTAGCCCCGAGTTTAATTTGAATTTATCCATGTTAAACTGATCCTGCAAAATAACTCAAGAACAAACTTGATAGGTAGTGCTCCGGGTTAAATATTTTCCTGAACCGGGACCTGATTATCCTTAAGTCCAATTGTCATTTCCTTCATCTAGAAATCTAGGTTAACAAGCCAGCTTCATACTCAATTTGCTGACATTGGTTTCTCACAGAGAAATATTGTGAAGAATAATCCACTTGAGTCGGCTTCCAAAGCGCCGGTTTTAAGAAATATGGGTCTTGAAATACTTATCTGATATTCAGCCGGTTTGAAGATGTAAAACTTGCCGGTTTAATATTACCAAAATTGCCGGTTTATAAATATTGATGGCACCGGGTCATAATTGTTGTCGACACCGGGTCATGTAATTGATCTTCCTGATTTGCTCAAAACTGATAAACTGAAGACGTTCCTCCTTTATATGCATAATACCTGTAGCCCCCAAGTCTTAAGAGGAGAACATAGTGATAACTTAAGACTTGCTCCAATAAGTGTTTCAACCTTGAAGAAATCCAGTTTGTTCATCTCAATCATATAAACTGAATACTCCATATATGTAGCCCCCAAGTGCCGGGTTGTCATGCTTGCAGCAACCTGGGACTTGTAATTGCTTATAAAAACTTCAATCAGTGTAGCCCCCAAGGGCCGGGTCATTATGCAATAATGAGCAGGGACTTTGTAAATATAATCATGTAGACTTGAGCAGTGATGTGTAGCCCCCAAGGGCCGGCTCCTTACAATGTGATGAGTCGGGTCTTCAATAAGACTAGTAAAAATGACTTTGCATTAGCCCCCAAGTGTCATGGTTCATGCTTGCAGCGACATGAGACTTGCATGTAATCTCAATTTGAATAATGTAGCCCCCAAGTGCCGGGTTGTAAGCATGCAGCGACTCGGGATTATTCCTTCCATTGTAGAATAAATCATATCCTTTGATAAAATAATAGCCATTGCGCTAAAGCGACTTTGAAAACCTCAATAATACCGGTTATTAATAACCATAAAAATCCAGCCATGTTGGCTATTCAAGATAATATAATCCGGTATGAAAACCTTATTCATTCAATATCATAATGAAAATTCAGCCAAGTTTGGCTATTTGAATAATATAACCCAATGATTTATAAGTGCATGATTCCAATGGCGCAATCCAAATATACACTGGCGACTTATAGTCCAAAGCCAGGCCGGGTTAACAAACACCGGATAATCTCTCATCATATACTAGCGACTTATCGTCTTAAAGCCAGGCCGGTTTAATAAACACTGGATAATTTATCATCATGCTTTATTCAACCTGTTTCTGCATACAACAAATTTAAAGTGTCCTGGCGGTTTACCGCCGGACGGGTCATAATGCCCAACATATAACCCAGGTTTATAACCAAGGCTGCACTTAAGAACAATCAAATATGAAATAGATCATACCTGTGACCTTTAGGCATAGTGTTGGCTGACCAACCTTGTAATGAGGGTAATAACCCTAATCCGGAGTAAAAGGAACTCATGTTATATGATGCCGGTTGACAATAAAACCGTTCCGGGTTGTGATAAACACCGGTTTATTCCATACTGGTGACTATGAGTCAAAACCAGACCGGGCTGATAGTCTCCGGATTATAACTTGACCATGTACTGACAACTTGTAGTTGACAGCCTAACTGGGTTGATAAACACCGGTTTGAAAACATCACAAATCTTATCAAATGAAATAGAAACTTAGCAAAAGGCAAATAAAACCGTTGTAGTCGAGGCTTTTCACGGGCTGCCAGGCCCCAAATTTGATCAAGAGGTGTAGCTATGGTTCGGGTTCGACCAAGCCCCCAAGTGATGCTGTGGCATTACGCCTATCAAGAGGTGTAGCTATGGTTCGGGTTCGACCAAGCCCCCAAGTGATGTTGTGGCATTACGCCGATCAAGAGGTGTAGCTATGGTTCGGGTTCGACCAAGCCCCCAAGTGATGCTGTGGCATTACGCCGATCAAGAGGTGTAGCTATGGTTCGGATACGACAAGGCCCCCAAGTGATGCTGTGGCATTGCGCCGATCAAGAGGTGTAGCTATGGTTCGGATACGACCAAGCCCCCAAGTGATCAATAATATGATAAGCCAATAAGTCAGGATACCCATGTTTGAACCGCGCATCATGGCAGCAGGTCCTCTTCGGCAACCTTTAACTTTTTGCAAGAGATAAATTCTTCTTGAACCGGGATTTTGAACCGGATATTGAGAGCTTCAAGCTTTGTGGGAGAACAGATTTCCCTTAAACCGGATTGCAAACCGGAATCTTCATTTTCAGCCGGAAATTTTCTGACGGCCTTTCAAGTCGAACTTGCGAGAAGTTAATTCCTTTTTGAACCGGACATTTTTAAACCGGATTTGAGCGCTTGAGAGCTTTGTGGGAGACAGATTTCCCTTGAACCGGATTGTAAACCAGATATTTGAGAGCGAAACTGACTTCCCTTGAACTGGATTTTAAACTAGAATCCTTTCTGATGACCCGAATCTTCTTCATTGAGCCGGGATTTTGTAACTATCATATACTTTCTAAGCCGGAAATTTTCTGACGGCCTTTAAATTTTCATCAATATAACAGTAGCCTCTGGGACCGGGTTATCTTTCCCTCCATCATCCTGGGGTTCTCAAATTTGCTTAAACTGGCAAGATTTGCTGAGCCATGTCATCGTAGCCCCCGAGTCTCAAAGCTGACTCGAGGAGTTGGCTTGAGACTCTCCATATTTGACCGTGATGTAAATCGGCATAACTTGTATATCATTGGTGTTGATAGCGCGATGTAGATCCACAGAGGGTTGAGGTGACTGCGGCAGGTTATAAATGATCCATATGAGCCGTGTCAGCAACTCGGCCAATGGTTCCTTCCAACTGGCTGTTTGAAGTTGACCAAACTGTAGTGGCAGCAATTTGTGCGCATGTCCATCCAGCGCAGACGGCAGCTGATGATAATTTGCCTCCAATTTTTGTTGAAAGAAAACCGGGCTACCCAAGCAGTGACTTTCTCATACTCAATAGACAGCTCATGCAGACAGGTGCGGCCCGGTGTATTGATATAGACCAGACCGCAAGGGCGGTAGCATAAGCACTCCCGTTGAGCACGGCAGCACGGATAAACGTTAGTGCAAAATGACGATGCTATGCACTCCATATCTGCGATATAACTCCACTTGAGTGGTGAACAATTGTCCTGATGTATTTGAATGACAGATGATCTTGTCGTCTCTGTCATGATCATGGAAGAAAAAATATTAAAGGAGAGGATAATTGCTCTTAGAGGAATTTAAAGTACATTGAAAAAATAAATAAAGTGGATAGCACCTGATCTATTTATTGGAGGTAGTAACTGTTGACCGAGTGAAGGCCTTCACGTCCAATCAACTAACCACCTATGCATCAAATTTCAAAATGGGTCGTTCCCATCAACCAGTAGCATAATTAGTTCAGACCGTGAGTCCTTTAGCTTGTTTCTGTGTGAGAGCTTGCTCCCTTTTCCTTTTGGCATGATTTGCCTTTTGATATGGCACACATACACACACAGCTTGCTAGTGGCCTCCCCAGCTCCAGCCTTGTACTCGAATCACCAGGCCCTGCCACTTGCACCGGTTACCTCCATGGGATAGTACCATAGCTCAACACAGAGTGGTGAAGCGGCGCTCAATGCGATGTCTCGACAGCCGGTTCAACGAGAGCGGCGGTGGCGACTTATGGCTCGGCGACAGCAATCTGAAAAGACCACTCTCTGGCCAGGGCGACTTATAGCGGTGAAGGCATCAGGCGACCAGGCGCGAGTGACAAGTGACGCTACAACAGCGACTTGGCAATGACCGCAGTTCGGGTGGCACGGGCAACTCAGCACAGAGAAGGTGGTATTACTCATCATAACCCCGACGAAGAAAACAACCGGCTTGTTCAATAATGTTGCGTTGGAATCTCCCCTTGATACTTCTTGTGTGTTCACGTGATGAATACGAGTTCATCAGTCCAACTTGCACTGATTAGAGCTCACGTACTAGTAGGCTGCAGTACTATTCCAAAGTCAAACAGAACTCGTAAAAACATGCAACTACTAGTTCTTGACTGATTTCCGCAATTGTAGTAGCAGCAATGACTTAATCCTTTCCAAATCTTCTCGGTTTAAGATACATCACGACTCGCAGGCAGTGCAAGGCCAGCCGTAGCAGAGGCGGCTAAAGCGGCGAGGCTCGCAGACGAGACAACAAGCGGCTCGCAGCGATGGCGGATTGAGGGTGAGGTAGCCAATGAAGGCGGAGCGCTCAGGCGACAGCCGCTCGGCGCGCCAGTGATGGCGGTTTAAGGTGGCTGTGGGCCGGTGATAACGACCCAGAGGAGGCGAGGCGCAGCTGAACCGGTGACGGGTTGGAGAGGCGCGGGCGAACCGGCGATGGGTTGGAGAGGCGCGGTCGCGGGTCGTTGATGGCGACCCAGGGAATGCGAGGCGCGGACGAACCGGCAACGGGTTGACGCAGGCGCAGTCGGAAGTGGCTCGGCGCTGCTATTGTTGAAGCGGAGGCTGGCTAGCAGCTCACGGCGCGAAGCAGCTCAGGCTGAGGTGAGCGATGGCGGCTCACGGGTCCGGCGGGTCACGGCCTCGGCATGGCTACAGCAGTTCAGACACCGGAGAGATGACGGCTTGCAGTCGTAGAAAAAAGGCAGCAGCGGTAGTGGCGCGCGGCAGCTGCAGCTTGTAAGGCTCGGGAGCCAATCCGGCAGCTGATGTGGCCACCGCGGCGGCTCAGAGGCGTCAGGCGAGCAGAAGCGGAGATCCGGTGACGGTTCGACGACAGGCAGCTCGAAAGTGAAGACCTGAAGTGGAGACCGAGACCGAGTCCTACTTGTTGTCATCTCCTTTGATGTATCCCTTTCTTTGATAACCATGGACGAGACTCATGTAGTCATTCTTTCCTTCTACTAGTATTTTTTCTTGTACACATGCACCAGTCAGAATTTTGACAAGAAGAAAAGACCGATTTGGCTTCAGCTGACGTGGCCGGTTGACTGATTCTCGTCCGTGCTTTCCTCCCCGCTGTGGTTGGTGTGACTCGACCGAATACAGGAAACGGACGGTACATGGACGAGGAATCCAGCAGAAGCAGGACAGTTCGCCGAGGCTAAAACTCGCAGGGCGGTTTGACGGCTGCCGCGAGGCAAATCGACAGCGGCGGCTCTCCGTGGGCGAATTCGCAACAGTGAGGCGGTTTGATAGCCGAGAAGCAAGGCCAAGGCGACCGAGGCCAGCGCAGGTCAACGGCGGGCGGAAGTCGTGGCAGAGGCCCAATCCAGCAGATGCGGGGCCGATGTGACCAAGACCGGGGCGATTTTGACGGCGGGTTGACAGGCCAACCAAACCACTCGCGGAACGAGCCAGATGAAATCCCACGGCGGCGAATCCGAATCGCGGTTGTATTTTTCTCCGGGTTGTAGACCCCTTTTCCCTTTTCTTCATTAGTTTGACTGTATATTGACGTCCGGTTTGACGAGGCCGTTGCGGCGATTCAGGGAGGCCGCAACAGAAGCAGCCGCTGTGGAGGCCGGCGGTCGTCGAGGCAAGATACTGCGGAGGCAATCCACGTCGACAGCAGTAGCAGTAGCAGTTGATCTCGATCCAGTGACGTGCGGGCAGCCCTGACCCGGCAATCTGCGGGACAGTCTTGACCCGGCCGATCTTGCAAAACCATAACTCGCCCGGATCGAATCCCATGAAATTTCTTGAGACGTGGGACAGCCACGAAAAATTGCAAACTTCTCGATCCCGGTGAAAGATCCCTCCAAGAACTCAACACCACCATGCGCAGGCCCCACAGTGGGCGCCAACTGTCGTGGTTTTGTCACGGCAGATGTCCTAGGTGTAAGGACTTAGTCGTGAGGCCAACGCATCTATGTAGTAGCTTGAGAGGGGTTGATCGGGACGAGAGACGCGAGGCGGATCATCACACAAGACAAGGATTTAGACAGCTTCGGGCCCCGGGAAACATCATCCGGCAATAGCCCTACATGTTGTTTGAGGCTAGATCTCATTACGCTCATGAGGGAGTCGCCGTAAACCGGCTCTCCTCTAGTTGTGTCTAGCCCTAGAGATTATTGATTGTTCTCTGTCCCTCTTTGGGGAGCCCTGCCCCTCCTTATATATGTTGAAGGGGCGGGTTACATGTGGAGTCCTATTAGGATTAGGACTAGTCTATCTCTAATACAAACCGGATACAAGTCCAGGTCTTAACTCCTTGTAAGGTAAATATTCCTTATGCCTTTCCTTGTAAACCGGACCACCATAGTATGAACCGGCCTTCATGAACCGCCCGTTGGGCCACCGGGTCTTGTCGCTACTCTGACCAGCCTGCCGTATTACCAATGAATCGTAAACCGCCGGTTCCAAACGGGTCGCCAGTGAACCGTCAAGTCTCAGCTGGGTCTCAAGCAAACCGCTAAGTCCGGCCGGGTTATACTTCCGGCCGGTTTACGCTGAGGGGTATATCCCCGACAGTTACTGCGACTTTCCTCGCTTCGTTCAAATTTTGCAGAGTGCACGTTTACCGTGCCAACTCAATTCGAATCCCGTTTGTATTCTATTTTTTTCGGGCGGGATCCATTTTCGATTGGAATAAAATTCTATCCACATCATTTTTTTATATATACTTTCAAAAGCACAACACCCTTTATACATAAATATGGTTTACAAATGGCATGATCTCAGATTCATAAGGTTGTATCCATCAATTTGGGTTTTGAAATATTTGAAACCACTTTATGTTGAAATCCAATGTATGCATTCCTCGCTAACTGTCTCCAATTAATGTGTGTTGCATGCTGGGTTTTTTTTACTTCTCAAACATGTATAATGTGTTTCACACACGCAACATATAGTGTATCCCATTTAGGCATTAATTGCATATAAACCATGCATTGTTTCTAATTAAAGAATATATGGATCAGCAATATTAATAAACTATATAACATTACACGTGTCCCGAAATTCAAATGAATATGCATGTTTGATACACCAATTTGCGTTATGATATTATCGATGTCGTGATCTCTAGTTTAAATATTTGAATCCCATTTAATCCAGATATTCGTCTCATATAACTATCACTCATGCTTATATAGGACTATCCCTCTAGACCTATACGCGTTCCTCGTCTCTCGGGTATCTCTCGTGCTACCTGTATGTCGACAATGATCTTTTATCTTCGTAACACACTGACGGTACTCTCTCCCTCGACCTTCATCACTCTATCTCTCTCTAAGTATATCTCGCTCCCCGCTATGTGTCTCTAACTATGATTCTCCATGTGGAATCTCTTTCTCTCACACAAACACAAAACTTTGTCTTCCGGGGTCTCATTTCTCTCTACTATTCTCCTGTGTGCAACTCGCACACCCCTAATACAGAGATGTCTTTCGCTCCTTAGGTATAAGAACCTATGACTCTTCCTCTTAAATATCTCTTTCTCACACACAAACACAAACTCTGTCTCCCAGGGTCTCATATTTCTCCACTGTTCTCTTGCATGTCGCTCACACACACTGTCTCTCCCTAGAGATATCTTGCGTTCCCTCATATGTTTCTCTAGCTATCACTCTCGTTTTGAAATATCTTTCTCTCTCGCAGACACAAAACTCCGTCTCTCAGGATCTCATTTCTCTCCGATATTTGTTTGTATGTGAGTCACATGCACCCTTTCTTCATCTCTCTCACACCCACACCCATAACTCAGCCTTCTGATCCACTCACCTCCTATCTCTAACGCACACTAGCTAGCATCTTTATCTTTATCTTTCTATTTATCTGTTTCTCCATCAACCTTCTTTCATTTATAGGTTGATCTCTTTTGCACAATCGTTGTGCCTCACTCCCTCTGCTCGCCATAGATGCATGCTCCAGCCCACGCCACTATCTCTTAAAGACAAAAACACATGCTCAATTGTCGGGCCTTCTTCCCTGCATTCTCGCATGCATGCATATTGTCATACCGATCCGTCTCTCCCATGTCGTTGATCTTAGCTTATGGCTTATGTCTTCTTTCTTTTATCTCGATCAAGCGCGCGCACACACACACATCCCACGTATACATGTATACCTCTCACACATGCACGTTGAAGGTCTCTATGTCTCCATACGTACTTAATTACCCTCAACCCTAACGCCACATCGAATCGTTCTCTTCTTGTGTGCACATAACTTCCGCCTGGATGGGTAACACACACTCACACTTAACAATCTCCTTGTAGCTACCCCCCCTCTCACTCTTCCGCTATATCCCCGAAACCAATAAGACCATCCCTTCGTTTAATTCCCGCCTACATGAACCATCGATATATAGTAGTCTTCCTTGGTGTCTCTTGAACAAACACGTTCTCTCGATGTCGACTACTCTCACGCGCACACACCTTCTCTTCCCTCTCTACGGGCATTTTCTCTCTCGCACCCCGTCGTTGGTGGCCTCTGCCATACACATCACCTCTCTATGATGAAGCCATGCACACTTAAATTACATCCGCCACCGAAGACCCCGCGACACACACACACACAAACAAACACACACACACACGCACGCACCCACCCACCCCACCCCCACATACACGCACACACACACACAGTAAGACTCCATCACACACACGCGCACACACACACACACACTAAGACTCCATCTCTCTCTCTCTCTCCCACACACACACACACACACACTGAGACTCCATCTCACACACACATGCTCTAGGAGGAGCATTTGTTCCTACCACCCTTCATCCACCCTTACCCGTATGATAAATAATCACCTTAATTTACTTGTATAACATGGACAAATTCCACTTTACTTTAGTAGTTAGCCAACTTATCATTTGTACCCCTATAAAAAACCGAGTTGGCGATGATGGTGTGCCTGCCATCTTGTAATATAGACCGTCTGATCTATATCTGACGGATAGAAAGCAAACTATGATAATTTTACAAAAGATAGCCGCACCTCTCTCCACATCCTTATCTCCCACACCTCATTGCTGAGCAATTAAAAAAGAAAGTCTCCGGAACAATCAAGCATGGTGGCCACTGCCGTCTGCCGGCGCCGTCCAACCCCATGCCTCCGCCCATTCCAACCACCAGTCACCACCACGCTCCACTCCTCCTCACCTTATCTCTCATATTTCATTTTTTCGATGACATACTCGAGATACCAGTTTTCCGATAAAATTCTCGAAATATCATTAGTTTTTACACATGGGATTACTCCTGCATGGGTAAATCACAACATGTGTTTTGTAAAAAAATCCATATTGATGTTCCGTGCAATGCACGAGCATCTTGCTTGTAATTATATAACGCAAATCACGAGCATGAATTGACATTTTTTTACACAACCACGTTAACATGGCCACGTAAATCACTAGCTAAAGTAAATACCATTATACTTATATCCCGATGCAAAAGGTTGAGTACATGTCCGAAGGGTAGAGTCGCACACACGCACTCTATCTCTCAGAATCACATACACACACACCAGTTACGTGACGCCCACTTAAGCAGACACATATGTTACAATTTGTGCACCCGCGGGTACACGTGATGCTGCACATTTATTTAAGCCGGACGGCGAACCCAAACAGTAGCTGCATTCATTCCCCTCCCGCCGCCTCTTCTCTCGTCGCCGTCGCCCGGTAGCCATGGCCCGGTCGAAGGTAACAACATACGCCATACTCCCGCCGGAGCGGCTGTTTAATCTGGAAATTTTAGTGGTCATGCATGCATCTTTTTGTGCTAGCACTCCTATATAAGGGTTGACCGGTCGCTTCCCGCAGACGTGCACGGGCGGTGGAAGAGGAAGGAGAAGGGAAGCGGGTTGTGGAGTAACGTTTTTTACCACAATTTCTTAGGAAACTGAGTGCAATAATTGAGTTGTTTTGCAAACTACCAGTACTACACATGAAACGGTTCAAAACCTATACTCCCTTGCTAGAGCGTGAAATGGTCAGCGTCGCCCTGGAGTGTCAGTGCCGCATTAATGCCCGACCAGAGCGGAGGCGACCTCTCACTGGCGCCGGCTTTGAAGCGGCGCGACAACCGAGAGAGCGCCGCTTCCCGGTGCACCGACTGCTCCGCGCCGAGGCTGGCCATCGACCGGGGTGATGCCCCCCTTTTGTTCCGCACTCTAATCTAGTGCATGACACGTATTACGTCGACCCAGATGCTGCTGGCTGTCCCACATGTCGGCGAAGTACTACCTCCGTCCGGGATAATTAGTCCCCTGAGCACCTGAGTCTCGTCCGTAAATATTAGGCCGTGATTTGTTTTCCAATGCGCAATTAGTGACGCCTGAATTGCTGCAATTAAATCTTATCTAAATGCGTGCATGCAGTTAACTATGGTTGCCTTGGTCTGAGAGTTTTGGTCTGCGGGACTAATAATCCCGGACGGAGGTAGTAGTACGTAGTAGCAAGAAGAAGCAAAGAATCATGCGGTATACTAGAGATTCCAACAAGTGACTAGACTACACCGCGTGCAGTATCTCAAATCTCAAATCTCCCTTCCGGTTTATAGGGCTCAAATCTCAAATCTCATCAACCAAGGCATTTTGCGATTGGAGGAATGTATCTCGTACTTTACAAAACTACCCTAATTAAACTCATGCATTAATTACGTAGTTTTCTCATTTTCCTCTCCGCCTTGGTCGCGGTGCACAATATTGACCACTCATATATGACTAGCCGCTCTATCTACATGCGGGACATCAAAGCATCCGGGCCCGCGTGCCATCCACTAAATCACAGCGAGATGCTACAGTCGAAACTCACCGGTCACCCCGGTGTGGCCGTCATGACCCGTCATATCACAAAACCCACACCTTTACCAGCAGTGGTAAAGTGGCCTCGAAGTTGGACTGGACGAAGCAACCATCATTTCACTGGAACGCTCGTTGAAGCCCTTTCTCCCCTTTCTTGAAGAAAACCTCACTCCAGGCTACTCACTTCTGCCATTTTTCTTCTGTACCGACGAAGGAAAGGTGGGCGAATCAGTGATGCTGCTATATTTTCATTCCAAGAATCTTCTTTGTGCGAAGCACCGACTGATTCTCATAGCCTATTCTTTTCCCGTTTTCATTGCGATTGTGGTTTCCTTTCGATTTTCTTTTTGTTTGTCAGTTCATTGATGGATCCTGGAGCACTAGGCAAAGAGTTGTCGGCGGACAACCCACTGGAGACAGCAATCTCCAGGAAGCGAGCACCAACCAACGAGTTGACCATGTTGGCGGGCCAACCCATGGAGACGAAGAACTCCAAGAAACAAGCACTGGCCAAAGAGTTGACGACGTTGGCGGACGAACTCCTCAGAGAAAGTTGGACGAACATCAAGGGCCCCACTGTGCCTACCCCAGAAACTCTGATGGCCACCTTTGCGCGGCTCAAGGCCGAGTTTGAGGAGATAGTCGCCGTTGAGAAGCAGTATTCCCCTGGCAAGGTGATGGCCCCCATCGAGGACGAGGAGATGGCCCCCGGAGGGATGGGATCCCCCGGTGAGCTGCACAAGGTAAAAAATGAAAGTTGTGGTTTTTGATTATTTGCAATGTGCTTGGTAATATGTTAGGGTTGTGCAGGTGCCGGTGGACGTCCTTGATGATTCCGATGTCGCGGCCCGTCCTGTGGACAACGCCCCAGAGATCGTTTTCGATGTCGCGGTCCATCCTGTTGGCATCGCCCCGGAGATCGATTCCGATGCCGCTGTCCATCCTGTGGACATCGCCCCAGAGATCGATTCCGATGTCGCGGTCAGTCCTGTGGACATCGCCCCAGAGATTGACTCCCATGCCGCTGTCCGTGTTGTGGTCATTGCCCGAGAGATCGATGACAAGAAATAGTTGGTCGCGCTAATCCTTCAGGGTAGTTTGCATTGCCTTGTGTTTAATTACCAGAACGATGCGTGTTATCAAACCATCTTAGGGCTAGTGCACTGTCTTGTGTCGGCGGTACTTGCTAGTACTTTTGTTTGATAGTGAATCATGCGAACCCTCTCCGAGTTATGGAAACAAATGTATCCTCACCAGCTTTTGATGTAATATATGGCATGCTTAGATGTAAGTTTGAACTATTTATCATATCAGCAGGGCTTATTTGATGATTCTTGGTGTTAGTAGGCTAGCTACTGTGCGAGCTATAGTACTTGCAAAACACTCACCGAAGAGAAATGTTGGGGCCGATGAGCTCGTGGTACGCTTATACTGATCCGTCGTTGATCGGCCAATAGCCCAAGCTCCTAAAATTGTAGGCTTAGCGATCGATCAGTCAATAGTTGACACGGATACATTCAGGCCTCATTTGGTTCATAGGTTAGGAAAATCGTAGCAAAAGTACAGAGACGTACAACACAAAATCATAGCAGTATAGAGACGTCCCTCCGTTTCAAAATAGATGAGTCAAGTTTGTACTAACTTTGAAACGGAGGGAGTACAGATCCTAGGCGGGCTAGTTTGGCCTAATGGGTTTTAGTGATATGACGTGGTACACTGCCGTCTAGTCTTCGCGTGTGGTAGCAGTACTGCGGGTAGAGTAAGTTTTCTTGAAGAAGCGGAATTCAACGAAGTCATGATGGTTCCTTCGTCCGACTAACTTATAGTGGGAAAGGTTGAGCCTGCGCTACGACCAGGGTGGGCCAGGATAATTTTGTGTATGGTAGGTGGACCAGGATGGACGACGTCCCACATGTCGACGAATGAAAGTATTCATTCCGATATAGTGGACGAGCAACGAGTATTCATTGTTTATTTTTTATGAAACCTATTGTCTCCACTATTACGACAGAGGAGTGTGAAACACGGCAGCCCAGTGAACTTGGCATGTGCACCACTCCCTCCTTCCTCATGTAATACTACCATAGTGTTGACTATAAGGTTACAACTTTTTCTCACTTTCTCTCAATCTATTTCCTCTCAAATGTTTTTTACCTTTCTTTTTTTAGACACAATTGTTTTTATGCCTCTTTTTTTAGAATTAGTTTTTTTATACCTAGGAGCACGTGTAGAGACGAGCTCCTGCAGATCCCACTCCTTGACTTTGTCAATGCCTCTCTCTCCTCCACATAAGCGGGCTTGTCGAGAAGACAACAGATGATCTCTTAGCACAATATGTTTCACCATGTTTTTAGGAATAACTAGTTATTGAAGATAAGGCTAAGTGATGATCCATTGTACACATGTTTTTTTGTCATCTCTAAATTACATGCAAGACTTATGATAAGACTATCTTATCAACCATTGTACATGCCCTTTATAGCCCAGAATTTTACTGCTAGTACTTGCTATGAATGCGGGCAGCTGGCCTCTGAGGGGGGAGCGCGCACGAGGAGGTGGTGGGGTGGGGGGGGGTTCTGGTGGGCCAGGGTGGTAAGAAGCGGGCTTGGAAGCGGTGCGGACTCCCGCATGGCCCACCTCACATTATCACCACATATTTCTTGGAATCCGTGCACGGCGGGCGGGCGATCTCTTCTCCCTCCCCCATCTCTCTCCTCTCAGCCGACGCCCGCCGAGCGATTAGATTTCGGCTATCGACGGTTTATTCAATTGCAGTCCCACATGTCAGTGAAAATGCAAGACAACGCGTGTCCCCTCTGGTGAGCGTCGTGCGAGCCGGACTGTCGGGGGTGCGACGTGAACGCGACGCGTACGAGTTGTAAGTGTGCCCCCTTTTCCTTTTGAACTTGCAAAGCGTAACATTTTCGTGCGATCGATTGATAAAAATCCAGAACAAAATGACGAGGGCGGTGCTTTCCCGTGCGTTAGGCGGGCTAGTTTGAGTGATATGACGTGCTACAGTGTCGTCCAGTTGCTCCATTTTTATGTAAGCAAGAGTCTACACTCTTACGTGGGAGGAGTGCGAAACACGACGGATCTGATTTTGATCGAGGGATAACTGTTCCCTGCGAAATAATGGAGCACTATTAGCGATTATAGCATGATAGTTAGGGCATCTCCAGCGCTGGCCCTCAAATTTACACCGGCATCTGTCCGAGGACACTGGTGGATGCCATCCAATGCTGCCCGCATACCTTTCGACAACTATATGAACTAACCGGACGAAATTCGTGCAAACAAAGCAAATTTCAAATTGACCGAATGAAATTCATTACATTTCGAGAATTTTTCCTATAAACTAGACAAAATTCATTACATATTTCGCACAAACCGTACTAAAACCTACTGTAAACCTAATCTAAACGATCATCGGGCCCGGCCACCATGTCTGGCCCTGAACCCGGGAAAGCCGGCCATTGCCTTTGCCTCCTTATCCGCCTCGATAACCTCCTCCTCTGGAGCACAAGGTTATGTAGATTTCTGCCTCCACGTCACCATCAAGCGGCTAATCGGCCGCCGATTTTTATCCCACCAAGCTTGGCGTCGACTGAGTGGAGGAGCGGTGGCCTTCCTGGGACCAGAGCGGTGGCGACCTACCATGTACTACTCTTCCTCGCTGCCAGCTGCGCCCGCGCACGCGCGCCGGCTTCATGGTCGTGGCGGCGGAAGGCGGCCGGGGGGGAGCCGGCGATCTCCTTCGTCTGCTCCTGCGAGAGTACGTCCAAGAGAGCTTTGGAGCGCGCCTGGAGCGAAGCCACCGATGTCCTTCGTATGCTCCTGCGACAGTACGTCTAAAAGAGCTTTGGAGTGCCCGGAGGCCATGGTTGGAGTGGTGCCAACAGAAGGAAGGGACCGGAGGAGAATGATTGTGGGTCTTTGGCTATGGCTGGGAGCTGGGGCTCAAGTTAATATAGCGGGCAAATGGCAATGAGCCGCGGCAGACGGATGGACGGCTGGCACCGGAGTAGGTTCGTCGGTAGCCGTGGTGTAACGTGGAGCAATCGCTTGCACCGGGATGCCGCGCGGGTGGCGCTCTCCCGGCCGTCGCGCTGCTGCAATGCCGGCACCAGTGAGAGGTCGCGTCGGGCGTGAATGCGGACGCTGCTTCAGTGACTTAACCGCAGGTGCTTTGTCTCACTGACATGCGGGCCCAACGGGCATCAGGCCCGCATGTCAGTGACACACCAACTGCACCTGCAGTTAAGGCCGGTGAATGCGGCATTGACGTTCTCGAGAGACGGTGATCATTTCAGGCGGGAAGCGCGCGCTAGCGATGGAAGGGGTTTCGGTAGGCCAGGGCGGTCAGACGCTGGCGTGATGGTAAAATGTGAACTCATGGATGACGAGCCTTTGAAGCGTATGCGGCACGTATTGACAACCAGGCGTCCATGCAACCGCTCTTGTCGCCAGCTAGCATTCGACGACCACCATTAGACACCACACAACCATACATAATTTACGAATAATGGACGAATCGATCAGACACACACTCGTGTGTAGTGGCACTACGATCGGTTGCTCACGATAGTACATACTCTGCACCATAGTACCCTCTCTAGCTAGGCTGTTTTATAGATTGTCGTTGTGATGGACGATATACATGAGCAAGGCGCTGAGTCACGAGTATGACCATTGGTGTTGATCCAGGTGAATACATGCTCGGTGTTCGCGGAGGCCTCCACCAAATGTCTAAACAGTAATGTCACATACGCATAATTTTGGTTTTTATTTCTTTCTCCACCGACAGGTAGGCCCGCATAGATAGATAGATAAAGGACACGAGCTGATGAGGCGCATGCGGACTGTTTGACTGGTCAACCAGACAAATACACAGCTATACACTGAGTCAGTGACCGTATAATCACCATATCTCGTATACAATGATCAAAGTGAGCTATCAAGACAAGTTCAATGACCGCCAATGCATTTTACTCGGTAATAAATGACCAGGATTGAAGGGGAATCCAAATTTCCTTCGTCTTCTGTCCTTGAGCTCTTGACAAACAAATGCACTTTACGGTTGTCCGGCCACTCCACCCAGAGCTGTCACCAAGCGTCGTTCATGCCACCACGCCGCACACTAACCGGTAAGGAAGCGATGGCATCCCGCCGCGCCGAGCTCCTCGCCGCCCACGACCGCACACAGAATGGTAGGCAAGCGGTGGCATCCGTCCGTGCCGAGTTCATCGCGGCTCGCGACCTCACACCTATGTGGGCGGAATTTGAAGCTGCCAAGGCCGAATGGGCGGTAGAGCAAGAGGCGGACAAAGCTGTACAGAGGGAGCCGAAAAGTCAGATAGCACTCAAGAAAAGAGAGGCCCGCCGCCGCAAGAAAGAAGAGGACGCACGCGCTGCTGCGGAGAGGTCGGCGGAGATCCAAGCATGGTGGGGTGTCGCCGACAAAGCCGGGAAGGAGAACGACGGCGTCTGGCCAGCATGTGAGAAGTAGTAGTGCTAGTAGTTAGTGTGTGTCTGTGTCGCCCGTATGTTTGTTTAATTAATTACGAGCATGTAACAGTACTACTAGTTACTACTATAGTTTTTAGAGCAAATTACCAGTACATTAGCCTAGACTCAATGGAAAAATTCCTATCATATGCATCAAATGGCATATCTTTCTCTATAGGAACTGAGATGCATGTCATCTCACTTCCTATGATTTTCATATTCCTATAAAATTCCTATCCTATGAACCAAAGGAGGCCTCTGCTGGAGTAACTACTGTAGCTAGCAGTACTGCTGGTACAGTAGTTTTCTTCAAGAAGCGGAATTCAAAGTCATGATGGTTCCTTCGTCCGAGCAACTTCAGAGTGGGTAAGGTTGGGCCTGTGATTTGACGGCTCATTAGTAATTACTGCGGCGCGACGACTGGGGTGAGTCTCCCTTGGAGTTCTGCGGGCATGGCAAGTGGACCAGGATGGTCGACGTCCCACATGTCGGCGATCGGAAGTATTATTTCCGATATCGAGGAGCAAGAAAACCGCGTGGTATAGTATCACTGGTGATTTATATTTATTTTTTATTTCTAATGAATGCTAGCATTTCAACTCTTATGACGAAGGAGTGCCAAACACACAGCACGTGCTGGATGTCGCATACGTCGGCGAAAGGAGTGGGACATGAACAGCGTGGTAGAGCGTCTCCACTTCTGGGTCGGAGACCACACGTAGTAGTACTACTATACTAGTGGTATGAACGATAGAAAGTGCGACCCGGAAAGAAAGACACGTCTAGTTGGAAGGTCTCGGGGCATACACGTAAACAAATATAAAACCTAATATGTGCCTCCAATTAATATAGTAGTAGTAGAGTACTTAGTCACGTACTCCATAGCATCACCGGGCATTGCACGTACAACATTTAGTGGTAGTAAGAGACAAATGCCTATATGCCACGCATGTTCATACTATTTGTGCCTTTCTACTTCACTTACTGCGCTACGTTACACAGGTTCGCACATCAACTCCTGGGTACATGTCTGTCTCGTAGTTCCAGTCCCATGTGTTCTTCATATAGATGGAACGATCCTTGCATGACACGTGCACCTTGATGCTAGATGTGTCGCGTGTTGGCAAAAGGATGAACAAAGCTCACGTAAAAAAATAGAGTGGAAGAACATATATTCCCGCCGACCGAGAAGGAGCAAGGAACCTCGGGGTGGAGCGTCTGCACTCATAATATTTTATATTATTCAGCGATATAAAATCAACCAATCATCTCCACAGTGGACTAGAAGAGTACGAAACACGGCAGCCCAGTGTAGTTACATCATACTAGTACATGGCTAACCCACGCTATCACCATATTTCTTGGCTTCCGTGCGACACCTATCTCTAGTAATCCAGCAGCCCGTATCACTTCTCCCTCCTCGTCTCTCTCAAAGGCCCTGTTTGGATACTCTAACTCAGTTAAAGGTTAGAGTTAGATTCTAATCCTGAACTAACCCTGAAGTAACTCTAGCGAAAGAGGTGTTTGGATGACAGGGTTAGATGGAGCGCGGATACGGCGAGGTGCCTTCATGGGCGGTGCGAGAGGGAGGGAGGGAGGGAGAGGACGAGAAGCTTCGAGGAAGTGGGGAGGGATCTGTTGCGGGGAGAGCGAGAGAAAAATGTGTTTTTTAGTGTCCCGAGAAGAACTAACCCAAATAAGCACCTCTTGGGTGGGTTAGATTTTTTTTTGGGTTAGTTGAGTTCAAACTAACCCAAACTAACTCTAACACGTGGATCCAAACAGTAACCCCAACTAACCCTCCTGTTTGGATATTTTTGGGTTAGTTGAGTTCAAATCGCACAGCCCGACCTTTCCAGCAGTAAGTAAGTTCAATCCGCTACTCCCTCACCCTCCTCGCCTCTTTGTCAAACCTCCTACGCGAAAAATGCCGCGCGTACTGCCCGGGAAAAGCCCCGCCCTCAACTTTTAACTACGCGAAAATAGTTCGAGCTTGTTCGTTCTATATAAATACTAGTACTGTATGTTTATTCACCCGCGGGGTTGTTCAATGAATGGAGGGCCGGGGAGCACAAGTGAACAATACTACTACTAGTAGTAGTAAGTAGGAGTCATACAGGTAGTCACCTTAAATAGAGAGTTTCTTTTCTTTAATGCCACATACACAAATTGAAACGCTTGTTGTGGAGAGAAAAAGATAATCACTCCACTATATATGTACGCAGGGGCCTGAGCGCTTGCTTTACTAGGGTTGCTCTCTTCATTCTCTCATCCTCTCTAGATATAAACAAGACAGCGGTAGCGACATTTTCTCTCTGCTCACCGCTGGTCACAGACCCGGCCGGATCCCTTCGGCTGGTGTGTGTAGAGGACTAGGTGCATCGTTCACGCGGTCATCGCCGGCGAGGGAGGAAACCCACAGCTGTCGGACGGGCCGGATCCTCTGTCCGTGTCGTTCTCTCCGACACAGCGCCGGCTCGGGAGGTCCTCCGACCCTTCTTCCTCCCTGCCGTATTGTCCGCAGATCGGACCTGCCGCCGCCGACATCCCGACGACCCTCTGGTATAAGTTCTTCGAAAGCGGCCTTGCTCTACTGCCCCAGCTCCCCACATGTCTGCATGTGCATCTTTTTCTACTCCCATCAGCTCTTCCAAAGCCAGCTAAATTTTTAGTATTATTAGAGGTAAAGCTACTTCATGCATTCGAATCTAGGGCTTTGTTCAAACAACGAAGGAAGGGGGGAAAGTTGTAGCATGAATCTAGGACTTGATTCAAAGAGGAAATAATATGGTGAAAGTAGTAGAGACCGGATACCCAACCGGTCTCTTGGTTGAAAAGGGAAATAATGGGAAAACGCAGTACAAACTGGATAAGGAACATATCTATTATTGGTGGAAAAAAGGATAGAAAGTGGCGGCTGGTGGACATGTCAACAGAGTATGTCCAGGATTAGATTTGTTGCCCTCACATAGTAAAAGGTCTCCAGGATTAGAATTGCTGCCCTCACATAGTAAAAGGTCTCAGGATTAGATTTGCTGCCCTCACATAGTAAAAGGTCTTCAGGATTATATTTGCTGCCCTCACATAGTAAAAGGTCTCCAGGATTATATTTGCTGCCCTCACATAGTACAAGGTCTCCAGGATTAGGTTTGCTGCCCTCACATAGTAAAAGGTCTCCAGGATTAGATTTGCTGCCCTCACATAGCATGAACAAACTCTGCATCACCACTTTATGCCTCCTTATAGGTACATTGTGCTGATGCGTCCACTGTCGCATGTCCTTATACCAACCTTTTGCTGTTGTTAATGTAAGGGCGCATGTAAAATGAAGCGATCACACTGTTACCTTAGGGACATGTCTAACCAGTGTTATTGTTAATCTAATGCCTCCAGTGATAAGATGCAATTAAACTGTGTTACAAATGGCACTCCTACTGTTTTCCCCAGTATGATAAGTAAGTTGCTTCTTTACGCTACTTAGTGTCCTGGTGTCCCCACGGTCCAATGCCCTTAAACCAACTCTTTAGCTGCTGTTGATTTACTGTATCTGGTAAACAAGCAATGCCACCATTAAAGTAACCCCATATTTGAGGAATCTCATTGTTGATCGTAATGCTTCTGGTAACATGAAGCATTGCTGACGTTTTAAAATTTCTACTGTCCTTGCGTGATTGCCATGAACATAATTAAGATGCTTCTTTTCATTTCGTATATGTTTCGTATATTCTTATTGACCAGCAATTGTTTACTTTCTATCTTTTTATGCAGATAGGGATATCCATTTCACCTTGTTGCTATTGTGACCTTTTGGTGAACTGCACAAAACACTTTTTTTGGAATGAGTGTCTTGTGCAGTTCAACTAAAATGTCACGTGGGCAACATCTCTCAATTTTGGTGGAACTGCACAAAATGGTGATTGGAGTTTCCAAAATCTTCATCAAGTTCTGCTGGTAATCTCGTGCAACATTTTATTAGCCTTTGCAAGATGAGCCGTCACTGTCACCACAATGGCACTTTATTTTAGTGGAACTACACAAAAGGATAAGAAAATTATAGTTGCACCTTACATGAGCCGGACAGCCAACCTTAATGTTCCTCAATTTTAGTGCAACTACTAAAGAAGAACCTGCCAGCTCACGAGAGCAAGTACTTCTTGCTAGCTGAATGATGCAATCTTTGCTTCATTTCAGGTGAACTGCAGAAAAAGGCGCATGAATTGAATCATGGAACTCCAGGCAGGCCTCATCCTAGTGGAGCTGCAGGTTGAGTAAAGGAGGACACTATTAAAGTGAAATCATGCTCTCCTGGTTTGTGGTCTGCAAACAAGAATACTCAACTACAAATGTTGTGATGGTCAAGAGCATTCGCCAAGTTCTTCGATTGTATGACATGGCTAGCCAAGATGGATTTAATCCCGATATTCACTTTATCAAAAGGCTCTAATGGGTTAGTTCTGAATCTTGCAAGCTGGGAATCAGTGAGATGTGTAGGCATCTTTGTTGTACTTATTATTTGAATCTTATTTGTTGGTTCTGAATCTTGCAAGCTAGGAATCAATGAGATGTGTAGGCATCTTTGTTGTACTTATTATTTGGATCTTATTTGTTGGTTCTGATCTTGCAAGCTGGGAATCAATGAGATGTGTAGGCATCTTTGTTGTACTTATTATTTGGATCTTATTTGTTGGTTCTGAATCTTGCAAGCTGGGAAACACGGCATGATGATGCAGAGGACAACAACCATAACAAACAGTTCAAACTTGGTAGTATTATCTTTGTGAAAGTGCGACAAATGTGCTGATCGTTTGCGTCCTGAGAATAATAATTCTAATTGTTGTGCATGTTGATCCTGTGGCACTGATAGAGTGAGCCAATGCATTTCTTGTTTTAAGTATAAATTTCTATTAAAGCTAATTAAATTTAAGTAAATTGACCACTAACTCCTGTTATTACAGGACCAATACAGACCCGCTCGTGAACCAACGTGTGGCCGGAGTAGGTTTCTTAATGGAGGCGTTTGAATGCGCCGAGGGTGCATCTTCTGCCGGGCGTGCAGCGGACGAGGGAGGGTAGTAACAGTTGTCGCCTGTACACACTCAGTTTACTGTTGAATCCAGTTTCCCAAGAGCTGAAAAACGAACTGCTGTCGCCGCCTACACACTCGTTCACCTAAAGAGACTCCAATGGCGATCCGAGGGCTGAGCCTGCTGGATATGGACTTCAGCAAGGAGTTCCCCTTTGAGTTCGCCGTTCAGTCCTATGGCTGCACCAAGTTGAATGTGATGTACACCAACGATCCGGACTCGGTGAAGCTCTGCCTCGCCGAGTTCAAGCAGTACCTACAGGACGAGAAAGCACAAGGTTGCAGGACTAGACCTTGTGCCCATCCATTCGTCTCCTAACAGGGACCAGCGGATCGCCGTCGCCCAGGTATGTGTGCGGGACGAGGTTCTCATCTACCACTTCTGTAGGGCCATCAGAGGTTCTGGAGCATTCGCCCGTCTCTTCGGCAGCGCCGACTGCACCTTCGCTACGGTGGAGAGAAGGAAGAACGCGATGATTCGGCCATCTGGTGCAACAAGCTTGTCGACATCCAGAAGCAATACAACATCATCAGCAATGGGCAGGAGAAGGACTCCGTGGTTGACCTCGCCGAGACCATCATCGACCCCTGATACGCCAACATGAAAGAAGACAACGATACCAAGGACCTGAACACGTGGGAGGTACCTCTGAATCTAGCCTACATAACCTACGCGGCCAAGGACGCATACGCATGCTACGACATGTACAGGCAGATCTTGGACATGAGGGCGTGTCTGCTTCCCGTAACCGACGAGTACACAGACAGCCGCAACGTCATGATCAAGCGTGCCAGGAAGGTCTAGATGTTGTACTTTATTTGTTTATAAGCACCTTTATCATCTCAGCGTTTCATGCATTAGCCTAAGTGTCGTAATTATCTGTTTTGTCCGAAATTTTTCTTTTAAGAACCCATTAACCTGTTTGCTTTTTTTAGTGGCTATTTGCTTATGTATGTAACTAGTTCACTTGTCCGTTAAAAAAAACTAGTTCACTCGGCTGCCGTGCTTTGAATCTCCTTCCTCCCAACATATTCCCCTCCTCAGGTGGACCCAGCAGGTCTCATACACAGACATATGAGACCAACCACCTATCCATTTGTATTTCTTTATTTTATTCAATCTTTCGTCCTCTTCCTATACAACTCAGTTCTATTTTTCGTTTTCATTAATCCTATATCTGAATTTTCTCCCACTTTCTTTTTCGATGTAAACTGAGTTTTCTCCCAGTACTTTTCCCTAGAACCAACTCAACTGTCCCACATCTAGCCTAAAAAATAATAATACCCCACGTACTATTAACTCATCAAATTTAAATGATATTTTATTTCGTAAGTTGAAAGTTCTTACAAAATAATAATAATAATTGTTTATATATAACTTGGCAAGTTAACTCCTAGTGATTGCGTACATAAGCTTGCAAAGATTTTATTGATCAATGCAGTAATAGGCGTGCAATCATGTGTTTATATTTTTATAACATTTCTCCGTCTAGCCCAACATGATATTTTCACCCAGCCCAGCAAGTCCGCGGATTTCGAGAAAAATGCAAATGGGCTTTAAATACTACCATACATATAAACGGGCTGCATAGATGCTACATCATTGTTTCACCCAGCCCACCAAATGGACTAAATAAACAAATGGACTAGCTGACATGTGGGCCAGTAGGTCGAAGCCTAAGAAGGCGTTGGATTTACATCCAACGGCCGGCATTCTTCTTCAATCTCTCGTCTTCTTCCCCCAGCGCTGCCGGGACCGCCTGCTCCAGCCTCTGGCGTCCAGCAGCGTTGTTTTGCGCTCCTCACGAAACGCTACCCCGCCGACGGCCAGGCCATCCCTCCACTCCGCACGTCCTGTTATTCTCTGCCGAGTGTAGGCCCATCCCGCACCCGAACCAGTCAAGTTTCCCACTCCCCTCCGTCTGCGACTCCACTGCCGCGTCTTCCCCATCTCCGGGTTGTTCCAGTCTGGGGCCTCGCCGTCGTCCACCGCCTCGGTGCGCTCGGCGCGGCGTGGTCAACATACGAGAGTCATCGGAAGAGGACTGTACGTGGAGAGCCTGACGGCTGGGACCCACGAGGTCCATGGTCGCACGCAAGGAAAGTTCCTCCTTATTACGCACTGTATGTGGACTGTACGTGGGAAGGGCTTCTGTATTTCCCAAAAAAAACGTTCCCCCCGCTGACAAGCCGGACCCACCAGCTATATCTTCGCACGCAAGGAAGTGCCTCCTTATTACGCACAAAAAATGAATACCCCCTGCTAGCTGGGACCGACCATAGTGGGTGGCTGGCTTGTGGGCCTACTAAGTTGACGGGGACGGAGGGCTTTGTCAACTTAGTCAATATGAACGATCCTAGCTCCAGTGACCGTACGATGTCCATCCAACGGCCATAGTGCTTCTTCAACCTCTGGTCTTCTTGCTCCAGCCGCCCAAAGCAGCGCCGGTCGTGCCGCGTGCTCCTGCCACCCATGGCCGGCTGTGCTACCGCGGAGGCCTCACCGCCCCCTACTACTCCCACCGCTGGCCAGGGCATCCCTCTACTCACCCACACCCCCTGTTATTCTGCGGCGACGGCAGCCTCACGCCGCAGCCGAACCAGTGAACCCTCGTACTCCTCTCCGCGTGGGCATCCACTGCCGCGTCTTCCCTGGCTCCGCGTCGTCCCCTTCCTAGGCCTCGCCGTCGTCCACCGCCTTGGTGCTCTCGGCGCGGCGTGGTCAATGTGGTCAACGACCGACTTCCATCGGAAGAGTACTGTACGTGGAGAGGCTGACAGCTGGGTCCACGGCCGCAGCTGAGTCCACGGCCACAGCCCAGTTTTTTGTGATTTGCCAAGTAAGTTGCTTTGCCAGGCCTGTTGGGCTGCAAATCTTTCAAGACGAGGAGAGCTCCATTCGGCTGGCCGAGAAAATGGCCTATCAGTAATGAGAAATGGGTTGTACATTTTTAAAACACATCAAACCGGCAATTAGTTTCAAATTTCTTTTTTTCATTTCGAGATTTTAAATTGCATTGATTTTTATGCGTGGACAATTTGTTGGATTTTATATTGATATACATTTATTTTTAAAATCAGTTTGAATGTGACTCAAAATTTGGGGATTAAAAACAGTTCGGACCACACCGACATATGCAAAATTTCCTATAATTTTTTAACCGTGGCCACAATATGGGCTGTAATGCTAACAAAAAGAATATGGGCTCCAAAAAACCCTTAAGAATTAGCAAATGGGCTGTAAATTATTAGAAATAATGGCAGATGGGCTGTATGTTGTTTTCCACAGATTTGAGGCTTTCCTAAAAAAAGGTTGACGCACAAGCAGTGACTATTGGATTTCCATCGAACGACCGTCGTGCTTCTTCAATCTCTACTCTTCCTGCTCCAGCCGCTCAAACAAGCGCTGGCGGGACTGCCTGCTCCCTCCTCCCCACGGCCGGCTGTGCTGCCGCGCAGGCCTCACCGCCCCACCGTACTCCCATCGCTGGCCTAGCCATCCCTTTACTCACCCACACCTGCTGTTATTCTCCGGCGACGGCAGACGAACCAGTAAACCCTCGTACAGTCGTACTTCCCTCCGCGTGGGAAACAACTGCCGAATCTTCCCTGCCTCCGTGTCGTTCCCTTCCTAGGCCTCGCCGTCGTACACCGCCCTGGTGCTCTCTGCATGGACTGGTCAACGTGGTCAACGACCGACATGCATTTGAAGTGGACTGTACGTGGAGAGGCTGACAGCTGGGTCCACGGCCGCACGCAAGGAAATGCCTCCTTATTATGCGCAAAATAATGATTCCTCCACCTGACATCAGGGACCCACCGAAAGGGCCTCCATATTTCATGAAAAAAATGTTACCGCCGCTGACAGCTTGGGCCCACCAGCTATATCTTCGCACGCAAGGAAGTGCCTCCTTATTACGCAAAAAAAATGAATACTCCCCCTGCTAGCTGGGACCCAGTATAGTGGCAGGCTGACTTGTGGGCCTACTAAGTTGACGGGGACGGAGGGCTTTGTCAACTTAGTTAATATGCACGATTCTAGCTCCAGTGACCGTACGATGTCCATCCAACGGCCGTAGTGCTTCTTCAACCTCTGGTCTTCTTGCTCCAGCCGCCCAAACCAGCAACGGTCGTGCCTCGTGCTCCTGCCTCCCGTGGCCGGCTGCAATGCGGCGGAGGCCTCACCGCCCCCTACTACTCCCACCGCTGGCCAGGCCATCCCTCTACTCACCCACATCCCCTGTTATTCTGCGGCGACGGCAGCCTCACACCGCAGCGAACCAGTGAACCCTCATGCTCCTCTACGCGTGGGCATCCACTGTCGCGTCTTCCCCGGCTCCGCGTTGTCCCCTTCCTAGGCCTCGCCGTCGTCCACCGCCCTGGAGCTCTCGGCGCGGCGTAGTCAACGTGGTCAAGGAACGGCTTCCATCGGATGTGGACTGTACGTTGAGAGGCTGACAGTTGGGTCCACGGCCGCAGCAAGGAAGTGCCTCCTTATTACGCGCAAAATTATTATTCCTCCACCTGACAGCGGGGACCCACCGGACGGGCCACCGTATTTTGTGAAAAAAATGTTTCCCCCTGACTGCTGGGACCCACCTGCTACATCTTCGCACGCAAGGAAGTGCGTTCGGGCAAAAAAAATGATTCGCCCCCCTGACTGCTGGGACCCGCCAGCTACATCTTCGCAGGCAAGGAAGTGCCTGATAGTCGGGACCCACCTGGTCGAAGCATACGTAGCGTTGTCATTCTGGTCACAAACGTGTACGTACATACTGGTCGTTGTAGAGGCGCGCACGTGTCGTAGTAGAGGCGCGCACGTAGCATGTACACATACGTACAGCGGCCAGGGTGCAAGAAAGAAAATACGGCCACGTACGTACATACGGGCAGGGTCTCGAACGTCTACTCACGCATACGTACGGCCAGGGCTCGTGTACATGCCTGGGTCGGAACGGAGAAACTGCGTAGTCGTCGTGTTCATGGGGAACCAACCGGCTGGGTCGGAACGGAATGCGTCGTCCTGTTCATCGGGAGGGCTTGGACGGAACAACCGATGGAAACGAGGCCTGGTGTACCGCAGAATGGAGGAAATGGCCTTGTGTTCGACCGGCCACGTTCGAAACGGGATCCTGTTCATCGGGAGGGGTCTGGCGTACCGCAAAACATAGGAAACGGACCTCCTACGGTCGAAACGGGGGTCCTGTTGATCGAGAGGGGTGTGGCGTACCGCAAAACGGAGGAAACAGACTTGTGTTGGAGCACTACGGTCGAAACGGGGGTCTTGTTCATCGGGAGGGGTGTGGCATACCGCAAAACGGGACTCCACAGGATACTGTTCATCTCCATCGTCGACCCCCTCCAGCCTCCAGGGGCTACTGTTCATCCACCGTCGACCTCCTCCAGCCTCCACCTGCGACTGTTCATCCACGGGCTCCTGTTCATCCAACCTCCACCGCGCGCTATTCCACCGGCTACTGTTCAACCAGCCCTCTCCATGGGCTCCTGTTCAACTACCCCTCCACGGGCTCCTGTTCATCCAGCCCTCCACCGTCTACTGTTCATCCTACCCTCCACGGGGTGGTCCTGTTCATCCTGCCCTCCACGGGGTCCTGTTCATCCAGCCCCAACTGGCTCGAACGATCGGGGTCCTGTTCATCCAGAGGCAACGCCACGGGGTCATGTTGATCCACCCCCATCGGGCACTGTTCATCCAAACCCCCCAGCAACGCTCACTGTTCATCCAGAGGCAACATCGATCGGCTTCAGTTAGCAGCAGTAGCGAAGGAATCGCTCGATCGGGTTCAGTTAACAGCCATCGATCGATCGCTCGGGTTCAGTACCGCGTAGCCGGCAGTGCAATCGCTCGGGTTCAGTTAGAGCCCAACGCCTCGCTCGGGTTCAGTTAGAGCCCAACGCCTCGCTCGGGTTCAGTTAGAGCCCAACGCCTCGCACAAACGCACGTACGTATGAGAGAAACGCACATCGCTCGGCCCCCGACCACCCACTGTAATCGGGGACACCACGATATTTTCCTCGCCCTCGCTTCTACTATAGTTTTTTCGTCATGGACGGCCCAAAGAATGTCATGCAGCTGCGTCTCTGGCCCGCCCAGGACGAAAAGCCCATTTTCTGTCATGAATTTTTGTCATAGAAGTAGGACCCCACCACATCTATGATGATACCGTGTTTTGTCACAATTATCGTCATAGAAGTGTCATAAGTATGACAGAAAAGATTTTCATTCGGCCCAAAATGTCACGGATGTGTCTTTTTTTGTAGTGAAACAAGGGCAAAAGTGTTTGGAAAAGTAGATACGACGGAGACGTATCATGGAGCTCGCCTGGAACTCCTCCCTGACGGACCCACTACGTCGCCCGTGGCGCACGTCGATCGGCCAGTGCATGTGCATGCACCGCCTCCCGTCCTCGACCCCGCCCTGGGAGCCCCGTCTCCAACTGTGACTGGGCAGGAGCCCATGTTGGCTACTGCGACCGGGCCGGAGCCCGCGACGGCCTCCTCTGAGCAGTCTACCTCGCCTCCTCGCCTGGACTCCCCTCCGTCGCCGCCAACGCCATCCGCGCAGGCGTCCCGGCCGCCTACTTCGCTCGGGTCCGCATCGGCTCACACCACGACGGGGCCTATGTCGCGTGGCCCACTGTCACTCGGTCCGCCGTCACCCTGTCCTTCTTCGCCGGAGTCCCCTGGATCGGCCTCGCCTGCTCCGCACGTCCCGCCGGCCCTGGTGTTCGCTCTTCCGCGGCGTCCACGCACTCGCAGCCGCAGTGGCATTGTTCGTCCCAAGGAGCGCACCGATGGCACGGTCACATATCTTGCTGCTTGCCTGGCTAATGTTGTGGATGATCCAACCGCCGAACCACGCAGTTATCAAGCCGCTATGAGTATTCCACACTGGAGGGCTGCTATGGAACAAGAATATCACGCTCTTATGAAGAATAAGACCTGGACACTTGTTTCCCCTCCGTCTCGCGTCAACATCATTGATTCGAAGTGGGTGTTCAAGGTGAAGAAACATGGAGATGGTTCCATCGAGCGCTACAAAGCGCGCCTCGTGGCTAAGGGCTTTAAACAGCGTCAGGGCCTGGACTATGAGGATACATTCAGCCCAGTTGTCAAGCCTACCACTATTCGACTTCTTCTGTCTCTGGCAATTTCTCGCGGATGGTCTCTCCGTCGGCTTGACGTGCAGAACGCTTTTCTTCACGGATTGCTTGAAGAAGAGGTTTACATGAGGCAGCCACCTGGATTTGTTGATCACACTCAGCCTTATCATCTCTGTCGTCTAACGAAGGCTATATATGGACTGAAGCAGGCTCCTCGTGCCTGGCATGCTCGCCTGGCTTCAGCTCTACGCACTCATGGATTCATTCCTTCGACGGCTGATACTTCATTGTTCTTATTTCAGTGATCGAGTGTGACCATGTACCTCCTCGTGTACGTGGTGTGCTCCTCTCCGACGGCTGCTGATGCTCTTGTGACTGCACTTGGTCGTGATTTTGCAGTTAAGGATTTGGGACAGCTTCATTTTTTCCTGGGTATTGAGGTCGCTCATCAGTCTCGTGGCAGTTTGGCTCTCACCCAGAAGAAGTACTCTCTTAATCTCTTGCGCCGTGCTCGTATGCTCAAGTGCAAGACATCGCTTATGCCCATGTCCTCCACTGACAAACTTTCAGCTGCTGATGGTGCTCTTCCATCTCCTGAGGATGCTATCGAGTACAGGAGTATTGTTGGTGGTTTGCAGTATTTGACGATCACGCGTCCTGATCTCTCCTTTGCGGTTAACAGGGTGTGCCAGTATCTTCATGCACCTACTGATGTCCACTGGTTTGCTGTGAAGCGCATACTGCGTTATGTGCGTCTCACTGTCTCCTTTGGTCTTCGCCTGCGTCCCAGTTCCTCCAGAGTGCTTTTTGCATTTTCTGGTGCTGATTGGGCTGGGTGTCCAGATGACCGGCGATCTACGGGGGGACATGTTGTGTTCTTGGGTCCTAATCTAATCGCCTGGAGTGCACGCAGGCAAGCCACTGTTTCCCGCAGCAGCACAGAAGCTGAGTACAAGTCGGTTGCCAATACGACTGCCAAACTTATATGGATTGAGTCCCTACTTCGAGAGCTAGGAGTTGCTCAGCCACATCCTTCGGTCCTTTGGTGTGACAACATCGGTGCTGCGTTTCTGTCATCAAACCCGGTGTTCCATGCACGGACTAAACACATTGAGATTGACTATCATTTTGTGAGGGAACGTGTTGCACAGAAGCTACTACAAGTCAGATTTATCTCTTCAAAAGATCAACTTGCAGACATCTTCACCAAGCCTCTACCTTCTCCCATGTTTGAGGTATGTAGGCGCAATCTTAACCTCCTAGATACTTCAGGAGTGAGTTGAGATTGAGGGAGGGTGTTAGATTTCGTATTGTAGCCCTACTGTGTAAATCATACCGTATTGGTATTGGACTTGTATGTCATCATTATATATATATGTGATAGGCCACCCCACAGAGGGTTGAGCCAGTTCCCCCAAAACCTATGTTTTACAGTACTCAGTGATAAGCAACTCAATGTCTATTAATAACTTATTAACTGACAATATAACTTGTTCTTACGGGAAAGAACTTCTCATGGAAATTAACACAAGCTATGTAGTTTATTGCTTGTGTGCTCTCCTATATAACTACTTGGTAAATGCACAAGCAGGACATTTACCTACTCATCATGTGATAATCTACAGGAAGCTCCGCGACTACACTCACCATTCTAGAAAGCATAGCAGACACCACAGCCCCTTACAGCTACCTGCTCATCATGCAAAAATCTGGAGGAATCTCCCCGATTGCATAGGCCTTCCTGAAAGCATAGCACTATAGCAGACAGCACGGGATTCCCCCCTTAATTTGTAGACATGGTGTCTGTCATGCTCCCATTTTGGGTCATCCTCCTTAGAACCCCGACCAGTGTTCGCATTTCTCTGAACTGGTTCTCTGAAATATAACCATGAACACCAGAAGTAGTCGTCAATCATGATGGTTCAGTGGAAGTACTTAAGAAGGTTACTGATATAACTATATGGCCTAGTAAATGATCTAACCATGAAAACATTTTTCAACGCGTGAGAATTCAAAATGCCATATCCTATTCAACTTGAGTTCAAGAATTCACCGGTAAGATCTTGATAAGTAATCTCGTACATCACCTTAATATTCAGTACAAAACCTTTACATCTGGATCTAGATTTAGGTCAAACAAAAGAGTTGAGTAAGACAAAAACAAACTTCAAACTCAATGATCAAAACTGAATGCCCATGTGTTATGACCGGCATATTAGGGGCTTAGTCCAGTTAGTTGTGGCCCAATTTATCTTATCGTTATTAGGGGCTTAGCCCAATTATCTTATTAGGAGGATTATATAAACTCGTGTAAGGACCCGTTTTGGGATTAAGCAAGAAGCAACCATATTTGCTCGGCTTCTTTAGGGAGCCGGGAGACCTAACCGTAGCCGCTGCCCATGCTCTCTCTCTCTCTCCCTCCCTCCCTCCCTTCCTCCCTCTCTCTCTCTCTCACGCGCGCACGCACGCACACGCAACGACGGCGCCCCAGCGCCGGTGACCACGCCTTCCTCCACGCCATCCCTCCTTCCACCCCTACAACCTGAGACCACGCCCTGGTAGGGATCCAGTTCCTACCAATTTGGTATCAGATAGCTTCGGTGCGATCATGTCCACGCCGCCACCCACCCTGACCCTCCCGCTGCCGACCGCGACGACCGCCCCAATAGCCACCACGGCCAGCGCCCCGCTCTTGCCAGTGTCGGTTACCTCCGCCGCGCCCGTCCCCGTCGTCTTCGCCCCGGAGGAGATGGCGGCTGCCATCCGAGATCTCACCTAGGCGGCCACGTGCATCTACACGTTCCTCGCGAGATCCTATGGGCCGCAGCCGCCTGTGCCCTTCGCTACCGCCCCGCCGCCGCAGCAGCCGCCGTGGCAGCCGCCATCCTCGGCGACCCCCGTCGCCGCCGCCATGCAGCAGCTGTCGTGGCAGCCGCCACCAGCGACGAACCCCGGCGCCTCCACCATGCAGCAGGGGCAACAGCTGCAGTCGCCGCCACTGGCGACCGTGGCCCTGGTCATCCCAACGACGGGCCGGGGGTGCCTGTCCACCAGCTCCGGTTTCCCCCGTCGCCGTCTCCGTTACCGGCCTGGCTCGCTGGGTCCCTTGAGCCGGTCTACACGACGGCCTCGGTCGGGCCGCACATGTTGCCCCCGCCGGCGACGCACCCGGCCATGCAGTTTGGCGGGTCCTCGGGCTCCGCCGTGCCCTTCGCCAGCGTCGACGGGCCCCTGTTCCAGGGCCGCACCCTGATGCCCGCCTACTCGGCCCCATCATCCTCGCTGCTCCGTGCTGACGAGGCGCACCCGCCCGTCGTCCACGTCCAGATGCCACCGAGATTCTCCAAGCTGGAGTTCGCGACCTACGACGGCACCGTCGACCCCCTGAATTGGCTCAACCAATGCGACCAATTTATCAGGGGACAGCGCACGCTCGCTTCCTACCGCACCTGTATCGCCTCGTATCATCTCCTGAGGAGCCGCGCAGACGGGTACCACGCCCTCGAACATGACGAGGGCGGCAAGCCACCATGGGAGCACTTCCGCGATTTGTGCCTCTTGCGCTTCGGTCCGCCTATACGCGGGAGCCGTCTCGCGGAGCTTGGGCATCTTCCGTTCCTCACCTCAGTGCAAGACTTCGCCGACCGCTTTCAGGCACTGGCGTGCCACGCCCCCGGCGTTTCGGCTTGTCAGCGGGCTGAGCTCTTCGTCGGCGGCCTACCGGACCACATCCGCGTGGACGTGGAGATGCGCGGGCCACAGGACCTCCATATGGACACGTACTACGCCCGCGCGTTTGAGCGTCGCGCGGTGGCCCCCCAGCAGGCGCCATCGCCCCGGGCCGCTGGGCCGCCACCTTGGCCGGAAGTTCCCGCGCAGGGTCGGCCTGCCCAGGTTTCCGCGGCGCCCCTCGCCGCGGCTGTGGCACGCCCGTTCCGCCGGCTCACCACGGCCGAGCAACTCGAGCGTCGCCGCCAAGGGTTATGCTTCAACTGTGATGAGCCCTACGTACCGGGCCACGTCTGCCCACGACTCTTCTACTTGGAGGCTGCAGACTACATTGAGGAGGACCCCACCGCCGCCGGGCTCGGCGACCAGCCCGCCCCAGTTGACGCGGAGGTGTTTGGCGACCGTTGATCTTCCCCGCCTTCCAGCTCGAGGACGAGCTGTTTGTGCAGCGGGGAGAGATGTTATGACCGGCATATTAGGGGCTTAGCCTAGTTAGTTGTGACCCAGTTTATCTTATCGTTATTAGGGGCTTAGCCCAATTATCTTATGAGAAGGATTATATAAACTCGTGTAAGGACCCGTTTTGGGATTAAGCAAGAAGCAATCATATTTGCTCGGCTTCCTTAGAGAGCCGGAAGACCTAACCCTAGCCGCCGCCTCTCTCTCTCTCTCTCTCTCTCTCTCTCTCTCACGCACGCAACAACGGCGACCACACCTTCCTCCACGCCATCCCTCCTTCCACCCCTACAACCTGAGACCACGCCCTGGTAGGGATCCGGTTCCTACCACCATGCTTATTTACCCATTATTTATCTTGGACACGAGCAAACAATTTGTTGTGTGATGTCATATATTTTCAAAGCAAGACTAATCCCCCACAAAATCAGATCATGTACAAAGAATATCAGTATCACATTTGTTAACTCACTGCCGTTATTAATCCAAAAAATCTGGGTGTGTACTTATCCAACAAATCACCTAAGAAATGATTTCAAAGGGGTGTTGAAATCTGGTGTCCTACAAAAACAGTAAGTAGATGTTGCAAACAGGTCATCATATCTGAAAAATGATATGTATATTACAACAAATCATCATATTCATATTAGGTGAAAGTCATTATGCATCACACTATGAGATGCTAAAATTGGAATGACTAACAATGATTTGAAACATCCTACACGGACTGAAAGAATCAGATAGCTATGGAAGCCACAGATAGAAAGAACATAGCAGCTGACAACTTCTGCCTTTTAGAAAGAAAAATGAGCAAACGCATATCCTGCAAGCAACATGTGCAAGTGTCAATCAAAATGATGGTTTGAAACAATAAGAAAAGTGCTTACTCATTGCCAGATAAATCACATCTCCCCCTCGGCAAATTTTTAGAAGTCTGTGTATGCACGTTTAATTAGAACAGATCCTATTCAAGAATAGAATTGTTCAGAAAGCAGGCATGAAGTCACTACCTCAAAGGGGGGCGGATCCATCGTTGCAAAATTGATCCACGTATACCGAACAATTTGGAGAAGGCATCTCCAACGATATTAACTTTCCAGATTAAACTTATTTGGCTAATTTGGTTCGATAGAAAGGAGGACAGGCTGTGAAACTTATTTGACTAATTTGGTTCGATAGAAAGGAGGGCAGACTGTGGAACTAAGAAACAGAGGGCGACCAAGGAAGCAAGTACGGAGGAGGAGGAGGAGGGGGAGGGGCCGGGAGAGACCTTGGACTTGACGGAGCGCTTGATGAGCGACCAGAGCCCGGGCACGGGCAGCACGAAGAGTCCCAGCGAGGTGTAGTAGCTCGCCTACGAGTACCCCGTCCCCGCCCCAACGGCGGCGTCGAGGAGCACCGCGGCGCTGTCGAGCGACGCCCGGGACGGGTTTAGCCGACCCCTCTTCGACTTCGTCGGCTAGCCCCTGCTCGGCGCTGGGAGCAGGCAGCAGCCGGCCGCAGAGAAGGAAAGGGGGGAGGACGCGGCTCGTGGAGACGCAGGCTTCCATTTCGTTGGGCGCAGATGCACGGGACGATGGCGGTCGCCGGCGCCGGCGCCGGATGGCGGAGCTCCGATGCGAAACAGCTGCACTACCAGGGCGAGGAGGCGCCGGGCCATTGGTGGCGGAGACCAGGGTGGACCTACGGTCTGCATGGCTTCCGCGGACCAGAAGCCGGAGGCGGCAAGCGACGGCGAGGCGCGGCTGTGGCGGGCGAGCGGCGGCCGAGGAGCTTTCTGCTGTCGGGCGGCCCAGCGCGCGGGAGCAAACGGATTTTTGTCCGTTTCGTGTCCGCTTTCGATCCATCCCCGGCCCAAGTTTGCGCCGGTTTTGGGGTGAAACGGACTGCCCGTGGACGGGCGGGACGCGCGCGCTTGTCCTCCCCTGGCCCGCCTGTCGGTGGGGGAAACCAAAACCCCCACGCCCCATTTGGCGCCATTTCCCCAAACCCTCCCACGTCCCCTCCCCTGGCCCGCCTGTCGGTGGGAGAAACCAAAACCCCCCACGCCCCATTTGGCGCCATTTCCCCAAACCCTCCCACGTCCCTCCCGCCGCCCCCTCTCTCCCCCGTTCATGGCCGACGTCCAGCCGAATTCCGGCGGCCTGGCCGTTGACCCGCCCGAAAAGGTGAAGAAGAAGGCGGCCAAGGCGGCAAGGAAGCCACGGTCGGAGTGCACGCCGGAGGAGATCGCCAGGTTGGACGCGGAAGCGGCGAAGAAGAGGAGCCGGAGAGCGGTCGTCAAGGTCAATGCCGCCGCGGCCAAGTTCGCCGCCGAGCGCGATGCGAAGGAGGCCGCTCGGCGCAAGGCCGCGGCCGACGAGAAGGAGGACATCATCAACAAAGCGCACGCCCTCCTCATGCTGAGCATGGGCCGTCCGGCCGGTTTCACTACAGCGGTCGTCGGTCCGGCGAGCACAGGCTCGTCGGTCGCCCGGCCTGCGCACTGCCAGTCGCCGACGTCGCGGACCACGCCCATGTCGCCCGGCTTTCCTCCGCCAAGGCACGATGGCCAGACCCGTTTCTCGGGGTCGCCGGACGTTGGCTTGTTCGCGCCGTCGACACCGCGCCCCGCGGCCGTCATCGACCTTAATGTCACGCCTGGGTCCAGTAGCGGCGGCCGGCCGTCCGTCGAGATGGAGAGAAAGCAAGCACGGGCACCGTTCACGGGCACCATGCCGGCCCCCCGCGTGTTGTTTGACGGAATGCCAACAGCAACGGCATCGGTTGACGACCCCTTCTACAACCAGTACATGGAGAACGTGATCTTCGAGGCTGGGCACGGACGTGCCTACGACCCCGAGGAGACCCAAAGTCAGGATGGCCGTGCCCAGTACGTCCCCGATGAAGAGGCCGATGACCGTGCAGACTACGACCATGGTGACTCGTGGCATGAAGACGATGACATCTATGTCGAAGGTGATGGTGATGAAGAAGAAGAAGAATCCATGACGTTGATATTAGTGGCGCGCCATTGTTCATCGACGAGCTGACCCAAAGAGCGGAAGCACAAAAGAAGAGGAAGAGCATTCGCACGGGTTCATACACACAAGATGAGGACAAGTTGATTTGCCAAGCTTAGATGGAGATTAGCCAAGATCCGAGGACCGGCGCGCAACAAAAGGGCATTGTTTTTTGGACGAGAGTCCACAAAACATTCCATGAAAAGGAAGATGTTCGAGCCCTACCAAATTTCAAGCAACCGTGGCATCGGCTCGATTCAAAAGAGATGGTTGTTCATCCAACAAGAGTGCAACAAGTATCAAGCCGCATTTGAGAGCGTTGAAGCACGGCCCGTGGGTGGTCTCGGCGTTGGGGACACGGTATGCTCTCCTCTTCCTAGCCCTTTCCTTGCTACGGCCATGAGACTCCGGCCTTGTATATGTTTGCATGTTCACTTCTAGTTGATCATGTGTTGTAGGCATTTCAATCTTTGGAGGCATTCAAGGCCCGGCACAATGACAAGCCATTCACTCTTACGCATTGTTGGACGCTCATCAACAATTGCCCTAAGTTCAAGGACCAATACCGTGAACTACAAAGGAAGAGAGGACTGAAGACGGCCAAGTTCGCCGGAGGTGGAGATGGCGAGGCGTTGAAGAGGCCGAGGGGCAAGACCAACTCCAAGGTTGATGACATATGTGATGCCTCATCCATGGAATTGCATGACACTTTGCATGGCATGATGTCTCAAAAGGATGTGAGGGACGAGAAGAAGCAGCAAAGCAAGGACGAGCAAATGAAGCAATACCTAGACCTTTAAAGAAAGAAGCTTGAGATGGAGGAGGCGGCCAAGGAGAGGAAGATCGACATGGAGGAGGCGGCCCGGCAAAGGCAGCTCGACATGGAAGAGTCCGCCCGGCAAAGGCAGCTCGACATCGAGGCCGACAACGTCAAGGCCAGGCAGAGGCAGCTCGACATCGAGGCCACCAATGCCGCCACCAAAGCGAAGGAAGTGGCCCTTGCGATCATGAGCGTGGACTTGTCGAAGATGAGCGACAAGACGAGGGCCTGGTTCGAGGCCAGGAAGAAGGAGATGCTCGACGCCGAAGGCCTGAACTAGGTCGTCCGATCGGCGTGGCCGTTCTTTTTGGAGGCTGGTATGGGTGCCGCCCGCCCGCTGGGCCGCTGGCAGTGTGCCGGCGAGAAAACATTCATTTTGGAGGCCGGCTGTGTTGCCGGCCGCTGGCTGTGTTGCCGGCAAGGACAACTATTCATTTTGGAGGCTGGCTGTGTTGCCGGCCGCTGGCCGATGCCGGCGATGGACGTGTAGACCGCTGGCTTTGTTGCCGGCGTGATGAACTGGGGTCGTGAACTAGGGCTTGGCATTTGAAACGTTGCCTTTTTTTAAATAGACGCGGACAGGATGGGGCAAACGGATGCGGCCGCGCGCTGGGCGCACGGCCACCGCATCCCAGGACACGCCCGGACACGACCCCAAATCCCTACCCAAATGGATAGAATCCGGACAAAACGGACGTCCGTTTGGGGTCGCGCGGTGGAGTTGGCCTAAGCCGCGCGCTGCTACCAGCCTTGTCCCTTCGGGGGCACCCGGTAAAACTAAATCATATACATTGATAAGTGTTCATCAGGATGACGCGCCAAACTTTTTTTACACGACTGAGTTTACTTCGCGTATTAGATCCGTTTGAAGTCAAACTTTGCAAAGTTAGACAAAATTTATATTAGAAAAGATCAACATATACTTTTACACGAGTGAGTTTACTTCGCGTTAGATCCGTCTGAAGTCAAATTTTGTAAAGTTAGACCAAATTTATATTAGAAAAGATCAACATCTACGATACCTAATAAGTAAATTTTATATTAGAAAAGATCAACATCTACGATACCTAATAAGTAAATTTTATATTAGAAAAGATCAACATCTACAATACCTAATAAGTAAAAAGTGAGTTTACTTCGCATATTAGATAAGTCATACTTTGTAAAGTTAGACCAAATTTACATTAGAAAAGATCACATTTACAATACCTAATAAGTACAATATGAAATTATATTTTATGGTGGATCTAATAAAGTCTTTGTTATATTAAGAATGTTAATAATTTTTTGTATAAGCTTGGTCAAATTTGAAGAGTTTGACTTCAGACAAACCTGACATGCAGAATAAAAAAAGTAGATACATAATCTTTTTACGAGATGGGGTGGAAGCGATGATGCATGGTGCAAACAGGCCATGTGTTTTTTGTACCCCACGCGAGTTCAACTGATTTAACATTTTACCCCACACGAGTTCTACTGACTTTACATAAAGGTTACCATTTTACCCCACACGAGTTCTACTGACTTTACATAAAGGTTCCCATAGTTCTCATTTCCATGTTTTGAGATCCTACCACCCCAAACGAGTTCATCTGATTTTATAGAAAGATCCTCATAGTACACGCGTTCTATTGATTTTATAGAAAGGTCCTCGTAGTTCTCATTTCCATGTTTTGAGATCCAAAATTTTAAGATTTCACGCGCCATCTTTTCAGCCCTTCACGGATAGTATTATTTTTATTGAAAGGTTCTCATAATTTCATTTTCATCTTTTGAGATCATTGCACCTGCCAAATTATGGGTGGCAGGCCAACTGCCAATTTTTACTCGTGAGCCATGGCATTTCTTGTGGCCATGTATACACATGAAATACTCCCTTTGTTTCATTTTACTTCGCATATTAGATTTGTCTGAAGTAGAATTTTGCAAAGTTTGACGAAATTTATATTAGAAAATATCAACAGCTAGAATACCTAATAAGTACAATATGAAATTATATTTTATGGTGGATCTAATGATGTCGTTGTTGTATTGTAAATGTTAATAATTTTTCGTATAAGCTTGATCAAATTTGAAAAGTTTGACTTCTAACAAATCTAATATGCAGAATAAAAAGAGTAGATACCTAATCTTTTTTACGGGATGCGATGGATGAAGGAAATATGCCCTAGAGGCAATAATAAAGTTATTATTTATTTCCTTATATCATGATAAATGTTTATTATTCATGCTAGAATTGTATTAACCGGAAACATGATACATGTGTGAATACATAGACAAACAGAGTGTCACTAGTATGCCTCTACTTGACTAGCTCGTTGATCCAAGATGGTTATGTTTCCTAGCCATAGACATGAGTTGTCATTTGATTAACGGGATCACATCATTAGGAGAATGATGTGATTGACTTGACCCATTCCGTTAGCTTAGCACTCGATCGTTTAGTATGTTGCTATTGCTTTCTTCATGACTTATACATGTTACTATGACTATGAGATTATGCAACTCCCGTTTACCGGAGGAACACTTTGTGTGCTACCAAACGTCACAACGTAACTGGGTGATTATAAAGGTGCTCTACAGGTGTCTCCGAAGGTACTTGTTGGGTTGGCGTATTTCAACATTAGGATTTGTCACTCCGATTGTCGGAGAGGTATCTCTGGGCCCTCTCGGTAATGCACATCACTTAAGCCTTGCAAGCATTGCAACTAATGAGTTTGTTGCGAGATGATGTATTACGGAACGAGTAAAGAGACTTGCCGGTAACGAGATTGAACTAGGTATTAAGATACCGACGATCGAATCTCGGGCAAGTAACATACCGATGACAAAGGGCACAACGTATGTTGTTATGCGGTCTGACCGATAAAGATCTTCGTAGAATATGTGGGAGCCAATATGAGCATCCAGGTTCCGCTATTGGTTATTGACCGGAGACGTGTCTCGGTCATGTCTACATAGTTCTCGAACCCGTAGGGTCCGCACGCTTAAAGTTAGATGACGGTTATATTATGAGTTTATGTGTTTTGATATACCGAAGGAGTTCGGAGTCCCGGATGAGATCAGGGACATGACGAGGAGTCTCGAAATGGTCGAGACGTAAAGATCGATATATTGGACGACTATATTTGGACATCGGAAAGGTTCCGAGTGATTCGGATATTTTTCAAAGTACCGGAGAGTTACAGGAATTCGTATTGGGCCTTAATGGGCCATACGGGAAAGGAGAGAAAGGCCCCAAAGGGTGGGTGCACCCCTCCCCATGGACTAGTCCGAATTGGACTAGGGAGGGGGGCGCCCCCTTCCTTCCTTCTCCTTCTCCCTTCCCTTTTCCTACTCCAACAAGGAAAGGAGGAGTCCTACTCCCGGTGGGAGTAGGACTCCCCCCTTGGCGCGCCCTCCTCCTAGGCCGGCCACCTCCCCCCTTGCTCCTTTATATACGGGGGCAGGGGGCACCCCATAGACACAACAATTGATCTATTGATTTCTTAGCCGTGTGCGGTGCCCCCCTCCACCATATTACACCTCGATAATATCGTAGCGGTGCTTAGGCGAAGCCCTGCGTCGGTAGAACATCATCATCGTCACCACGCCGTCGTGCTGACGAAACTCTCCCTCAACACTCGGCTGGATCGGAGTTCGAGGGACGTCATCGAGCTGAACGTGTGCTGAACTCGTAGGTGTCGTGCGTTCGGTACTTGATCGGTCGGATCGTGAAGACGTACGACTACATCAACCGCGTTGTGTTAATGCTTCCGCTTTCGGTCTACGAGGGTACGTGGACAACACTCTCCCCTCTCGTTGCTATGCATCACCATGATCTTGCGTGTGCGTAGGAAATTTTTGAAATTACTACGCTCCCCAACAGTGGTATCAGAGCCTGGTTTTATGCGTTGATGTTATATGCACGAGTAAAACACAAGTGAGTTGTGGGCGATATAAGTCATACTGCTTACCAGCATGTCATACTTTGGTTCGGCGGTATTGTTGGATGAAGCGGCCCGGACCGACATTACGCGTACGCTTACGCGAGACTGGTTCTTCCGACGTGCTTTGCACAGAGGTGGCTCGCGGGTGTCAGTTTCTCCAACTTTAGTTGAACCGAGTGTGGCTACGCCCGGTCCTTGTGAAGGTTAAAACAGCACCAACTTGACAAACTATCGTTGTGGTTTTGATGCGTAGGTAAGAACGGTTCTTACTAAGCCCAGTAGCAGCCACGTAAAACTTGCAACAACAAAGTAGAGGACGTCTAACTTGTTTTTGCAGGGCATGTTGTGATGTGATATGGTCAAGACATGATGCTAAATTTTATTGTATGAGATGATCATGTTTTGTAACCGAGTTATCGGCAACTGGCAGGAGCCATATGGTTGTCGCTTTATTGTATGCAATGCAATCGCCCCGTAATGCTTTACTTTATCACTAAGCGGTAGCGATAGTCGTAGAAGCATAAGATTGGCGAGACGACAACGATGCTACGATGGAGATCAAGGTGTCGCGCCGGTGACGATGGTGATCATGACGGTGCTTCGGAGATGGAGATCACAAGCACAAGATGATGTTGGCCATATCATATCACTTATATTGATTGCATGTGATGTTTATCTTTTATGCATCTTATCTTGCTTTGATTGATGGTAGCATTATGAGATGATCCCTCACTAAATTATCAAAGTATAAGTGTTCTCCCTGAGTATGCACCGTTGCGAAAGTTCTTCGTGCTGAGACACCACGTGATGATCGGGTGTGATAGGCTCTACGTTCAAATACAACGGGTGCAAAACAGTTGCACACGCGGAATACTCAGGTTAAACTTGACGAGCCTAGCATATAACAGATATGGCCTCGGAACACGGAGACCGAAAGGTCGAGCGTGAATCATATAGTAGATATGATCAACATAGTGATGTTCACCGTTGAAACTTCTCCATCTCACGTGATGATCGGACATGGTTTAGTTGATATGGATCACGTGATCACTTAGAGGATTAGAGGGATGTCTATCTAAGTGGGAGTTCTTAAGTAATATGATTAATTGAACTTGAATTTATCATGAACTTAGTACCTGATAGTATCTTGCTTGTCTATGTTAATTGTAGATAGATGGCCCGTGCTGTTGTTCCGTTGAATTTTAATGCGTTCCTTGAGAAAGCAAAGTTGAAAGATGATGGTAGCAATTACACGGACTGGGTCCGTAACTTGAGGATTATCCTCATTGCTGCACAGAAGAATTACGTCCTGGAAGCACCGCTGGGTGCCAGGCCTACTGCAGGAGCAACACCAGATGTTATGAACGTCTGGCAGAGCAAAACTGATGACTACTCGATAGTTCAGTGTGCCATGCTTTACGGCTTAGAACTGGGTCTTCAACGACGTTTTGAACGTCATGGAGCATATGAGATGTTCCAGGAGTTGAAGTTAATATTTCAAGCAAATGCCCGGATTGAGAGATATGAAGTCTCCAATAAGTTCTATAGCTGCAAGATGGAAGAGAATAGTTCTGTCAGTGAGAATATACTCAAAATGTCTGGGTATAACAATCACTTGATTCAACTGGGAGTTAATCTTCCGGATGATAGCGTCATTGACAGAATTCTTCAACCACTGCCACCAAGCTACAAGAGCTTCGTGATGAACTATAACATGCAAGGGATGGAGAAGACGATTCCCGAGCTCTTCGCAATGCTAAAGGCTGCGGAGGTAGAAATCAAAAAGGAGCATCAAGTGTTGATGGTCAATAAGACCACTAGTTTCAAGAAAAAGGGCAAAGGGAAGAAGAAGGGGGACTTCAAGAAAAACAGCAAGCAAGTTGTTGTTCAGGAGAAGAAACCCAAGTCTGGACCTAAGCCTGAGACTGAGTGCTTCTACTGCAAGCAGACTGGTCACTGGAAGCGGAACTGCCCCAAGTATTTGGCGGATAAGAAGGATGGCAAGGTGAACAAAGGTATATGTGATATACATGTTATTGATGTGTACCTTACTAATGCTCGCAGTAGCACCTGGGTATTTGATACTGGTTCTGTTGCTAATATTTGCAACTCGAAACAGGGGCTACGGATTAAGCGAAGATTGGCTAAGGACGAGGTGACGATGCGCGTGGGAAATGGTTCCAAAGTCGATGTGATCGCGGTCGGCACGCTACCTGTACATCTACCTTCGGGATTAATTTTAGACCTAAATAATTGTTATTTGGTGCCAGCGTTAAGCATGAATATTATATCTGGATCTTGTTTGATGCGAGACGGTTATTCATTTACATCAGAGAATAATGGTTGTTCTATTTATATGAGTAATATCTTTTATGGTCATGCACCCTTGAAGAGTGGTCTATTTTTGTTGAATTTTGATAGTAGTGATACACATATTCATAATATTGAAGCCAAAAGATGCAGAGTTGATAATGATAGTGCAACTTATTTGTGGCACTGCCGTTTAGGTCATATCGGTGTAAAGCGCATGAAGAAACTCCATACTGATGGACTTTTGGAACCACTTGATTATGAATCACTTGGTACTTGCGAACCGTGCCTCATGGGCAAGATGACTAAAACACCGTTCTCCGGAACTATGGAGAGAGCAACAGATTTGTTGGAAATCATACATACAGATGTATGTGGTCCGATGAATATTCAGGCTCGTGGCGGATATCATTATTTTCTCACCTTCACAGATGATTTGAGCAGATATGGGTATATCTACTTAATGAAACATAAGTCTGAAACATTTGAAAAGTTCAAAGAATTTCAGAGTGAAGTTGAAAATCATCGTAACAAGAAAATAAAATTTCTACGATCTGATCGTGGAGGAGAATATTTGAGTTATGAGTTTGGTCTTCATTTGAAACAATGCGGAATAGTTTCGCAACTCACGCCACCCGGAACACCACAGCGTAATGGTGTGTCCGAACGTCGTAATCGTACTTTACTAGATATGGTGCGATCTATGATGTCTCTTACTGATTTACCGCTATCGTTTTGGGGTTATGGTTTAGAGACGGCTGCATTCACGTTAAATAGGGCACCATCAAAATCCGTTGAGACGACGCCTTATGAACTGTGGTTTGGCAAGAAACCAAAGTTGCCGTTTCTTAAAGTTTGGGGCTGCGATGCTTATGTGAAAAAACTTCAACCTGATAAGCTCGAACCCAAATCGGAGAAATGTGTCTTCATAGGATACCCAAAGGAGACTGTTGGGTACACCTTCTATCACAGATCCGAAGGCAAAACTTTTGTTTCTAAATTCGGAATCTTTCTGGAGAAGGAGTTTCTCTCGAAAGAAGTGAGTGGGAGGAAAGTAGAACTTGATGAGGTAACTGTACCTGCTCCCTTATTGGAATGTAGTTCATCACAGAAACCGGTTTCTGCTACGCCTACACCAATTAGTGAGGAAGTTAATGATGATGATCATGAAACTTCAGATCAAGTTATTACTGAACCTCGTAGGTCAACCAGAGTAAGATCCGCACCAGAGTGGTACGGTAATCCTGTTCTAGAGGTTATGTTACTAGACCATGACGAACCTACAAACTATGAAGAAGCGATGGTGAGCCCAGATTCCGCAAAATGGCTTGAGGCCATGAAATCCGAGATGGGATCCATGTATGAGAACAAAGTATGGACTTTGGTTGACTTGCCCGATGATCGACAAGCCATTGAAAATAAATGGATCTTCAAGAAGAAGACTGACGCTGACGGTAATGTTACTGTCGATAAAGCTCGACTTGTTGCGAAAGGTTTTCGACAAGTTCAAGGGATTGACTATGATGAGACCTTCTCACCCGTAGCGATGGTTAAGTCTGTCCGAATCATGTTAGCAATTGCCGCATTTTATGATTATAAAATTTGGCAAATGGATGTCAAAACTACATTCCTGAATGGATTTCTGGAAGAAGAATTCTATATGATGCAACCGGAAGGTTTTGTCGATCCAAAGGGAGCTAACAAAGTGTGCAAGCTCCAGCGATCCATTTATGGACTGGTGCAAGCCTCTCGGAGTTGGAATAAACGCTTTGATAGTGAAAGATCGTGGATGTCGCCTAGAGGGGGGGGTGAATAGGCGCTTTAAAATAATTACGGTTTAGGCTTGAACAAATGCGGAATAAACCTAGCGGTTAATTTGACAAGCACAAAACCTACAACAACTAGGCTCACCTATGTGCACCAACAACTTATGCTAAGCAAGATAAACAACTAAGTGATAGCAAGATATATGACAAGAAACAATATGGCTATCACAAAGTAAAGTGCGTAAGTAAAGGGTTCGGGTAAGAGATAACCGAGGCACGCGGAGACGACGATGTATCCCGAAGTTCACACCCTTGCGGATGCTAATCTCCGTTTGGAGCGGTGTGGAGGCACAATGCTCCCCAAGAAGCCACTAGGGCCACCGTAATCTCCTCACGCCCTCGCACAATGCAAGATGCCGTGATTCCACTAAGGGACCCTTGAGGGCGGTCACCGAACCCGTACAAATGGCAACCCTTGGGGGCGGTCACCGAACCCGTACACTTTGGCAACCCTTGGGGGCGGTCACCGGTACCCATCAAATTGCTCGGGGCGATCTCCACAACCTAATTGGAGACCCCGACGCTTGCCCGGAGCTTTACACCACAATGATTGAGCTCCGAACACTACCAACCGTCTAGGGTGCCCAAGCACCCAAGAGGAACAAGCTCAAGGGCACCAAGCACCCAAGAGTAATAAGCTTCTCAACTTGTAACTTCCACGTATCACCGTGGAGAACTCAAACCGATGCACCAAATGCAATGGCAAGGGCACACGGAGTGCCCAAGTCCTTCTCTCTCAAATCCCACCGAAGCAACTAATGCTAGGGAGGAAAAAGAGAGGAAGAACAAGAAGGAGAACACCAAGAACTCCAAGATCTAGATCCAAGGGGTTCCCCTCACAAAGAGGAGAAAGTGATTGGTGGAAATGTGGATCTAGATCTCCTCTCTCTTTTCCCTCAAAAACTAGCAAGAATCCATGGAGGGATTGAGAGTTAGTAAGCTCGAAGAAGGTCAACAATGGGGGAAGAACACGAGCTCAAAGGATAAGGTTCAATGGGGAAGAAGACCCCCTTTTATAGAAGGGGAAAAATCCAACCGTTATGTGCTCAGCCCGCACACGAGCGGTACTACCGCTCCACGAGCGGTACTACCGCTCCACGAGCGGTACTACCGCTCTGGCGGAAGAAGCAGGCAAAAGGAGCAACCAAACATGAACCTTGGGGCGGTAGTACCGCTTATAAGCGGTACTACCGCGCACCCCAGCGGTACTACCGCTGGAGGAGCAGAACACGGGACAAAAATGCAGTAGCGGTACTACCGCCCGACCGGAGCGGTACTACCGCTTATAGGCGGTACTACCGCCCATCAGGGCGGTACTACCGCTTATAGGTGGAACTGCCGTGCCTTACTGCCGTGCAACTACTGCAAAACTCGACACGAAAAATGCAAGACCCAAAATCGAGGCGGTACCAGCGCGGAACCGTAGCCGTACTACCGCTTATGGCCATAGGCGGTACTACCGCTTTGGACAGCGGTACTACCGCTTGGGGTGACAAGCGGTACTGCCACTCTGGCCGCGGTACTACCGCTAGGAAACCAAAACTGCCATAACTTCTGCATATGAGCTCCGAATTGAGCAAACTCAAGCTTGTTGGATTGAGAAAGACGAGTAGCATCAAAACAGCAACTGGTTATAGTAAGAAGAGGCAGGGGAGGTATGCCAAAAATAGAGGAGTGAAACCTCCAACCGAGAAGAACCGGCATAACCTCCAACATCGAAAACATCATAGAAGATGCGAGTGAACTCCGTTTTCGATGAACTCGAGCTTGTCATCAAGATGACCATAAGCTCCAAAACTCACAAAGAGAAGAACCAAACAAGAACCAACAAAGATGATGCAAGGATGCAATGGTTTGAGCTCTCTATTAACGATACGATCAAGCTACTCATTGAGAGCCCCCCTTGATAGTACGGCAATCGATCCTATAACCCGGTCTCCCAACTACCATCATGAGACCGGTAAAATAGAAAACCTATCAAGAGCAAACCTTTGCCTTGCACATGGTCCACTTGAGCTAGATGATGACGATCTTGACTCCCTCAAGTTGGACCACCTTTCTTGGTTGTGTTGGCTCGATGAAGACTAGTTGATTGCTCCCCCATACTCCACTATGGGTGAGCCACTCTTCCGCACATCTTCACCAGTCCATTGTCACCACAATGGACGGCAAGCTTCAAGCATTTGATCTCGTCATGATGCTTCACTTGAACTTGCGCACCGCAACCTAACCTCACAAAGAACTCTCACGAAGATCATGGGTTAGTACACAAAGCGTAATCGACAATGCTTACCACACCATGGGATCGCTTGATCCCTCTCGGTACATCTTGTGCGCTTTGTGTGTTGATCAACTTGATTCACTCTTGATTTAGTCTTGATCAACCTTGACTCTTTCCAACTCTCTTCATTTGGATGATGTCTTGAAGGTAAACATGAATGATCACACAATCTTCTTCTTCAAGACATGCTTGCAATAAGCTCTACTCTCACATGACCAATCTTTGGATAATTCCTTAATAACACCTTGGTCACCACATAAACTCCTTGAAACCAACACATGGACTTCAAGAAAAGCCTATGGACAAATCCTTCAAATATAACTCAAGGCAACCATTAGTCCATAGAGATTGTCATCAATTACCAAAACCAAACATGGGGGCACCGCATGTTCTTTCAGATAGTGTGATCAAAGCATTTGGTTTTGTATAGACTTTTGGAGAAGCCTGTATTTACAAGAAAGTGAGTGGGAGCTCTGTAGCATTTCTGATATTATATGTGGATGACATATTGCTGATTGGAAATGACATAGAATTTCTGGATAGCATAAAGGGATACTTGAATAAGAGTTTTTCAATGAAAGACCTCGGTGAAGCTGCGTATATATTGGGCATCAAAATCTATAGAGATAGATCAAGACGCTTAATTGGACTTTCACAAAGCACATACCTTGACAAAGTTTTGAAGAAGTTCAAAATGGATCAAGCAAAGAAAGGGTTCTTGCCTGTGTTACAATGTGTGAAGTTGAGTAAGACTCAATGCCCGACCACTGCAGAAGATAGAGAGAAGATGAAAGATGTTCCCTATGCTTCAGCCATAGGCTCTATCATGTATGCAATGCTGTGTACCAGACCTGATGTATGCCTTGCTATAAGTCTAGCAGGAAGGTACCAAAGTAATCCAAGAGTGGATCACTGGACAGTGGTCAAGAACATCCTGAAATACCTGAAAAGGACTAAGGATATGTTTCTCGTTTATGGAGGTGACAAAGAGCTCATCGTAAATGGTTATGTCGATGCAAGCTTTGACACTGATCTAGACGATTCTAAATCGCAAACCGGATACGTGTTTACATTGAACGGTGGAGCTGTCAGTTGGTGCAGTTCTAAACAAAGCGTCGTGGCGGGATCTACATGTGAAGCGGAGTACATAGCTGCTTCGGAAGCAGCAAATGAAGGAGTCTGGATGACGGAGTTCATATCCGATCTAGGTGTCATACCTAGTGCATCGGGTCCAATGAAAAACTTTTGTGACAATACTGGTGCAATTGCATTAGCAAAGAAATCCAGATTTCACAAGAGAACCAAGCACATCAAAAGACGCTTCAATTCCATCCGGGATTTAGTCCAGGTGGGAGACATAGAAATTTGCAAGATACAAACGGATCTGAATGTTGCACACCCGTTGACTAAGCCTCTTCCACGAGCAAAACATGATCAGCACCAAGGCTCCATGGGTGTACGAATCATTACTGTGTAATCTAGATTATTGACTCTAGTGCAAGTGGGAGACTGAAGGAAATATGCCCTAGAGGCAATAATAAAGTTATTATTTATTTCCTTATATCATGATAAATGTTTATTATTCATGCTAGAATTGTATTAACCGGAAACATGATACATGTGTGAATACATAGACAAACAGAGTGTCACTAGTATGCCTCTACTTGACTAGCTCGTTGATCAAAGATGGTTATGTTTCCTAGCCATAGACATGAGTTGTCATTTGATTAACGGGATCACATCATTAGGAGAATGATGTGATTGACTTGACCCATTCCGTTAGCTTAGCACTCGATCGTTTAGTATGTTGCTATTGCTTTCTTCATGACTTATACATGTTCCTATGACTATGAGATTATGCAACTCCCGTTTACCGGAGGAACACTTTGTGTGCTACCAAACGTCACAACGTAAATGGGTGATTATAAAGGTGCTCTACAGGTGTCTCCGAAGGTACTTGTTGGGTTGGCGTATTTCAACATTAGGATTTGTCACTCCGATTGTCGGAGAGGTATCTCTGGGCCCTCTCGGTAATGCACATCACTTAAGCCTTGCAAGCATTGCAACTAATGAGTTTGTTGCGAGATGATGTATTACGGAACGAGTAAAGAGACTTGCCGGTAACGAGATTGAACTAGGTATTAAGATACCGACGATCGAATCTCGGGCAAGTAACATACCGATGACAAAGGGCACAATGTATGTTGTTATGCGGTCTGACCGATAAAGATCTTCGTACAATATGTGGGAGCCAATATGAGCATCCAGGTTCCGCTATTGGTTATTGACCGGAGACGTGTCTCGGTCATGTCTACATAGTTCTCGAACCCGTAGGGTCCGCACGCTTAAAGTTAGATGACGGTTATATTATGAGTTTATGTGTTTTGATATACCGAAGGAGTTCGGAGTCCCGGATGAGATCAGGGACATGACGAGGAGTCTCGAAATGGTCGAGACGTAAAGATCGATATATTGGACGACTATATTTGGACATCGGAAAGGTTCCGAGTGATTCGGATATTTTTCGAAGTACCGGAGAGTTGCGGGAATTCGTATTGGGCCTTAATGGGCCATACGGGAAAGGAGAGAAATGCCCCAAAGGGTGGGCGCACCCCTCCCCATGGACTAGTCCGAATTGGACTAGGGAGGGGGGGCGCCCCCTTCCTTCCTTCTCCTTCTCCCTTCCCTTCTCCTACTCCAACAAGGAAAGGAGGAGTCCTACTCCCGGTGGGAGTAGGCCCCTTGGCGCGCCCTCCTCCTAGGCCGGCCGCCTCCCCCCTTGCTCCTTTATATACGGGGGCAGGGGCACCCCATAGACACAACAATTGATCTATTGATCTCTTAGCCGTGTGCGGTGCCCCCCTCCACCATATTACACCTCGATAATATCGTAGCGGTGCTTAGGCGAAGCCCTGCGTCGGTAGAACATCATCATCGTCACCACGCCGTCGTGCTGACGAAACTCTCCCTCAACACTCGGCTGGATCGGAGTTCGAGGGACGTCATCGAGCTGAACGTGTGCTGAACTCAGAGGTGTCGTGCGTTCGGTACTTGATCGGTCGGATCGTGAAGACGTACGACTACATCAACCGCGTTGTGTTAACGCTTCCGCTTTCGGTCTACGAGGGTACGTGGACAACACTCTCCCCTCTCGTTGCTATGCATCACCATGATCTTGCGTGTGCATAGGAAATTTTTGAAATTACTACGTTCCCCAACAATGGAAGCAATGATGCACGATGCAAACAGGCCACGTGTTTTTTATACCCGACACGAGTTCTACTGATTTAACATTTTACCCCACATGAGTTGTACTAAATTTACAAAAAGGTCCTCATGGTTCTCATTTCCATGTTTTAAGAAACTATCACCCCACACTAGTTCAACTGACTTTACAGAAAGTTCCTCATAGTACAGGAGTTCTACTGATTTTATAAAAAGGTCCTCATAATTCTCACTTCCATGTTTTGAGATTCAAAATTTTGGATTTCACGCGCCATCTTTTCAGCCCCTCACCGATGCTATTAATTTTTTTTATTGAAAGGTCCTCATAATTTCATCCTTACAACTGCCAAATTTTGGGTGGCAGGCCAACTGCCAATTTTTACCCTTGAACCACGACATTTCTTGTGGCCATGTATACACTTGAAATACTCCCTTTGTTTCATTTTACTTCACATATTAGATTTGTCTGAAGTCAAATTTTGCAAAGTTTGACCAAATTTATATTAGAAAATATCAACATCTACAATACCAAATAAGTACAATACGAGATTATGTTTTATGGTGGATCTAATGATGTTGTTGTTGTATTGTGAATGTTAATAAATTTTTGTATAACTTTCGCAAAAATAATTAAAATTTTGTATAGGCTTGGTCAAATTTGAAGAGTTTGACTTCAGACAAATATAATATGCAGAGTAAAAAGAGTAGATACATAATCTTCTTGACGGGATGGAGTGGAAGCGGTGATGTACGATGCAAACAAGCCATGTGTTTGTAATTTCAAAATTGTCTACAACACCTAATAATTATAATGTGGAATTATATTTTATGGTGGATCTATTGTTGTTGTTCTTGTGTTGTGAATGTTAATATTTCTTTTGTATAAACTTTGCCAAACTTTGAAGAGTTTGACTTCAGACAAATCTAATATGCAGAACAGAAAGAAATGAAGGGAGGAAATACATAATCTTTTTTTGCGGGATGGGATGGAAGTGATGATGCACGATGCAAACAGGCCATGTGTTTGTAATTTCAAAATTGTCTAGAATACCTAATAAGTATAATATGGAATTATATTTTATGCTGGTTCTAATGATGTTGTTATTGTGTTGTGGATGTTATTAATTTTTTGTATAAACTTGGTCAAACTTTGAAGAGTTTGACTTCAGACAAATCTAATATGCAGAATAAAAAGAAATGGAGGAAGCAGATACATAATCTTTTTTTTTGCGGGATGGAATGGAAGCGATGATGCACGATGTAAACAGGCCATGTGTTTGTAATTTCAAAATTGTCGCCACTTGATATGAACAGAAAGTTATAGTGACTGGTGTGATGATCTTGTGTTTTTTTGGGGAGATTTTCTAGTTACTTTCGTGCAAAATCGTAGTCATGTATATCTCTAATAAATAACATGTATCAACATACTAGTTGAATATTATTAGTTATGCTTCGGTTTGACATAAAGGTGCCCTTTTCAAGTTAGATAAGCAAAGCAGTTCTTGAACATGAACATGCGAATTTTTATTCAACTAGTTGAGGATGCACGACGCTCATTTCTGTTCAGGTCTCCTCCTTTTGGACGATTCATATGTTTTTTCTTTTCTTTTCGAAACGGTATGGTTCCTAGCTTCATTTAAAAAAAAAGTTGCTCAGCAAACAACAATCACAACCGTTGAGCTGCACATATAAAGATACCCACACACACCACTTCAAAGAGGGCCTCACCGAGACAGCCCGCAGGAGGTATCATCATCACTCCTCCCCTAGAGGCGCCATCGCCAACCCTAAACCCTGAGCAAACGACTCCTGACTCTTTCGTAGACGATCGTCGACTCAACTCATCCGAAGAGAGTATGTGGAGCTGTATGAAGATCAACGCCAAAACTTAGCTACTTGCGTCCGAACAGCACAACTCCTACTCTGACTAAGAACTGTGATGAAGAACTGACATGGCTGCGCCGCTGAAGATCACCGAACAAACCACCTGCTGCCTGTCATCGTACGCCACCGAGGCCCGTCACCGCAGTTTCAACTCCATAGCAACAAACCAGCCAAGGCAATCCCGCGAACATGGCAGAGAAAAGCGGACTACCTCAACCATTGTTGGGTCTCCCACATCGCTCCCTTCATCATCGTTGTCATTGAAGTCTGGACGCCAATGCTGTGGTCGACGACCAACATAGAAAGCAACCTCGTCACTAAACCTGGGCATTCGCCGGGCCGGGCTTTGCAAAGCCCGACCTCAAAATCCCAAACCAGAGCCCGGCCCGAAACACATGGATAGTGCACGTTTTAAAATAAAATAATTATTTTTAGGACATTTAAATTATATATTATACTTATATTTCTAATAAAATAGTCATTTATGCCCTGTTCAACCTTTTTTAGAGCTTTCGGGCCCGGCTTCGCCGGAAAAGCTAAGCCCGAGCCTGGCCCAGATGTCAGACTTTCGGGCTGGGTTGTCCATACCCGGGTCTACTCGTCGCTCACACGAGGTCAATACACTCAATGCCGCCCAAAACTTGGGGCCGCCGCCTTAATTTTCCTCCGCCATGCCACGCCCTGCGCAACCCACCAACACCACCTTCTAGGGCGGCCACCCTAATTTTCCTCTGCATGCCACGCCCTGCGCAGCCCACCAACACCACCTTCCAGGGCCGCCGCCCCAACATGCCTTCGCTCACTCTCGAGCTCCAGCGCCGCATGACCCGGATGCTTGCAACCCACGCTGCTCAGGACAACCACACGCAGACCATGGACGTCGCACCACATCCAAGGTCGTCATACCATCCAACTGCCCCCTCTGGGGCGCGTCGACTGAGCCTACAAACCTGCCACCCAAGTGGCCCAAGATTGCCACCCAAGCGAAGGTTGAGCCGCTACCCCACCCCATGGAGCCGCCTTGCGCATCGCTTCCCAATATCGTCGCCTCGGCGCACATCAACTGTCCGGGGCCGTTGCCCCGGCATCCACCAAACCGCGCTGCCGTCGCCGGCCCGACTGAGGTCATGCGGGGACACCACCCAGCACGGCGGCCAACACCGCAGCCTTTCATCGCCGATTGAGAGAGAGCCCGGAGGCCACTACCCTAGCACCCAGCCTCGTGTCGCACACCGCACCGGCCGCCACCGCGCGCAACCAAATGAGTGAGTCCCGCCGCCGGCTGCCACATGGGCTTTCCCTGGCGGCGGCGAGGGAGGCGGGTGGTGAGCGAGGAGTGGTGGCAGCGGCGCGTTAGGTTTCATACGTTTTTCTTTGGTTAATAAAAAAGATCTTAACCTGTTCAGGCTTACTTAAAGTTGATTTCGTTCAAACAAGTGCAAAATGCATGCGTGCATCGGATGGCGTCGCCCGCTCTTGCGGTACGCACGATGCCGACGCAAACCCGACTTGCATTTTCCATGTACTTGTCGCACGTGCTCGTGTATTTTTTTTATTAGGATCAGATCGAGCCGCGCGTCTCGTCCCGGCTTACGTACGAGTTGTCACGTCTGTCCCTCGCCGGTAAACAGCACTCCACGTGAGGCACGAGAATCTGCGTCTGTCGACCGATCTTTCGGAGGATCCGGAGACAAGCCCGACACGGACGTCACACGACATGTCGCACGCTGCCTTTGGCGGCGCACAGCCAGGCGGATGCTGCCTGCTCTGTGCTCTGTCCACGGCGACGATCGACAGTGTAGACACCCTCGACCGTGAAAGAACAGAAGAGGCGGCAGACCAAGCGGAGACGCAAATTGCTCGGACGACCGCGACCGCACATGACATCGATCCGCGGTGGAGTATCAACAGGAGACGGCCGGAGCTTTCCTATCAGAGACTCTAGACGACGAAAAAGAGACATGTTCGTTGTTGTTTTTTCCTTTTTATTGAAAACTGTTGTTCGTTGTTGAGGGACTGCGGGAGAAACTTCGGCGTGAGAACTTGCTCAGATCACGTATTTCTGACGGAGATAAATACACTTGTGATCACTGAAGTTGAGGTCAAAGCACAGTGCGGTCACTGCACTTTAGAATACCTTCAATACGGTCATTGAATACGAGTTGCGATGATTATTCGGTCACTGACTCACCGTATAACAACGTATTTTGTCTAGTTGACCGGTCAAATAGTCTACTTGCCACTTAAGACAGCACTGTGTTGCGTCCCTACTCTATGGGTCTCACGTGTCAGTGAGTATAAAAAGCAAAATGAAGCAAAATGAATTATTATTTATTCATGGGTGCAGAATCGAACTTTAGACCTAACGATCGTAAACATCGCGCCGCTAACCATCTGCGCCGTCGTAATTTCGTGTGAGTAAGCCGAGGACCACAGTTTAAAACTAAACATAAGCTACCATGTTTTGACACTATCTTAATCTTGTTGATTATTTTTTGTTCCGGCATGTTCTCTCTGTGTAAGTTTCTTTTTGTTGACAACACATGCAAGCATGTTTTTTTCCTTTTTTGGGTTTTGCTGTGTGTGCGCCTCCGTACATGTTAATGTGTGTTATCTGTGATTTTTCTCTTTCGTTTTCTGCTGTGAGTGTGTAATGTGTGCATGCGTGCGTATGTTGTATACATGTTACTATGTTAGTGTGTCCGTCCCTGCGTGCGGCCTGGACGTGATGTTCCATGGAGACGAGAATCAGCTGCGTAGTTGAGGTGAGCCACATCTTGTTGGCGATAGACCTCCTCCTGCGCCATGCTCGACAAGCCGGACAACTTCATCGTGTCGACTGACGCCATAACGCGCCTCGCCGTGGCCAAGCCCTTCATCGCTCTCGACACACTCAAGTTTTTCTTTTGCTCGCCGTGGCTGACGTTCTCCGCCTGACATGCTCGGCGTCAATGTGCTCCTGCATGTAGTCTCACTCGCGCAGGGGTCACTCTTGATCACTTGCCGAATCAACCCCTCGAAGAACCTCATCGTTTGCCACCATGGCCCTAGCTCCCGCCCTGCTTCTTGTCCCTCCTGTCGTCGGTTGTCTAGTCTTCTCTCCATCCTAGGCTGAGAAGCTCTCGTCGCCTACTGTCGTGTGCGTTCCACCGAAGCTCTAAGGCCAAGACCGCGGGTGCCTTCTGGAGCAATGCCGACAAAAAGGTGCTGCAACAGCTGGCATAGGGCGCTGTAGGACGATGAACCGGACGTTGCCGCACACCTCCATGCACATTGTGCGTCGCATCAGCCTTCTCGAGCAATGCCGAGCGGGTGTGCTGTGCGTTGTGTACGTGCGTGATGTGCATGCGTTGTGCGCGTGCATGCTGTCCTTGCGTGTGTGCATGCATTGCTGTTTATATTAAAACAAAAAGATCTACATGCAACCATCTAAATGTATTGGTCTGAGTTGTTAGCTATCGTATAGTTACTAACCAAGGGATCTCGGGTTCGAATCCCTTCGCTCGACCGTACTTTTTATTCTATCTCGGGTTCGAATCCCTTCCCTCGACCGTACTTCTTATTCTTTTATTTGTTTATTTCACCAAATGACAGGTGGGTCCCACCGAACAGAGAGAGCATGTGACGATGACCAGGACTATTTGACCGGTTAACAGTGCCATACGTATAGAATACGGTTAGCTAGTGACCATATAATCAACGCAACTCGTATTCAACGACCGTATTGTGCGTATTCAATGACCGTATTGTGCGTATGCTTTGATCTCAACTTCAGTGACCATCAATGTTTTTATCTCTTTCTGACGAGCAGGGATACGATAGTAACACTATACTTCTGCTTCAGGCTACGGAAAAGGGAAGTCTCTCGTCTGTTTTTCAGCAAAAGAAAAAAATAGCGTTCAAGCCTTGGGGCCCGTTCATAGTAGAATGAATACCAGGCCGCACTGATGTTCTTTTAGGCAACCGGGACGGACCGGTGATCTGTTTGTTTTAAGACGACGGCCCAGTACTCTTTCCAATAAACTGGGCCGCGTAAGGAACTCCAACCTACTCACGGCCTGCCAAGTGGAAATTGGGTCCTGTGGCTTTCGGCTGGACAACGCGCGGGAGAGAAGCCCTGTTCGTTTAGTCCCACATCGGCTAACGAAGTAGAGCACCACCAGCTTATAATCCGCGCGCTGCAAAATGGCTCGTCCCCTCGTGGATATCCGATATAATTTGCCGAATAAAGCGTGGCATAACTTGCACGCACAAGGATGTCACTGTGTTTTCTCATGAGTTTCACTGATTTTTACAGAAAGGTCCTCATATTTTCCATTTCTTTCCATCTTTTTCTTTATCCCTCATGAGTTTCACTGATTTTACAACTGCCAAATTTGGGATCTTGAACCATGAGGTTTCACGTCAACTGCCATTTTTCACTGTTGAGCATGTCCTATGGCTTTTTGATATTATACAAAGAAATAGATGCAGAATCAGTGGGATGGGATGGAGGTGATAATGAACAATGCAAACATGTTATGTGTTTGTAATTTTGATATTGTCACAATTTGATAGGATTGGTGTGATGATCACTTTCATGCAGAATCATAGTCATGTAATTTTTCTTCTTGGAAAGGTCCGAGGGAATCTTCAACACGGACTCCTAAAACAGACATGGTATTGGTCCACGTGCGGATAGTGACCGGGAAGGGCGCGGGCAGCACCCTCAGCTAGCATGCCGATTCATTGTCGGCTCTAATGACCGGTCGCTTCCGCTTTGTACCGGCATGAATGTGGCGCTCCGGACCTGCACGAACGCGGCGCAAAGAGCGGAGATGCATCTGCATAGGTGAGGGCACGGGCGCGGGACATGTTTTTGGATGGGACCGGGGTGTCTGACGCTTACGTGGCGGCGGTCCGAGCGCCCACAAAGCCCCCTGGGTTGCGTCCGGTATGTGGGATTTCGGGCAACCGGACACGTCCGCGGACTAATAAGATACCGCGTTGGATAGCAAAGTGCGTCCGAACAGCTTAGTCCAGACTTTTGCGGGCGATTTGAAGGTTTGTGTTGGGATGCACTAAGACCATATATAAAGTATCACAAGTCTTTACAACACACATCCATACAGAATTTTTTTTACATCCAATTGCTTAGGAGTGCCAAAATCTTTTTCCTCCTGCATCAACAGGCGACGCTGATGAAGTCCTGGACTACTCATCACGTCGTCTTCTGACTAGGTGGGTCAAGCCGAGGACCCCCATGCGGTTTAGTAATGGGCCGCTTTGAAAAACCCATGATGTATACAGGGAGGTTTCCACAAGACTTGGCGTACTAGACAAGGACTCCTGTAACCCTAGGCCTCTGGTGCATTATATAAACCGTGGTCAAGCTAGTCAATAAATTATTACAACTTAGATTGAAAATCTCATGCTAGATACCTGTACTATGTATTATACCCCATATCAATACAATCAAAAGAGTATTATCTCTTCGAGAGAGGACGAACTTGGGTAAAATCATGTGTTCATGTTACCATCGTTCCAAAACGCCTAGCCTAGAAACCCTACCTCAAGATATGTCGGATTTAGCACTGACAAAAGCGATGTGAGCAAAGGTCGATGCCACCTCTAGGCCTACACCTCAACGGAGCAAACTTGTTTAAACCCTGGAGCATAGAAGTAGTGGCCGAAAAGTCATCGATGTAGATCAGAAGACGATGGCGACTGCGATTTGCATAATAAATCGTTGCCCCGGAGAGGAAGACATCTAAAAGAGCATGTGGATACTCTGAATACCACAAACGCCGAGTACCAAATTCAGACATATCCACCGCAGATCGAACCGACCGAATCCAGAAAGAATCATCGGAGACACACATCCACACGAGCTTCACTTACACTAAGCGCAGTGATTGGGCAAGGATAGGATGAGTAGGACATTATTTGTAAACTGGGGCAACACTGCCATCTCATCGCACCGACCAAGACACAAAAACTCCTCGGCAGATCGATGCACCGGGGCACCATCCACAAGCACGACCTCTTTGTCGCCGTTGGCGCCGTGTGGGCCTTGCCCGATGGTGCTCTCTGGTGGCTCCAAGATGAAAGGAGAGGGTGGTAGACGATCTAGGTTTTCTGCCGACAGCGGCTCCTGTCACTCATAGTGATGGATGTATCCTATATTCTTAAGAAGTTCATCCCCACTACAAGCAATTCTCTCAAAATGCAGATAGTCCACCTCAACATGCATGGCATGTTATCAGTTTAGTTACAAATAGCAATCTGCTCATATCATTTTTCCCCGAAACATCCCTTCTAGCTCGGTATCCCTCGACTCCCCATCAGTAGAGTCTCTAATCTTCACCACGATGATTATTCTCCCACATATTGATTTGCCTCTTCGGTCGGCCCAGTGGGAACAAGGGTACCATAGGCCACCTGCCTACAACCCAGGAAGGGCCGCTTGGTCCAACCCATGAGTCAGCCCATCATCGGACGCCACGAGCCACTAGCCTCGCGAGGGCCCTGCCCCGTGAGGGGCTCCCTTCCATGAAGGATTTCACTGAAACCACCACCACAGCATGTGGCCTCGTGAGGCCCCCCTCACGAGGTGCCCCCTCCCGAGGCCTCCCGAGGAGCCATTGGAGGCGGGTGGCAGTTCCCCGTTGGTGCTAAGGGAGCAGTTATGCCTACCCGCCCCCAAAGCAAGTCCCAAAGGTTTTTCCTTTGGTGATAGAAGACCAAGACGGTGGCGCGGTAGGACGGAGGTCATCGTGGAGCCCCTAGCATGTCATGAACCACACCTTTTGCGGCGCGAAGACCACCTTTCGTCGAGAGAAGCACCAGCGCCTATCCCCTTTCAAATTGCCGCCCTGTGGTAGCCCTTTCCCGCTCATATTTTCAGGGAAGAGGCCCAAGGCATCTATATAAGGGACAGGGCGGCCACCGTAGCAGGGGATCGGCTGATCAGCTCCTGCCCAAAGCCCTTGCGCCCTTGCTAGCACCAGCAGGCTCTGGCTCATCTTGTAGCTCCAAGAGCACTGTCCAGAAGCAATACAACCAAGCAGGAGTAGGGTATTACACTGCAAGGTGGCCCGAACCTGGGTAGCTCATTGTGTCCTCGCCTCGCCTAGCTCGTAGCCTCGTAGATGCAAAGCCAGGCCCCAGAGCTCGAACCAGGGTTTTTAGAGGGTTTCCAGTGGCCCAGAATCAATCCCCTGACATTTGGTGCGCCAGGTAGGGGGCTTGGTTTTTGCGCCTTAAGCTTCAGCTCCGCCATGGCTGATGACCGAGCCCGCCCCGCCCAGCGCCGTGCCAACCGTGTCCAAACGGAGCTCGTCGCCGTCCCTCGTGTCCGCCGTGATATGTCTCCAACGTATCTATAATTTTTTATTGTTCCATGCTATTAAAGTATCATTCTTGGATGTTTCATATTCATTTACTATCAACTTTATATCTTTTTTTGGGACTAATCTATTGACATAGTGCACAGTGCCAGTTGTTGTTTTTTGCTTGTTTTTTACTTCATAGAATATCCATATCAAACGAAGTCCAAATGGAGCGAAACTTTTGGGAGATTTTTTTCTGCCCAGAAAACACCCAGGAGGCCCAAGATGTGCACCAAAGGGGCCCTATGGGGCCCACTAGGCACCAGGGCATGCCAGGGCCCCCAAGTGCGCCATGTTGGGTAGTGAGGCCCACAGGCACTCCCTCCACCGCCTCTCAGCTCCATAAATACTCAAATATTCCATAAACCCTAGGGGAGTCGTCAAAACACAATTCCAGCCGTCGCAAGTTCCAGAACTACGAGATACAATCTAGAGGCCTTTTTCGGCACCTTGCCGGAGGGGGAAACGGTCACGGAGTGGTTCATCATCCTCATTGGTGCTCCTCCGATGATGCGTGAGTAGTTTAGCACAGACCTACGGGTCCGTAGGCAGTAGCTAGATGGCTTCTGCTCTCTTTTTGATCTTCAATACAATGTTCACCTCGATGTTCTTGGAAATCTATTTGATGTAATGACTTCTTGCGGTGTGTTTGTTGGGATCCAATGAATTGTGAGTTTATGATCAGATCTATCCATGAATACTATTTGGGTCTTTGTTGAACTCTTATATGCATGATCTTTATAGCCTCGTATTTCTTCTCCGAAACTTTGGTTTGGTTTAGCCAACTAGATTGTTTTTTCTTGCAATGGGAAGAGGTGCATTGTGATGGGTTCGATCTTGCGGTGCTCATTCTCAGTGACAAAAGGAGACATGACACGCACGTATCTTTGCTATTAAGGATAAAAAGATGGGTCTATTTCTACATGAACATATCTTGTCTACATCATGTCATCGTTCTGAAGGAAATATGCCCTAGAGGCAATAATAAAGTTGTTATTTTATATTTCCTTATTCATGATAAAGGTTTACTATTCATGCTAGAATTGTATTGATCGAAAACCTAAATACGTGTGTGAATACATAAACAAACACCATGTCCCTAGTGAGCCTCTACTTGACTAGCTCGTTGATCAAAGATGGTTAAGGTTTCCTAACCATGGACATGAGTTGTCATTTGATGATGGGATCACATCATTAGGAAAATGATGTGATGGACAAGACCCATCCGTTAGCTTAGCATTATGATCGTTCAGTTTTATTGCTACTGTTTTCTTCATGTCAAATACATATTGCTTCCACTATGAGATTATGCAACTCCCGGATACCAGAGGAATGTCTTGTGTGCTATCAAACCTCACAATGTAACTGGGTGATTATAAAGATGATCTACAGGTATCTCCGAAGGTGTATCTTGAGTTGGCATAGATTGAGATTAGGATTTGTCACTCCGAGTATCGGAGAGATATCTCTGGGCCCTCTCGGTAATACACATCATAAGCTTGCAAGCAAACGACTAAGGAGTTAGCCACGAGGTGATGTATTACGGAACGAGTAAAGAGACTTTCTGGTAACAATATTGAACTAGGCATGAAGATACCGACAATCGAATCCCGGGCAAGTAACATACCGATGGACAAAGGGAATTACGTATGTTGTCATAACGGTTCGACAGATAAAGATATTCGTAGAATATGTAGGATCCAATATAGGCATCCAGGTTCCGCAATTGGTTATTGACCGGAGAGGTGTCTCGGTCATGTCTACATAGTTCTCGAACCCGTAGGGTCCGCACGCTTAACGCTCGATGACGATATAATATTATATGAATTATGTGATTTGGTGACCGAATGTTGTTCGGAGTCCCGAATGAGATCACGGACATGACGAGGAGTCTTGAAATGGTCGAGAGGTAAAGATTGATATATAGGATGATAGTATTCGGACACTGGAAGTGTTTCGAGGGGTACCGAGTACTTATCGGGTCACTGGAAGGGGTTCCGGGCACCCCCCGTCAAAATATATGGGCCTTATGGGCGAAGAGGGGAAATGCACCAGCCACAAGGGGCTGGTGCACCCCCAAATGGGCCGGCCAAGGAGGAGAAGGAAAGAGGGGAAGGGAAAGAAAAGAGAGGAATAGGATTCCCCCTTCCTTCCCTCTCCCCCTCTCTTTCCTTCCCCCTCCGACATATATGGCTGGGGGGCACGCGGCTTGGGAGGAGCCCAAGTAGGATTCGGTCCTACTTGGGGTGCCTCCTGGCCTCTCCCCCCTCCCACCTATATATATGTCGGGGGGCGCCTAGCACACCCCAGACAGTTGTTTAGCCGTGTGTGGCGTCCCCCTCCACTATTTACACCCCCGGTCATATTTTTGTAGTGCTTAGGCGAAGCCCTGCGAGGATCACTTCACCATCACCATCACCACGCCATCATGCTGATGGAACTCATATACTACCTCAACATCTTGCTGGATCAAGAAGGTGAGGGACGTCACCGAGCTCAACGTGTGCAGAACACGGAGGTGCCGTGCGTTCGGTACTTGATCGGTTGAGGCACGAAGAAGTTCGACTACATCAACTGCGTTGAGAAACGCTTCCGCTTACGGTCTACGAGGGTACGTAGACACACTCTCCCCCTCGTTGCTATGCGTCTCCATCGATAGATCATTGCGTGTGCGTAGAATTTTTTTTGTTTTCCATGCAACGATTCCCAATGCATTCTTATTGCATTAATCCGTTTTCCATGAACATAATACACTAGATGCATGCTGGATAGCAGTCGATGTGTGGAGTAATAGTAGTAGATGCAGACAGGAGTCGGTCTACTAATCTTGGACATGATGCCTATATACATAATCATTGCCTTGGATCGTCATAATTATTTGCTCTTCTATCAATTGCCCAATAGTAATTTGTTTACCCACCGTATGCTATTTTCTCGTGAGAAGCCACTAGTAAAATCTATGGCCCCGGGGTCTATTTCCTATCATATTATTCCAAAAACTCAAAAATACTTTGCTGCCTTATTTATTTATTTTGTGTTTTTGATAGATCTATCTATCCAATCTTATACAATTTACCCCTCTTACGCGTTGGGTTGCAAGTTTTTGTGGTTTGTGCACAGGTGTTGTTTACATAGTGTTGCTTGGTTCTCCTACTGGATTGATAGCCTTGGTTTCATAACTGAGGGAAATACTTACCGTTGCTATGCTGCATCATCCTCTCCTCTTCGGGGAATTACCAACACAGATACAAGCAATCAGGAAGAATTTCTGGTGTCGTTGCCGGGGAGACATCATCAACATCTATCAGGTTCCTATGCACAAACTCTCATCTCCTTGCAATTACTTTATTTGTCATTTTCCTCTCGTTTTCATCTCCCCCACTTCTAAAATGTTTTTGCATAAATACAAAAATATTTTTCGTTTGCCTTTTTTCTCGTTCGATCTTTTGTTTGCTTGTGATCTTGCTTGCCTACTTTGTCGTTATGGCTAGTTCTTCACCTACTACGTGTACCCCTGAGAATGAAGTTCTCAATTTCAAGTAGAGGGGAGGAGAGAATTTGAAAGATGCTTGGTACAGAATTTGTGATGCTCATAATAGTTCTATTCGAAAGCAATCCACTACTCCCTCCGTTCCACAATGTAGTGCCTATAGATTTTTTTCAAAAGTCAAACATTACAAAGTTTGACCATATTTATGGAGAAAAGTAGGTACATCTAGAATACCAAATGCACATCATTGGATACATCATAAGTTATATTTTCAGAATGTACATGTTTGCTATTGTAGGTGTAGAGAGTTTTCTCTATACACTTGGTCAAAGTTGACAAAGTTTGACTTTCAGAAAAAATCTATAGGCACTACATTGTGTAGTGGAGGGAGTACTATTCTTCTTCGTAATTTTTATGTGGGCATTACCACTTGGTATAGATTTTTTCTTGATACTATCACCGGAGGGAATTTCTTGATTTGCCCTCCTTTGGATGCTTTTAATGCTATAGGAAATTTAGTGGGATCACCTCCTGTCATTATCAATGAGATGATTTTAACTCTTGAGCATGTTATGCAAAGGTTAGATGCTATTGAAAAGAAAATGCTCACCGAAGAACATATAAAAAATTTGGATAAAAGGATTCACAATCTTGCTAATAAAATTTGGGCAAAGGTAGGAGATACTCTTAAATTACTAAGAGAAAAAGAACCCGTAGCTAACAAGAGGGTGGAAGAGAGCCCTGCTAGAATTGATAAGTTGGACGAAATTTTTAGTAACTTGAGCTCAGCTTTTTTCTTGCATTAAAACTATTGAAAAGACTCATATTACCAAGAATTGCAAATCTACACACGCCCCTAAGAACAAGGGTGCTACTTCTAGTAGCAACAATGAAGATCTTAAGATGATTAGTGTTCACCCATATTTTGTAGATTTAATAAAGAGACCAATCTATAAAAATACTTCTCTTGATTTTGTTCCCATGAGCTTGATTATCAAAATTAATATGACAGAACTTCTAGAGAGAATGGTGGTGTTATTGAGGAGTTGAAAACTAAAGATGATAATACTTGGATCTATGCATTATGCCTAGCTAGGTGCATAAAACGATAACGCTTGTTGGGAGGCAACCCAATGAATAAACTACATTTTTCTCCCATCGATACTCCGGCTCGCCTACCGAGGCCAAATGTGGCTATTTAAGCCGGACGGCGTCCCCCAACTCTAGCCACATCCACCACCCCCTCTCCGCGTCGCCAACTCGATCCCATCCACCTCTCTCCCGCTCCGCCGCTCTTCCCACGCCCTCCGGCTTCGCGATGGCTCGGCAAAAGAAGACCACGTATGCTATGCTCACACTACAGCGCCGGTTCCAGATTGAGGATGAGATCTGGGCGAGGCGCACTATCGGCCTGCCTCCGACTCATTGATATGTCTCCATCGTATCTACTTTTCCAAACTCTTTTGCCCTTGTTTTGGACTCTAACTTGCATGATTTGAATGGAACTAACCCGGACTGACGCTGTTTTCAGCAGAATTGCCATGGTGTTATTTTTGTGCAGAAATAAAAGTTCTTGGATTGACCTAAAAATTTACGGAGAATATTTTTGGAATATAAAAAAAATATTGGAGAAAGAATCAACTAGAGGGGGGCCACCCAGAGGACACAAGCCCTGGGGGCGCGCCCTGCAGGCTTGTGGGCCCCCTGGACCTCCTCCGACCTCAATTCCAACTCTCACTACTGCAGGATGCTGCTATCGCGACACTACGATCAGAGACCCTTCGAGAAACTGTGTGCGATGCAGTAATCGCAGACGGTGATGTATGAAAACCGTCAAAAAAGGTGCAAAAAGTTTGCGATGGAGAATGCATCAAACACGGTTCACATTTTAGTTGCGTGTGCGATTCAGTCCACACAGTTAACCCATTCGGACTATTTGCGATGAGGCAGAACAACAGAAACGGGCAACCATATCAATGTGTGTGCGATATACGGCATACAGTTCGCTCCGATGAATCGTTTGCTATTAGGGAGTGCAACATAAACGGTTAGCCACATCAAGGTGTGTGTGATATAGGGCATACGGTTCACTCGAACGAACTGTTTTCGATTAGCGAACGTAGCAGAAACGGTTCAACTTAATAAGATGTGTGTGATACGTGGCAAACAGCCGACTCGGATGAACTGTTTGCGATGAGAATTTACAACACAGGCGGTTAATACAGTTAGTTCGTGTGCGATTCTGTGTGTACAAAAAACTTTGAAAAATGCAAACTAGTTGCTTGCGGTGGCTAGGAGTATCGCACACGATGCGTCTGCGAGTACTCGTGCGCGATGATTAGTAAGTTACACATGCATTTCCTTATGTTAACACTTGTGTGATAAATAACACGTGGCACCGGCTACGGTATTCGGGTTGTGTGTGTGCTCCACTTAGCCTTCCCGCGCTCCAGCGAATGCTTCCCGCGCTCCACATGGGTGAATTGTAAAATCCACGCCTATTCCCTCACCGGTTTCCCGCCACCAGCTAACGGCTTGCTGCATATAACCCAGGCGGCAACGCACCGCCGCGACATTCTGCGAAGATCTAGTCCTCACCCATCTACCATTAGTTATTCCAAGCATGCCAGGCAACGACCAAAGCTTCGACGTCGACGCCTACCTGCGTTACATCTTCGGCGAGGAGAACGAGCCGGAGCAGGTCGGGGAGCAAGAGCTTCATCGGCCGGTGCAGGCACCATGGCCCATCGGCAGCGATATCGGCGTCACAGTCCTTGGGAGCACAATCGACATATTGCAGAGGAGGTGTGATGAGCAGTTTGCCATCCACCGTGCAAAAGATCCAGAGCTATTTGGCGGCATGATCGACGACCCACCCGAAGAACCGCCGTCACCAGTGCTCATCGAGAGCCAGATGCCCCGCAAGGAATGGGCACAGGACCTCTTCGATTCAGTCAAGACAAAGGCAGCCTGCGGCTTCATCATTGCCCGCGGCGGCCATGTCAACCTCGATCCCGATGATGTGGTGGCCAGGCTCGAGCGCATCCTTGGCGGAGGTGACGTCCCCGACGAAGTAGAACACCGCCAACGTGATATCTTGAGGATGCATGTGATCGATGGAATTTGCTACCAGGCCAGAGACATGGAAATGGAGCGGTTCCGCCGAGTTGTCATGCGCGCGATTGCACGCTGTCAAGCTCTTCTGGAAGAGGCCCAGCAGCCCCAAGAGCCTCCCATCAGCGCCAGCAGCTCCGTAGGCGGAGGCGGGTCGGGACACTCGGAGTGAACGGCCGCAAGGGTGCTATGCTGATCAGGGAGTCCGAGAAGACCATCGTCGAAAGGCCGCCAGCTCAGCCTTTTAGCTTATATTTTATTATAATTGTATGCATATGTAGGTCGTGAGTGTTCTGGGCCTTGCCGCATTTGGCATTTTAAATTATCCTGAATATGTAAGACAATTATTAAGAATTACTAACAGTTTCCATTGTAACTTTGCCTCAACGGCGAGCAGAGCGCGCGCAGGGACGCCAGAGCGGAGCGCGCCGCGGCCGCCTCAACGGCGAGCAACCACGTGGTCAACCTTCTGCCATCAATAAATTTTGACCTTGTTTCTCGTCACATTGCTCATTACAACGCAATAAGTAATTGCAAATCATATGAGTTCACACTTAGCACCGGGCTATAAAAACTACCCACTCGAAAATTACTTCATAGTTCCTCTTCTCATCACCTACAAAACTGGTTTTCTCTGTCAAGTCGTTCCGCCATGACCAGTAGGAGGAGTTTAGGGTGGACATATAACCAGGCAGCAAAGATCAAGGCCATGGAAGCACTAGAGAGGTCCCATCGCGAGGCCGCAGCCGCAGCAGAGATGTCCGGGCACGCCGCGGAGCCCTCGAACGAGCTCTCATGGGCACACGAGGGCTCTCACAAGCGCATTCGCGGCATCGGCCATCGCGACGAGCCGGATTTCCTGAAGTCCTTCGCCGGCGACGACGACATTCTCGCTGGCGTCACTATGCAGCAGGAGCTGGTCGACGGCTTGATGAAGCTGCTCAAGATCAGCGATGCCTCGGTTGACAAGGCGACCGGCCTCGTCGAGCAACTCAAGGATGACAATGCGAAGCTCCTCAAGTTGGACGCCGAGAAGGAGGAGGAGGCCGCCGGATGGAAGATGCCGCATGAGCAGAGCAGTGCCTCGGAGATGACGCTAAAAGCGGTCGTCGAGGAACTGATGGGTGGCTTGAGGAAGCTCCGGATCGAGCGCGAGCAGGAGGTGGAGGAATCCGTGTCTACTTTCAAGCAAAGTCGTGAGGAATTGAAGAAGGAGCTGGAGGATTTCACCGCCCGGCGATCCATCGACGAGTAGAGACAGTAGTGACCCAGATCGTTGTCTGCAATTTCCTTCTTCTCTTGCCCCGGTGTCTTCCGGGCTTTGCCGCATCTGGCATTTTAAATTATCCAGAATATGTAAGACAATTATTATGTGCGCCATTGTAAATTTGTCGTCGTATTATCCGTTGCCATTTTATTTTTGGTCGTATTATCCGTTGCCCTATGTGGAAATTTAAATTAGGGCGGAATACTAGTTGAAAACACGAACAAAGCAAATGCTGCCATGGGATCACAAGCAAACACCTCCATCCAGGTGCTTTAATTAACCCATTAATGGAGAAGTTGTGAGCGAGGCGGGCGGCGGCTGGTGCATGGAGGTCAAAGAGCTTGCTTCCCGGTGAGCATGGGCGGCCTTGCTGCTCGCACGTGTCCCGTCGAGCCTGCGAGGTGGACAGGATGCACACGTCCCGTCGAGCCTGCGCGGCGGACTGCTCGCACGCGTCCCGTCGAAGCTGCACGGTGGACTTCTCGCGCTCGTCCCGTCTAATCAAACAGCTGCACGCACGCCACCGAGTATGGTTAAATTTTGACACGGTAAATATAATACAACCGTTTGCGATATTAACGTGTCAGTTTTCTTTCAAAAAGGACTTCATTGGCTACTAATGTGTGTGCCTCTTCTCAAACTGGACGATTTTTCTTACCACGGCATATATGTGCCATGTCATGAAACCATGCCAAGTTTCATGTTTTTTGGGTGACTCTTTTATTTATTGGGATTTAAAAACAAAGATTCTCATTGTTTCAGGACGACGACAAGTTTGTAATTCATTCTCATTCCTTAAACAAGACCTAAACATGCACCCAATGACACATGTATGATTTCCCACGCATTTTGCTTCACTGGAGCATGTGGTTGTAGTTAAAATTTGAATTATGGACTACATTAAATGCATAGAAAACTTAGTAATTAGTAATATATATACAATGGCCAAACGAACCCTGAACAGTTTCAAATTTCAGCCTGACACTCCTGTTATTCTATCTTGCCTGTAGAAAACAAAGTTCAAGGCGGAAGAGGCATCGATTATCGTTTCACCCATAAGAGGGGCATGTTTCCCTACCGGAACCACGAGGGTTGCGACAGGCTCCGGTTTGTAAAAGGCTTGTAATATACCTTCGCCCAAATTGGACAATTATATATACCATGCAGTGACACCATACCAAGTTTCATGATTTCCTGGTGAGTTTTGGATTTACAGACATTTAAAAACCGAGATTCACAATGTTTGTGGCCAGGCCAGGACGGCGAGACGGTTGAATTCGTTCCCATTCGTTCCATGGGACCTAAACATGCACCCAAGGAAACATGTACGTTTTTTCTAGCCATTTTGGTGCACTGGAGCATGTATTTGTAGTTCGGATTTGAATGATGGACATTAAATGCCTAGAAAACTCAATTAATAAATAAAAAAGGTCAAATGAACCCTGAATAATTTCAAATTCAGCCCGAATTCGAATCTCCACTTGTTCCGTGTCGCGTGTAGAAGAAAACACGAGGCTAGAAGAGGGAGTGATTATCGTTTGGCCCACAAGGGGACACGTTTCCCTATCGAAACCACGAGGGTTCTTGCGACAGGCTCCGGTTTGTAAGAGGTTTGTAATAAAGCTTGGCCCAAATTGGCAATGTTTTTACCACGACATATATGTGCCACGACATGACACCTTGCCACCTTCGATGACTTTCTGGTGAGTTTAGGATTTATGGGGCTTAAAAACCGAGATTCGAAATGTTTGAGGAAGAGCCAGGACACCGGTACGGTTGTAATTCGTTCCCATTCCTGGCATGAGACCTAAACATGCACCCAAGGACACATGTATAATTTTTCTAGCCATTTTGGTGAACTGGAGCATGTATTTGTAGTTCAGACTTGAATTATGGACATTAAATGCCTAGGAAACTCAATTAGTGTATAAAAAAGCCAAACGAACCCTGAATAATTTTAAATTTCATCACAGATATCCCGTCGTTCCATGTTGCCCGTGGAAGAAATACAAGGCAAAAAGAGGCAGTGATTACGTTTCGCCCACAAGGGGAACACATTTCCCCATGAGAACCACGAGGCTTCTTTGAGAGAAGCTCCAGTTTTTGTAAGAGGTTTGTAATAAAGCTTGGTCCAAATTGGACAATGTTTTTACCACGACATATATGAGCCATGACGTGACACCATGCCACCTTTGATGACTTTCTGGTGAGTTTAGGATTTATGGGGACTTAAAAACCGAGATTCGAAATGTTTGAGTACGAGCCATGACACCAGTACGGTTTTAATTCATTCCCATTCCTGGCATGGGATCTAAACATGCACCCAAGGACACATGTATAATTTTTCTAGCCATTTTGGTGAACTGGAGCATGTATTTGTAGTTCAGATTTGAATTATGGACATTAAATGCCTAGGAAACTCAATTAGTGTATAAAAAGGCCAAACGAACCCTGAATAAGTTTAAATTTCAGCACAGATATCCTGTCGTTGCATGTTGCCCGTAGAAGAAAATACAAGGTGAAAAGAGGCAGTGATTACGTTTCGCCCACAAGGGGGACAAGTTTCCCTATCGGAACCATGATGCTTGTTTGAGAGAAGCTCCGGTTTGTAAAAGGCTTGTAATACAACTTGCGCCAGAATGGACAAAAAAAATTCCTCGACATATAAGTGCGATGTCGTGACACCATGGCAGGTTTCACGATTTTCAGTTTAGTTTTGGATTTACGGGGATTTAAAAACCGAGATTCTTCTCACGAAATGTTTTCAAATAGCACACGGTTCACTCACGAAATCCGATATTCAATGAAAACTTCGTGGAAACCATATTTTAAAGTTTCATAAAAATCTAAAAAAATTGTGGGATGTTAAGAAGGTGATGTTTTATTGCGACACAAAATTTCAAGTTGAAAAACATTACGAGATGTGAGGCATGAAAAAGAAAAATTCCGCCCTGAATAGTGACATTACTATTCGGCACTATTCAACACTGATTTTGTCTTTTTCATTGCTCACATCTCTTAATGTGTTTCAACTTGAAATTTTGTGTGCCAATAAGAAACCCAAGTCTGGACCTAAGCCTGAGACTGAGTGCTTCTACTGCAAAGCGACTGGGCACTGAAAGCGGAACTGCCCCAAGTATTTGGCGGATAAGAAGGATGTCAAGGTGAACAAAGGTATATGTGATATAAATGTTATTGATGTGTACCTTACTAATGCTCGCAGTAGCACCTGGGTATTTGATACTGGTTATGTTGCTAATATTTGCAACTCGAAATAGGGACTACAGATTAAGCGAAGATTGGCTAAGGACGAGGTGACGATGCGCATGGGAAATGGTTCCAAAGTCGATGTGATCGCGGTCGGCATGCTACCTCTACATCTACCTTCGGGATTAGTTTTAGACCCGAATAATTGTTATTTGGTGCCAGCGTTAAGCATGAAAATTATATCTGGATCTTGTTTGATGTGAGACGGTTATTCATTTAAATCTGAGAATAATGGTTGTTCTATTTATATGAGTAATGTCTTTTATGGTCATGCACCCTTCAAGAGTGGTCTATTTTTGATGAATCTCGATAGTAGTGATACACATATTCATAATATTAAAGCCAAAAGATGCAGAGTTGATAATGATAGTGCAACTTATTTGTGGCACTGCCGTTTAGGTCATATTGGTGTAAAGCGCATGAAGAAACTCCATTCTGATGGACTTTTGGAATCACTTGATTATGAATCACTTGGTACTTGCGAACCATGCCTCATGAGCAAGATGACTAAAACGTCGTTCTCCGGAACTATGGAGCGAGCAACAGATTTGTTGGAAATCTTACATACTGATGTATGTGGCCCGATGAATGTTGAGGCTCGCGGTGGGTATCGTTATTTTCTCACCTTCACAGATGATTTGGGCAGATATGGGTATATCTACTTGATGAAACAAAGTCTGAAACATTTGAAAAGTTCAAAGAATTTCAGAGTGAAGTGGAAAATCATCGTAACAAGAAAATAAAATTTCTATGATCTGATCGTGGAGGAGAATATTTGAGTTACGAGTTTGGTCTTCATTTGAAACAATGCGGAATAGTTTCACAACTCACGCCACCCGAAACACCACAGCGTAATGGTGTGTCCGAACATCGTAATCATACTTTACTAGATATGGTGCGATCTATGATGTCTCTTACTGATTTACCGCTATCGTTTTGGGGTTATGCTTCAGAGACGGCTGCATTCACGTTAAATAGGGCACCATCTAAATCCGTTGGTACGACGCCTTATGAACTGTGGTTTGGCAAGAAACCAAAGTTGCCGTTTCTTAAAGTTTGGGGCTGCGATGCTTATGTGAAAAAGCTTCAACCTGATAAGCTCGAACCCAAATCGGAGAAATGTGTCTTCATAGCATACCCAAAGGAGACTGTTGGGTACACCTTCTATCACAGATCCGAAGGCAAGACATTCGTTGCTAAGAATGGATCCTTTCTAGACAAGGAGTTTCTCTCGAAAGAAGTGAGTGGGAGGAAAGTAGAACTTGATGAGGTAACTGTACCTGCTCCCTTATTGGAAAGTAGTTCATCACAGAAATCTATTCCTGTGACTCCTACACGAATTAGTGAGGAAGCTAATGATGATGATCATATAACTTCAGATCAAGTTACTACCAAACCTCGTAGGTGCTGACCCACAAGTATAGGGGATCTATCGTAGTCCTTTCGATAAGTAAGAGTGTCAAACCCCATGAGGAGCAGAAGGAAATGACAAGGGGTTTTCAGCAAGGTATTCTCTGCAAGGACTGAAATTATAGGTAACAGATAGTTGTGTGATAAGATAATTTGTAACGAGCAACAAGTAACAAAAGTATATAAAGTGCAGCAAGGTGGCCCAATCCTTTTTGTAGCAAAGGACAAGCCCAGACAAACTCTTATAGAAAGGTAAGCGCTCCCGAGGACACATGGGAATTATCGTCAAGCTAGTTTTCATCACGTTCATATGATTCGCGTTCGGTACTTTGATAATTTGATATGTGGGTGGACCGGTGCTTGGGTGCTGTCCTTACTTGGACAAGCATCCCACTTATGATTAACTCCTATTGCAAGCATCCGCAACTACAAAAGAAGTATTAAGGTAAACCTAACCATAGCATGAAACATATGGATCCAAATCAGCCCCTTACGAAGCAACGCATAAACTATGGTTTAAGCTTCTGTCACTCTAGCAACCCATCATCTATTTATTACTTCCCAATGCCTTCCTCTAGGCCCAAATAATGGTGAAGTGTCATGTAGTCGACGTTCACATAACACCACTAGAGGAGAGACAACATACATCTCATCAAAATATCGAACGAATACCAAATTCACATGACTACTAAAACAAGACTTCTCCCATGTCCTCAGGAACAAACGTAACTACTCACAAAGCATATTCATGTTCATAATCAGAGGAGTATTAATATGCATATAGGATCTGAACATATGATCTTCCACCAAATAAACCAACTAGCATCAACTACAAGGAGTAATCAACACTACTAGCAACCTACAGGTACCAATCCCAGACTTAGAGACAAGAATTGGATACAAGAGATGAACTAGGGTTTGAGAGGAGATGGTGCTGGTGAAGATATTGATGGACATTGGCCCCCTCCCGATGAGAGGAGCGTTGGTGATGACGATGGCGATGATTTCCCCCTCCCGGAGGGAAGTGTCCCCGGCAGAACAGCCCTGCCGGAGCCCTAGATTGGTTCCGCCTCGTGGCGGCGGAGTCTCGTCCCGAAAGCTTGCTTATGATTTTTCTTCGGACGAAAGACTTCATATAGCAGAAGATGGGCACCGGAGAGCCAACAGTGGCCCACGAGGCAGGGGGCACGTCCCCCACCCTCGTGGCCAGGGTGTGGGCCCCCTCTGGTATTTTCTTCGCCCAGTATTTTTTATTATTTCCAAAAATAACTTCCGTGGAGTTTCAGGACTTTTGGAGTTGTGCAGAATAGGTCTCTAATATTTGCTCCTTTTCTAGCCCAGAATTCCAGCTGCCGACATTCTCCCTCCTTATGTAAACCTTGTAAAATAAGAGAGAATAGGCATAAGTATTGTGACATAATGTGTAATAACAGCCCATAATGCAATAAATATCGATATAAAAGCATGAGGCAAAATGGACGTATCAACTCCCCCATCATAACATCAGAAAGTGTCTATGGTAGAGCTTTTCAGCAAGTCCACATACTCAACTATCATTTAGTCTTTCACAATTGCAAACACTCACGCAATACTTGTGGTTACGGAGTTTTAATCGGACACAGAGAAAGATAGGGGCTTACAGTTTCGCCTCCCAACCTTTTACCTCAAGGGTAATGTCAACAATAATAACTCATGCTAACTTACATCCAATTATATATATATATATATATATATATATATATATATCAGGATCTTTTCAACACACTGTGCTTGCCAAAGGATAAAATGTAAAAAGGAAATGTTAAGATCACCATGACTCTTGCATAAGGTAGAAGATAAAAGTAAAATATAGGCCCTTCGCAGACGGAAGCAGAGGTTGCCATGCGCTTTCAGGGTTGGATGCACAAAATCTTAATGCGAAAGAACGTCACTTTATATTGCCACTTGTGATATGGACCTTTATTATGCAGTCCGTCGCTTTTATTTCTTCCACATCACAAGATCGTATAAAGCTTATTTCCTCCACACTAATCAATCATACATATTTAGAGAGCGATTTTTATTGCTTGCACCGATGACAACTTACTTGAAGGATCTTACTCAATCGATAGGTAGATATGGTGGACTCTCATGGCAAAACTGGGTTTAAGGGTATTTAGAAGCACAAGTAGTATCTCTACTTGATGCAAAGAATTTGGCTAGCATGAGGGGGAAAAGGCAAGCTCAACATGTTGGATGATCCGTAACAATATACTTTATTTCAGATATAAGAACACATAACCCATTATGTTGTCTTCCTTGTCAAACATCAACTCTTTAGCATGTCATATTTTAATGAGTGCTTACAATCATAAAAGATGTCCAAGATAGTATATTTATATGTGAAACCTCTCTTTCTTTATTACTTCCTATTAATTGCAACGATGACCAAAACTATGTTTGTCATCTCTCAACAACTTTTAATCATCATACTCTTTCTATGTGAAGTCATTACTCTCCATAAGATCAATATGATCTCTTTTTATTTCTTTTTATTCTTTCTTTTCTTTTATTCCCTCAAGATCATAGCAAAATAACCAAGCCCTTGACTCAACACTAATCTTTATTATATAACTCACGGACTCGATTACATAGAGGGATCATAAAGCAAAACTCAAAACTAGATCATACTAAAACTTTATTCTAGTAGATCAAAATACTACTAAAAAGGATCGAACTAAGAAAAACGGTAAAGATAGGAGTGTGATGGTGATACGATACCGGGGCACCTCCCCCAAGCTTGGCAGCTGCCAAGGGGAGTGCCCATACCCATATGATTATGTCTCCTTTTTCGGAGGAGGTGATGATGGACTTGTTGATGATGACAGTTGTGTCTTTAGCTTCTTCATACTATAATTGAGAAGGGCAATTTCCTCCTTTAAATCATCGACCTCCGATTCCAGCTTCAAAATTTTGTCACATAAATCTCCTTTGCTTTTCTGCCGAAAACGAGAAGGAATAGATCGGTTGTTAGATAGTTTAGCTCTCTTAGGGAAACTAGATTTCTTGAACTTCACGTGCATATCCCTAGGTTGAGGTAGAGGGACATCCTCCTCCTACAAACTCGAATCATTGATCCTCATCAAATGAGCATCCTCCTCCTCATCCATAGTTCGACCACAAGGAGATAGATCCCCATAGGTCTTTGGGTCAGCAATGAGGTGTGAGACATAGCTCTCTCCGTCGGAATCCTGAGATGACATCTTGCTCTAATCTGCGGGAGAGATGGCACGAAACAAAGACAGAGGATAATTGCGTGATACAGGAGTCAAAACCTTCGGGAGATTATATAATGAATTTTTGCCGACTAAAATACGTATCGTGCAAGAAAACGGAGTCCGGAAGGCGCACGAGGTGCCCACGAGGCAGGGGGGCGCGTCCAGGGGGTAGAGCGCGCCCTCCACCCTCGTGGAGTCCTCGTGTCCTTCCCGGTCTGCTTCTTATTTTTCTATTTTTCTAAATATTCCAAAATGGAGAAAAATTGCCATTAGAACTGTTTTGGAGTCGGTTTACTTACCGTACCACATACCTACTCCTTTTCGGAGTCTGAAACGTTATGGAAAGTGTCCCTTATGTATTCCTCCGGGGTTACAGTTTCAATAACATTAGTTTCAACATTTATAGGATTACCTGAGATATAATGTTTGATTCTTTGACCGTTCACCGCCTTCGGGTTTGTGCCTTCGAAGTTGTTGATTTTTATGGCACCGGAACGGTAGACCTCCTCGATAACGTAGGGACCTTCCCATTTAGAGAGAAGTTTCCCTGCAAAAACTCTTAAACGAGAGTTGTATAGCAATACATAATCACCTACATTAAACTCACGCTTTTGTATTCTTTTTTCATGCCATCTTTTAACTTTTTCTTTAAACAGTTTGGCATTCTCATAGGCTTGGGTTCTCCATTCATCAAGTGAGCTTATGTCAAATAACCTCTTCTCACCGGCAAGTTTGAAATCATAATTGAGTTCTTTAGTAGCCCAATATGCCTTATGTTCTAGTTCGAGAGGTAAGTGACATGCTTTTCCATAGACCATTTTATACGGAGACATACCCATAGGATTTTTATATGCAGTTCTATAGGCCCATAATGCATCATCAAGTTCCATGGACCAATTCTTTCTAGATCTATTAACAGTCTTTTGCAAAATTAATTTGAGTTCTCTATTACTCAATTCTACTTGACCACTAGACTGTGGGTGATAAGGAGATGCAATTCTATGATTAACATCATACTTGGCAAGCATTTTACGGAAGGCGCCATGAATAAAATGTGAACCACCATCAGTCATTAAATATCTAGGGACCCCCAACCTTGGAAAAATAACTTCTTTAAGCATCTTAATAGAGGTGTTATGATCAGCACTAGTAGTTGGAATAGCTTCTACCCACTTAGTAAAGTAATCAACAGCAACGAAAATATGAGTATACCCATTAGAGGCAGGAAACGGTCCCATATAATCAAAGCCCCAAACATCAAATGGTTCAATAACAAGTGAATAATTCATAGGCATTTCTTGACGTCTACTAATAGTACCAATTCTTTGACATTCATCACAAGATAAGACAAACTTACGAGCATCCTTAAAGAGAGTAGGCCAATAAAAACCGGATTGCAATACCTTATGTGCAGTTCTATCTCCAGCGTGGTGTCCTCCATAAGCTTCGGAGTGACACTTTTTTTGACTGGGAACTGTAGGGGAAACCCCCACAGCATATCAAAACTTTATTGAGAAAAGACATACAGTACAAGTACCAAAGGGGGATTACAAGAGGTAATCAAAGAATCTAGGGGAAGAAGGAGAAAAACTAGTTAGAAGATACATATTAATGGCCTCAAGGTGGCAGGAATGAAATCCAGCGTAGAGGATCATCTTTGTAGGCAGCTTTCACTCTATATTGCATTAAGCTGATGTCATGGATGAAAGCAGATCTCCATTTATTAAATCTAGCTCTCTCATGCCTGAAGACCTTAGCATTCCTGATGATCCAGATATTCCAGCAAGCAATGAACACCACTTCAGTGAAGAAGGGCTTCCTAAAACTCCTGCTAGCATTCAGAACCAAATGAGCCATGGAGTCACCAGAAGACCAATCAATTTGCAGATAGTTCCAAATTCTGACACTAAAGTTGCAATTGAAGAACAAATGATCCCTTGTTTCCCTAGTCTGCAAAGGGCAAAGGACATAGCTCACTCCATCCTCCAAATGCCAATGCCTCCTATCCACCATGTCCTTGGTGTTCAACCTGTCCATAATAAGCATCCAAGCAAAAACTTTGATTTTCATTGTACAAGAGGACTTCCAAATCCAAGCTGTCAAAGGGTTGAAAGATCGGAGTGACACTTGCGTAGGATCTGTTCCTGTTCATGCTCAGGTACACAATGTCTAATAACACCATCTATTCCTTCTTTATAAAGATGTGGGTCATCCCAGAAGTAATGTCTTAAATCATAGAAAAACTTTTTCTTTTGCTGGTATGTGAAACTAGGTGGTATAAACTTTGCAACAATGTAATTAGCATAATCAGCATACCATGGAGCAGTACGAGAAGCATTTATGACATTTAATTGTTCATCAGGAAAGCTATCATCAATGGGTAGTGGGTCATCAAGAACATTTTCTAACCTAGACAAGTTGTCTGCAATGGGGTTCTCGGCTCCCTTTCTATCGATAATATGCAAATCAAATTCTTGTAGCAAGAGAACCCACCTAATAAGTCTAGGTTTAGCATCTTTATTTTCCATAAGATATTTAATAGTAGCATGATCAGTGTGAATAGTTACTATAGAATCAACAATATAAGGTCTGAACTTATCACAAGCAAGTACAAGTGCTAAGAATTCCTTTTCAGTAGTAGCATAATTTCTCTGAGCACTGTCTAGAGTTTTACTGGCATATTGAATAACATTTAATTTCTTATCAACTCTTTGCCCTAGAACAGCACCTACAGCATAATCACTAGCATCACACATAGTTTCAAAAGGTAAATTCCAATCAGGTGGCTGAACAATAGGTGCAGAAATTAATGCTTTCTTAAGTATTTCAAATGCTTCTACACAATCATCATCAAAGACAAATGGTATATCATTTTGCAATAAATTAGTCAGAGGCCGAGAAAATTTTGAAAGTCCTTAATGAACCTCCTATAAAATCCGGCGTGACCAAGGTAGCTTCTTATCCCTTTGATGTCCTTGGGGCGGGGCATCTTTTCAATAGCATCAACTTTAGCTTTATCAACTTCAATACCTCTTTCAAAAATTTTATGCCCCAAGACAATACCTTCATTAACCATAAAGTGGCACTTTTCCCAATTCAAGGTTTCTTCGCATCTCTGCAAAACTCGATCAATGTTGCTCAAGCAATCATCAAAAGGGGATCCATAAACGGAGAAATCGTCCATGAAAACCTCACAAATCTTTTCACAAAAGTCAGTGAATATAGCCATCATGCATCTTTGAAAGGTAGCAGGTGCATTACATAAACCAAAAGGCATACGTCTATAACAAAAAGTACCGAAAGGGCAAGTAAAAGTGGTCTTGGCTTGGTCATCAGCTGACACAGGTATTTGAGAGAAACCAGAATAACCATCTAGAAAGCAAAAATGTGTATTTGGATAATCTTTCTAGCATTTGATCAATGAATGGCAAGGGGTAATGATCTTTTTTAGTAGCTTTATTTAATTTGCGGAAATCAATTACCATCCTATAACCTGTAATAATTCTTTGCGGAATCAATTCATCTTTATCATTAGGAACGACAGTAATACCTCCCTTCTTAGGGATACAATGGACAGTACTTACCCACTGAATATCAGCAACGAGATAGATTATACCTGCCTCAAGGAGCTTTAGTATTTCCTTTCTTACCACTTCTTTCATCTTAGGATTCAGGCGTCGTTGGTGATCAATAACTGGTTTGGCATCTTTCTCCAAATTTATTTTATGTTGACATAGAGTGGGACTAATGCCCTTAAGATCATCAAGAGTATATCCAATAGCAGCACGGTGCTTCTTCAGAGTTTTCAATAATTTTTCTTCCTCCTTCTCTGAAAGGTTAGCACTAATAATAATAGGGTATATCTTCTTTTCATCAATATAAGCATATTTAAGAGTATCAGGCAATGGTTTAAGCTCAAACATGGGATCACCCTTGGGTGGAGGAGGAGCCCCTAGGATTTCAACAGGCAAGTTGTGTTTCAGAATAGGTCCCTGTTTAAAGAACACTTCATCTATTTCCCTTCTTTCATTCATAAACATATCATTTTCATGGTCTAGCAAATATTGTTCTAAAGGATCACTAGGAGGTACGGCAATAGAAGCAAGACCAATAATATCATCTTTACTAGGCAATTCTTCTTCACGGTGTTGTCTACGAAATTTAGAAAAGTTGAACTCATGAGACATATCATCCAAACCAATAGTAACAACATCCTTTTTGCAGTCTATCTTAGCATTAACAGTGTTTAAGAAGGGTCTACCAAATATGATGGGGCAAAAGCTATCTTGTGGGGAACCAAGAACGAGAAAATCAGCCGGATATTTAGTTTTCCCACACAAGACTTCAACATCTCTAACAATTCCCATGGGTGATATAGTATCTCTATTGGCAAGCTTAATTGTAACATCAATTTCTTCTAACTCAGCAGGTGCAATATCATGCATAATTTCTTTGTATAAGTCAATAGGTATTGCACTAGCACTAGCACCCATATCACACAAGTCATGATAAAAATGATCTCCTATTTTAACAGAAATAACAGGCATGCCTACCACAGGTCTATGTTTATCTTTAGCACACGGTTTAGCAATTCTAGCAGTCTCATCACAGAAATAAATAACATGCCCATCAATATTATCAGCCAAGAGATCTTTAACAATAGCAATATTAGGTTCAACTTTAACTTGCTCAGGAGGTGTATAAGTTCTAATACTGCTCTTACGAACCACAGTTGAAGCTTTAGCATGATCCTTTATTCTAACAGGGAAAGGTGGTTTCTCAACATAAGCAGTAGGAACAATAGGATCATTATAAGTGATAGTCTTTTCTTCAACTTTAATAGGTGCAGCTACTTTTACTTCTATGGGAGGATGATATTTAAACCACTTCTCCTTAGGGAGATCAACATGAGTAGCAAAAGATTCACAGAGAGAAGCTACTATCTCAGAGTCAAGTCCATATTTAGTGCTAAATTTACGAAAAACATCGGTATCCATAAAAGATTTAACACAATCAAACTTAGGTGTCATACCTGACTCCTTACCTTCATCGAGATCCCAATCTTCAGAGTTGCGTTTAATTCTTTCCAATAAATCCCATTTGAATTCAATAGTCTTCATCATAAAAGAGCCAGCACAAGAAGTATCGAGCATGGTGCGATTGTTATCAGAAAGCCGAGCATAAAAATTTTGAATAATCATTTCTCTTGAGAGCTCATGATTGGGGCATGAATATAACATTGATTTAAGACTCCCACAAGCTTGAGCGATGCTTTCTCCTTCGCGAGGCCAAAAATTATATATATAATTACGATCACGATGAACAAGATGCATAGGATAAAACTTCTGATGAAATTCCAATTTCAATCGTTCGTAGTTCCATGATCCCATATCATCACATAGCCTATACCATGTCAATGCATCTCCCTTCAAAGATAAAGGGAAGACCTTCTTCTTGATAACATCATCAGGCATACCTGCAAGCTTGAATAATCCACAAACTTCATCCACATATATTAGGTGCTCATCAGGATGTAACGTTCCATCTCCAGCAAAAGGATTAGCTAGCAGTTTTTCTATCATACCCGAAGGAATTTCAAAGTAGACATTTTCATTTTCAGTAGGTTCAGTAGGTTGAGGAGCAACTCTTTGCTCTACTGGTCGGGGTGAAGATACCCCGAACAAGCCCCTCAGAGGATTACTTTCCATTGTAACAAGTGACAATAAATTTCAGCACACAATACAAAATTTTTCCTTACCAAATTCCGCCTACCAAAGGCGCTTCACTCCCTGGCAACGGCGCCAGAAAAGAGTCTTGATGACCCACAAGTATAGGGGATCTATCGTAGTCTTGATGACCCATAAGTAAGAGTGTCGAACCCAACGAGGAGCAGAAGGAAATGATAAGCGGTTTTCAGCAAGCACTGAAATTATAGGTAACAGATAGTTTTGTGATAAGATAATTTGTAACGAGCAACAAGTAACAAAAGTAAATAAAGTGCAGCAAGGTGGACCAATCCTTTTTGTAGCAAAGGACAAGCCTGGACAAGCCTGGACAAACTCTTATATAAAGGAAAGCACTCCCGAGGACACATGGGAATTATCGTCAAGCTAGTTTTCATCATGTTCATATGATTCGCTTTCGGTACTTTGATAATTTGATATGTGGGTGGACCGGTGCTTGGGTGCTGTCCTTACTTGGACAAGCATCCCACTTATGATTAACTCCTATTGCAAGCATTCGCAACTACAAAAGAAGTATTAAGGTCAACTACAAGGAGTAATCAACACTACTAGCAACCTACAGGTACCAATCCCAGACTTAGAGACAAGAATTGGGTCCAAGAGATGAATTAGGGTTTGAGAGGAGATGGTGCTGGTGAAGATGTTGATGGACATTGGCCCCCTCCCGATGAGAGGAGCGTTGGTGATGACGATGGCGATGATTTCCCCCTCTCGGAGGGAAGTGTCCCCGGCAGAACAGCTCCGCCGGAGCCCTAGATTGGTTCCGTCTCGTGGCGGCGGAGTCTCGTCCCGAAAGCTTGCTTATGATTTTTCTTCGGACGAAAGACTTCATATAGCAGGAGATGGGCACCGGAGAGCCAACAGGGGGCCCACGAGGCAGGGGGCGCGCCCAGGGGGTAGGGCGCGCCCCCCACCCTCGTGGCCAGGGTGTGGGCCCCCTCTGGTATTTTCTCCGCTTAGTATTTTTTATTATTTCCAAAAATAACTTCCGTGGAGTTTCAGGACTTTTGGAGTAGTCCAGAATAGGTCTCTAATATTTGCTCCTTTTTCAGCCCAGAATTCCAGCTGCCGGCATTCTCCCTCCTTATGTAAACCTTGTAAAATAAGAGAGAATAGGCATAAGTATTCTGACATAATGTGTAATAACAGCCCATAATGCAATAAATATCGATATAAAAGCATGATGCAAAATGGACGTATCAGTAGGTCAACCAGAGTAAGATCCGCACCAGAGTGGTACTGTAATCCTGTTCTGGAGGTCATGTTACTTGACCATGACGAACCTATGAACTATGAGGAAGCGATGATGAACCCAGATTCCGTAAAATGGCTTGAGGCCATAAAATCTGAGATGGGATCCATGTATGAGAACAAAGTGTGGACTTTGGTTGAGTTGCCCGATGATCGGCAAGCCATTGAAAATAAATGGATCTTCAAGAAGAAGACTGACGCTGACGGTGATGTTACTGTCTACAAAGCTCGACTTGTTGTGAAAGTTTTTCGACAGGTTCAAGGAGTTAACTATGATGAGACTTTCTCACCCGCAGCGATGCTTAACTCCGTTCGAATCATGTTAGCAATTGCCGCATTTTATGATTATGAAATTTGGCAAATGGATGTAAAGACTGCGTTCCTGAATGGATTTCTGGAAGAAGAGTTGTATATGATGCAACCTGAAGGTTTTATCGATCCAAAGGATGCTAACAAAGTGTGCAAGCTCCAGCGATCCATCTATGGACTGGTGCAAGCATCTCGGAGTTGGAATAAACGTTTTGATAGTGTGATCAAAGCATATGGTTTTATACAGACTTTTGGAGAAGCCTGTATTTACAAGAAAGTGAGTGGGAGCTCTGTAGCATTTCTAATATTATATGTGGATGACATATTGTTGATTGGAAATGATATAGAATTTCTGGATAGCATAAAAGGATACTTGAATAAGAGTTTTTCAATGAAAGACCTCGGTGAAGCTGCTTATATATTGGGCATCAAGATCTATAGAGATAGATCAAGACGCCTAATTGGACTTTCACAAAGCACATACCTTGATAACATTTTGAAGAAGTTCAAAATGGATCAAGCAAAGAAAGGGTTCTTGCCTGTGTTACAAGGTGTGAAGTTGAGTCAGACTCAATGCCCGACCACTGTAGAAGATATATAGAAAATGAAAGATGTTCCCTATGCTTCAGCCATAGGCTCTATCATGTATGCAATGCTGTGTACCAGACCTGATGTGTGCCTTGCTATTAGTTTAGCAGGGAGGTACCAAAGTAATCCAGGAGTGGATCACTGGACAGCAGTGAAGAACATCCTGAAATACCTGAAAAGGACTAAGGATATGTTTCTCGTTTATGGAGGTGACAAAGAGCTCGTCGTAAATGGTTACGTCGATGCAAGTTTTGACACTGATCCGGATGACTCTAAGTCACAAACCGGATACATATTTATATTGAACGGTGGAGCTGTCAGTTGGTGCAGTTCTAAGAAAAGTGTCCTTGCGGGATCTACGTGTGAAGCAGAGTACATAGCTGCTTCGGAAGCAGCAAATGAAGGAGTCTGGATGAAGGAGTTCATATCCGATCTAGGTGTCATACCTCGTGTCCAATGAAAATATTTTGTGACAATATTGGTGCAATTGCCTTGGCAAAGGAATCCAAATTTCACAAGAGAACCAAGCACATGAAGAGACGCTTCAATTCCATCCGCGACCAAGTCAAGGAGGGAGACATAGAGATTTGCAAGATACATACGGATCTGAATGTTGCAGAACCGTTGACTAAGCCTCTCTCACGAGCAAAACATGATCAACACCAAGACTCCATGGGTGTTAGAATCATTACTGTGTAATCTAGATTATTGACTCTAGTGCAAGTGGGAGACTGAAGGAAATATGCCCTAGAGGCAATAATAAAGATGTTATTTATATTTCCTTATATAATTGTAAATGTTTATTATTCATGCTAGAATTGTATTAAACCGGAAACTTAGTACATGTGTGAATACATAGACAAACAGAGTGTCACTAGTATGCCTCTACTTGACTAGCTCGTTGAATCAAAGATGGTTAAGTTTCCTAGCCATAGACATGAGTTGTCATTTGATTAACGGGATCACATCATTAGAGAATGATGTGATTGACTTGACCCATTCCGTTAGCTTAGCATATGATCATTTAGTATATTGCTATTGCTTTCTTCATGACTTATACATGTTCCTATGACTATGAGATCATGCAACTCCCGAATACCGGAAGAACACTTTGTGTGCTACCAAACGTCACAACGTAACTGGGTGATTATAAAGGTGCTCTACAGGTGTCTCCGATGGTACTTGTTGAGTTGGCATAGATCAAGATTAGGATTTGTCACTCCGATTGTCAGAGAGGTATCTCTGGGCCCTCTCGGTAATGTACATCACTATAAGCCTTGCAAGCAATGCAACTAATGAGTTAGTTGCGGGATGATGTATTACGGAACGAGTAAAGAGACTTTCCGGTAACGAGATTGAACTAGGTATTGAGATACCGACGATTGAATCTCGGCGAGTAACATACCGATGACAAAGGGAACAACGTATGTTGTTATGCGGTTTGACCGATAAAGATCTTCGTAGAATACGTAGGAGCCTATATGAGCATCTACTTTCCGCTATTGGTTATTGACCGGAAATGAGTCTCGGTCATGTCTACATAGTTCTCGAACCCGTAGGGTCCGCACGCTTAAAGTTCGGTGACGATCGGTATTATGAGTTTATGTGATTTGATGTACAGAAGGTAGTTCGGAGTCCCGGATATGATCACGGACATGACGAGGAGTCTCGAAATGGTTGAGACGTAAAGATTGATATATTGGACGGCTATATTCGGACACCGGAAGTGTTCTGGGTGGTTTCGGAGAAAACCGGAGTGCCGGAGGGGTTACCGGAACCCCCCGGGGAAGTGTTGGGCCTTAGTGGGCCTGAGGGGAGAGAGAGGGAAGCAGCCCAGGAGGTGGCGCGCCCCCTCCCATGAGGAGTCCGAATTGGACTAGGGGGGGGGGGCGCGGCCCCTCTTTCCCTCTCCCTCTCCCTTTCTTTCCTTCCCCCTTCCCTCTTCCTAGTTGGACTAGGAAAGGGGAGTCCTACTCCTACTAGGAGGAGGACTCCCCCCTCCTTGGTTCGCCCCAAGGGCCGGACGGCCTCCCCCTTGCTCCTTTATATACGGGGGCAGGGGCACCCTAGAACACACAAGTTGATTGTTCCAAGCCGTGTGCGGTACCCCCTCCACCATAATCCAGCTCGATCATATCGTAGCGGTGCTTAGGCGAAGCCCTGCATCGGTAGCAACATCATCACTGTCATCACGCCGTCGTGCTGAGGGAACTCTCCTGTGAAGCTCTGCTGGATCGGAGTTCGTGGGACGTCATCGAGCTGAACGTGTGCTGAACTCGGAGGTGCCGTGCGTTCGGTACTTGGATCGGTCTGATCGTGAAGACGTATGACTACATCAACCGCGTTCTCATAACACTTCCGCTTACGGTCTACAAGGGTACGTGGACGACACTGTCCCCTCTCGTTGCTATGCATCACCATGATCTTGTGTGTGCGTAGGAATTTTTTTGAAATTACTACGTTGCCCAACAACACCATCGTACCCATACATATTTTCGGGCCGCATGCAGTGTATACGGGGTCTTCTGATCGACCACGTCTCCCTTGTGCAGTTTTTTGTGACGACACGGATATATGTGGGCTCCCCGAGTGTATATATCATCCCTTTGACCGATAATGAGGGGTATGTGTTTGCCATGAATGGATTCCTCCTAGTTCATGTTACAGCCGGTCACCGTCAAATGTCGGTCAGCCAAAACTCGAGCTCATGCGTTGTCAGGATTCCCTCCCAGATGCTCGGATTGCTGGGTTCTACCTACATCAAACCCTGCGTACGTATCTCGTCCTTAACTACCTTGCCTTCATGGTTGTTGTCTGTATCGAGAGGTAGGCACCACATCTAAATTGTACATTATTCTATATTGAAAACACACATCACCCCTTCCCAACGTACATCATTTTGGGCCGCATGCAAGAGGTGCTGGTTTTGTGGTCCCTCTCGTGCGATGTTTATGATGGTTCAATCTATTGGCCCAAGCGGTTTATCGACAACAACAACTGTCATTTGACCAAACAAAAGATTCATTGGTCCGTCTTATGGTAGGTCATGTCGACATGCATGTATGAACAAAGTATCGATCATTACGTGCATCCGCCCCGCTGACACGAAGTGGGAGGTGGTGGGCCAAGCATCCTAGCTAGGTATGACATTATGTCATTATATATATCCTAGCTAGGTGGTTGTTAGGGTGCTTTCGGGTTTGCGAGGCAGGTGCCACCAAAGTTATGCATTGTGTATTTAAAGTTTTAAACATCCCCAATATTCGTACATATATTTGGCCACTTCCAGGTGGTTCTTGACTTCTGGCCCCTCTCATCGATCTTCAATGACGCGCCCAACCGTGGGCCCGCGGGGTCAAAGTCGTGCATTGGAATTTTGAACATCACATACCACCTTTTTCACTCATATATATATTTGGGCCACATGCTGGTGTGGCTGTCTTTTGACCCTCCCTAACGTTATATTTTGCTGCAAAGACTCTGATGATCCTCAACGGACACGGGGTATAATATCTAAACCGTGTGCGATACAAGTGCGATGTGAATCACCACGACCGTGCAAGCGCAAGCAAATTAAGGTGGAGGTACTGGCTCAACCGTGTGCGATGCAAGTCCGCTGAAATCACCACGACCGCGCAAGCGCGAGCAAAGGGTGGAGGTACTGGCTTAACCGTGTGCGATGCAAGTGCGCTGTAAAACCACCACCTGTGGAAGCTAAAGGCGGGTAAGTGTATTTGGAAATTAGGACGAACCGTGTGCGATAGACCAGCTAGCTAGGAATATAAAAAATAAACTACCCGCCTTGAGCGTTGCAAAAATCGGCAGATCCGCGCCACTTTTCCTTATTATCATACACGCATATTGTTATTGGACTGTGCGCGATCTTGGGCACTCCCGCCCCACATCAATTCCTTTACCCAAATTTTAGTAGCCGCCGTACTTCAACCGTCGCCCACACTCCTCCAGCACCGACCTTATAGTAAAATTTTAGCAGCCGAGGCATTTGAACCGTCGCCCTCCCTCGTCCACCACCATCTCCACCCACCATTACTAAAATTTTCGGTAGCCGCGGCGTATCCTCAATCACCACCCCCCCTCCACAGTCCCCCACCCATCCCCTCTCCCCCTTCGAACCCTAGCTCGCGGCCGCCGCCGGTGCTGCCGCCAACCCTGCCGGTCTGCCCGTTCCTCCTAGCTTAGATAATAAAGTTCAGGTTATCCAGCGATTCCCATAGCGTCGCCCCACTCCCCTGAGTTTTTAGATGAGGCCAGCGGTGTCCCTCCCTGCCAGATCCACATCCCCTGCTCTAGAATGTCACAGCCTAAGCTGGACCACGTATCCCGGGGAGCCCGACGAGCGTTGGGCCAAGAAGAGGTTTATGATGGCCTCTCCGGCGGATGTTGGCGAGGTGGCCGTCGTTCGCCCCGACCAGTCGATCCCGGAGCAACACGTCGCCGCGGAAGCCGACGAAGACGTTGACTACGTTGCCATGCCGAAGGCTTCATGTCAGCGGGCTAGCGTATTACTGTATCTCGGGAAAGCTGGCTACGACATCAAGCTCGTCCACACCGACGGCTTCACGCGGGCCATGTCACAGGTTAAGTGGTCCATCCCCAACCCCTCTGGTTCAACTGCCGTCGATCTCTTTGACGGCCCTGCCGCTGATCTCCTCCACCAAGCGGTCAAGGATTTGCGAGCTTTATATGCCATCGAGCCCATTTTGTCACTTCTGAAGGACACGTTCTATGGCGGCGGCTTGGGATCCTCAATTGCCAAGTCAGATCTCATCGACCACAACCACGACCACGAGGAGGGCACCCACGAAGGTTCTTCCAAGGTGAAATAGCCCATCTGTGACATCAGAGAGCGCACCATGGGTCTGTGCTCTTCCAACTGGAAGGATCCCATCCATGAAATGTGAGGCAACATTCTATCAGCAAATATTACCTTTTCTAGCTTCCCAACTGAGGGAGTCCTGGACTAAGGGGTCCTCGGGCGTCCGGCCTATTAGCCATGGGCCGGACTGATGGGCTGTGAAGATACGAAGACCGAATACTGCACCCGTGTCCGGATGGGACTCTCCTTGGCGTGGAAGGCAAGCTTGGCGACCAAATATATAGATTCCCTTCCTTGTAACCGACCATGTGTAACCCTAGATCCTCCCGGTGCTTATATAAACCGGAGGACTTAGTCCAGAGGGAGAGAGATACTCATTATCATAGTCATACAAGCTAGACCTCTAGGGTTTTAGCCATACGATCTCGTGGTAGATCAACTCTTGTAATACTCATATTCATCAAGATCAATCAAGCAGGAAGTAGGGTATTACCTCCATAGAGAGGGCCCGAACCTGGGTAAACATTGTGTCCACTATCTCCTGTTACCATCGACCTTACACGCACAGTTCGGGACCCCCTACCCGAGATCTGCCGGTTTTGACACCGACATTGGTGCTTTCATTGAGAGTTCCACTGTGCCATCTCCAAAAGGTTCGATGGCTCCTTCAATCATCAACAACGATGCTGTCCAAGGCGAGACCTTCCTCCCCGGACAGATCTTCGTGTTCGGCGGCTTCGCACTGCGGGCCAACTCGCTTGGCCATCTGGAGCAGATCGATAGCTACGCCCCTGGCCACCAGGTCAGATTTGGGAGCTTGAACTACGTTGCGGACATCCGCGGAGATTTGATCTTCACCGGATTCGAGACCGCGGCAACCACTCCTGGTCACCCCGATGAACATCCGGAGCAGATCGCGCAATCCAAGGACGGGAGGCTCAACCCCACCACGGAGGCCTCTGATTCCACGGCGTTGGAGCCGAACATAGACCTAAAGTCACACAACGTCTTTGTCACCGGAACTACGGACTCGTCTCTGGTTATAAATTCCAAGCCATGTGCATCCGCGGACGCCGAACTCGATCGCTTATCGATCTTTGAGTTTAGCACCGCAGACATCTTCCAACACTCGCCCTTCGGCGATGTGCTAAACTCATTAAAGAACCTGTCTCTGGCGGGGGACTCGCAGCCGAATTATGTCTGGTTCGAACTAGGGGCTGATGATGGAGAATCTTGTTTCCCACCCGCCACCCAATTCATAGCCACTGTCGAGGACTTAACCGACATGCTTGATTACGGCCCCGAAGACATCGTCGGTACGGATGACGATGCCGATGAGGAACAGGGCCAAAACCCGCCGCTTACCAGACGCTGGACGGCCACTCCTTCACACGATGTGTACATGGTGGATACACCCAAGACAACCAATGACGATGACAAAGAAAATCCAGTTGAGAATAAACCTCCTGAGACACAGCAAAAACGCCGGCGTCCTCGGCGCCGCTCTAAGTCACGTCATTCCAACGACAGCAATACTGGCACCGGAGAAAATAATACTCCGGACGATGCCAAAAACAATGAAGACCCTGTTGGGACAATCTCCGAACAGGATGAACGGGAAGATGGGCAAGTTAGCCCTGATGAACAGGCCATAGACGAAGACTCAGAGGACAGTAATTATCTTCCCCTCTCCGAGGAAGAGGAGAGACTCGGCAACGAGGATTTCATCGTGCCTGAGGAACCTCTCGAGCAGGAGCACTTTAAACGCCGGCTAATAGCCACTGCAAGGAGCCTAAAAAATAAGCAGTTGCAGCTTCAAGCTGACCAAGATCTGCTCAATGATAGATGGACCGAAGTCCTGGCCGCCGAAGATTACGGCCTTAGTGGCCCAGCCAAAAATTACCCGATGAGGGAGTCCTGGACTAAGGGGTCCTCGGGCGTCCGGCCTGTTATTTGTTGGGCCGGACTGATGGGCTATGAAGACATGAAGGCCGAAGACTATACCCGTGTCCGGATTGGACTCTACTTGGCGTGGAAGGCAAGCTAGGCGACCAATTATGAAGATTTCCTCCTATGTAACCGACTCCATGTAACCCTAGATCTCTCCGGTGTCTATATAAACCGGAGGGCATAGTCCGGATAGGATAGATTCATTACCATATACTCATAGGCTAGACTTCTAGGGTTTAGCCATTACGATCTCATGGTAGATCAACTCTTGTAACACTCATATTCATCAACATCAATCAAGTAGGAAGTAGGGTATTACCTCCGTAGAGAGGGCCCGAACCTGGGTAAACATTGTGTCCCCCGTCTCCTGTTACCATCGATCCTAGACGCACAGTTCGGGACCCCCTACCCGACACCCGCCGGTTTTGACACCGACATTGGTGCTTTCATTGAGAGTTCCACTGTGCCATTGACAAAAGGCTTGATGGCCCCTTCAATCGTCGGTAATGGCGTTGTTCAGGGAGAAACCTTTCTCCCCGGACAGATTTTTGTATTCGGCGGCTTCGTACTGCGGGCCAACTCACTTGGCCATCTGGAGCAGGTCGATAGCTACGCCCCTGGCCATCAGGTCAGATTTGGAAGCTTGAACTACGTCGCGAAAATCTGTGGAGACTTGATCTTCGATGGATTTGAGACCGTGGCGATCGCTCCCCTTCTCTCCGATGAACATGACTCAAATCTGTCATCAGAGCACACCCATGAGATGGATCCTGTTGCTGCAACGGCCTCAGTACTGAAGCAGGTCATCCCCTCCGAGGCCATAAGGTCTGCGGCGTTGGAGCCGCACACGGATTCGACATCCTACAATGCTGGCATCAATGGAACTCCGGACTCGTCTCCGGCTTCATGTTCCGGATCAAGTGCGCCTGCGAACACCGAGCTGGATCGGCTATCGATTTTCGAATTTAGCGTCGCAGACATCTTCCAGCATTCGCCTTTGGGTGACATACTAAATTCTTTGAAGAACTTGTCCTTGGAGGAAGACTCACAGCCGAACTATGTTCGGTTCGAGCTAGAGGCGGGCGACGAGGAATTTTGCTCCCCACCCGCCACCCACTTCATAGCCACCGTCGACGACTTAACTGACGTGCTTGACTATGGCTCCGAAGACATCACCGGTATGGACGACGATGCCGACAATGAGCAAGGCCAAGACCCGCCATTCACTGGACGTTGGACATCCACCTCTTCGTATGACGTATACATGGTTGATACACCCAAAGGATCTTGCGACAACAAAGAAGAGCCAGATAAGAATAAACCTTCTGAGACGCAGTCCAAGCGCCGGCGCCCCAAACGCCGGTCTAAGCCTTGCCGCTCAAAAGATAGCAACACTGGTACCGGAGAAAACAGCACTCCGGGCGACGCCGAAAACAATGAAGACCCTGTCGGTGCTGCATCCGAACAGGAGGAACATGACGACAGACAAGACAACCCTGATGAGCAGGCCATAGAAGATGACTCGGGGGACGATAGTTACCGTCCACCCTCTAAAGAGTAGACAAGCCTCGACAACGAAGATTTTGTCGTGCCTGAGGACCCTCTGGAGCAGGAGCGCTTTAAGCTTCAACTCATAGCCACCGCAAGGAGCTTGAAAAAGAAACAACAGCAGCTTCAAGATGAACAAGATCTGCTCGTCGACAGATGGACTAACGTCCTGACAGCGGAAGAATACGGCCTCAAGCGCCCAGCCAAGAGCTACCCGAAATGCAGACTGCTACCTCAGTTCGATGAGGAGGCACCGGAGCACACATCTCCCTCGCGTAATGCGGAACGACCACCACGTGGTCGAGACAGGGCGGCCGACCGGCCACCACGCGGTCGGGATAAAGCGGCAACTCAGGCCGAACAGCAGCCTGCCCAACCACCCCGCAAAAATAAAGACGGAAGAGTTCGGGGTCACACGTATGACCTCCGGCAGACCCTGGACAGTAGAGCAGGACATACAAGATCGATCTACGGATCGCGAGGACGTGCCTCGAGGCACAAAGACGGCTACCTATTCGGCCGTGACAAACCTAACCACGCCCGGTCCGAATGCCGCAGACGGACTCCATCAGAGCTACGCCGCGACACGGCCCGGTACAGAGGTGCCGCACACCCTCTCTGCTTCACAGACAAGGTACTGGATCACGAATTCCCCAAGGGATTCAAGCCCGTCAATATCGAATCATACGACGGCACAACCGATCCCGCAGTGTGGATCGAGGATTTCATCCTCCACATCCAGATGGCTCGAGGAGATGACCTCCACGCCATTAAATACCTCCCACTCAAGCTCAAAGGACCAGCTCGGCACTGGCTTAACAGCCTGCCCGAAAATTCTATCGGCAGCTGGGAGGACTTGGAAGAAGCTTTCCTAGACAACTTCCAAGGAACATATGTCCGGCCACCAGACGCCGATGATCTAAGCCACATAGTTCAACAACCTGGAGAATCAGCCAGAAAATTCTGGACTAGGTTCCTAACCAAAAAGAATCAGATCGTTGACTGTCCGGATGCCGAGGCCTTAGCAGCCTTCAAACACAGCATCCATGACGAATGACTAGCACGCCACCTCGGCCAAGAAAAGCCGAAGTCCATGGCAGCCCTCACGGCACTCATGACCCGCTTTTGCGCGGGAGAGGACAGTTGGCTGGCCCGTAGTAACAACACAGCCAGCGAGACAGGCCCCTCTGAGGCCAAGAACAACACTGGCAAGCTTCAGCGCAATAGGCACAAACGCTGAAGCAATGACAACAACACCGATGACACCACAGTCAACACCGGATTCAGTGGCTCCAAGTCCGGCCAATGGAAGAAGCCCTACAAAAGAAATAATGAAGGACCTTCCAGCCTGGACCGCATACTTGACCGTCCGTGCCTGATACACGGCACCCCGGACAAGCAAGCCAATCATACCAACAGGGATTGTTGGGTTTTCAAGCAGGCTGGCAAGTTAAATGCCGAAAACAAAGAAAAGGGTTCACAAAGTAAGGACGAGGACGAAGAGCCCCGGCAACCGAACACTGGGGGCCGAAGAAGTTTCCCCCTCAAGTCAAAACGGTGAACATGATATACGCTACACACATCCCCAAAAGGGAGCGTAAGCGTGCACTCAGGGACGTCTACGCGGTAGAGCCAGTCGCCCCCAAATTCAATCCATGGTCGTCATTTCTGATCACCTTTGATCGTTGAGACCACCCAACCAGTATCCGTCATGGCGGTTCGGCCGCATTGGTCCTCGACCCAATCATCGACAGATTTCACCTAACGCGAGTCCTAATGGGTTTATGTTAGAGGAGAAAAAAGTACCAAGAAGTTCTTCCATGGACGGTGGTAGCAGCCTCAACCCGCTCTATCAAGACACAGTTCGGAAGATGGGCATTGACCCCTCACGAATCAAACCAACTAAGACCGCCTTCAAAGGAGTCATACCAGGCGTCGAGGCCCGCTGTACGTGCTCAATCACGCTGGAAGTGGTCTTCGGTTCTCCGGACAATTTCCGAAGCGAGGAGTTAATCTTCGACATCGTCCCATTCCGCAGCGGCTACCACGCACTACTCGGACGAACAACGTTTGCTAGATTCGACGCAGTCGCACACTACGCTTATCTCAAGCTCAAGATGCCCGGTCCACGCAGCGTCATAACAGTCAATGGCAACATGGAACGCTCCCTCCGAACAAAGGAGCACACCGCCGCCCTAGCAGCAGAAGTACAGAGCGGCCTTCTCAAACAGCACCATAGTGCGGCTGCCGAGCCCCTGGACACCGTCAAGAGGTTCCGAACTACACTGCAGCAGGACAGCAAGGCTCGTCAAGAGCTCGACTAGCAATTCGGCCTCCATCCCAGTCCCGATGAAGCAGTGGCATTCGTACCACGCGTACATAATTACGCACTTGAAATTCCATGGACATCTACGGAAGCACAAGCCAACCCGGGATCTACAGTTCGGCTAGACCGACCCCGGACACACTTTTTCCTTTCTATTTCAGGTTTTTCCGCGAGCCTGATCACCAGCCCCTTCGAAGGATCGGCATACAAAGGGGGCATGCAGCATAGGTGCGTAGGGTAACCTCCATACGTTCTTCTTGACGGTATTTTTACTTATTTCCGAGGACCTGCACGCTGCTCCTTCTTGATCCCGGCATGTTAAATAGTCCGGGTGCTTATCGCACTATTTGTATAAGATACACCCTGACGTATCCATTCAGTTATAATAAAAATGATTTGCGGCCCAGTTTCTGTGGTTTTCGCTTCTTACTTCATTTCATTTCGATCTGCTTATCAGCTACATCGGTACTCTTTTGTATGTTTTGTATTCGCCAGGGGCTGCTTATCGCCCCATAACACGGCAACAAAGTCCGAACACTTCTTGCATACAAGTTCGGCACCCCGAATTTAGCATTATATGCATTGGCTCCGAATCATGTCTTTGGTCAATAGTTGGGTTGCCCGGCTCCTGTGCTTGCTACCCTACATTCCGCTCTATCGGCTAGGGTAGTAATGGGAGAACTACTGCGATTGTGCCCTGGCCCTGACCGGATGAGCACCTCAGTAGAGAGAGCCGAAAACTGAGTGTCATGATACGGCAAGAGCCGGTCAGCTATTCGAGGGTTACAAAACCGTTGGAGATTTTTTCTGCGTCACGCGAAGGGTCGGCACTTCCTGATCAGATGCTGACAGCACCCTGGCTTGGACCAGGGCTACGCACTTGCTTAATTATAAAACTCCTATGGCTAAGTGAGGGCGTTTAAGCCGTATAGTCTGATTTCCATGTTCGTTGCGCTAAACAACTCCTTCAAGGACCATATAATTGGATCAAGATTGTTTATATCCCATCCCGAACACCTCCATACTAATTACGCGAGGGCAGAAGCCGACGGCTGGCAAACCCTCGGATTGCATATAACACGGCCGCACAGGAGGAAACAATTTAAAGCATAATGAAATTACATTACAAAACAAGTTTTGCCTTTATAATACAAGGCAAAGGACAACATGAATGTATTCATTCGAAAATAATGTCCTTCGAACATTGAGCTGCCACAAGTCGAGACCCTTCTATGGCATCCGCAAAATATTTCTCGGGTGTGCGGTGCTCCTTGCCCTCCGGCGGCCCGCTGGCAACTTCAACAGAGTTCATCTTCGCCCACCACATCTTGCAGCGAGCGAAAGCCATACGGGCACCTTCAATACAGGCAGAGCACTTGACGACATCCAGCCGCGGACAGGCTTCCACTAGGCGCCTCACGAGTCCGAAGTAGATGACGGGCATAGCTTCGGCTGGCCATAGCCGGATTGTCAAATCCTTCATGGCTAGTTCGGCCACCCAGTGCAGCTCCACTAGCTGCTTCAGCTGATCGGTGAAAGACATGGGATGCTCTGGCGCCGCATACTGCACCCAGAATAGCTTCTTTGTAGAACCTCCTCCTTCGGCTCGGTAGAACTCTGCAGCGTCTGATACGCTGCGTGGTAGATCCGCAAAAGCTCCAGGGGAACTCCGAACACTGGTTAGTAAAAGGTACTGCCTCTGCGCATACTTGCTTTGCATCTTAAAAGCCTTACCCGCCGTGATTTTCCTGGTCTCCTGGATCTCCTGGATGACGGCCTGGGCCTCATTCCGTGCGGTCTCCACGCCCTGACGAGCCTTGGTGAGTTCGGCCTCCTGAGCCGACGCATCATTCTCCAAGGTCTCACATTTTTTCACTGCATCTTGGAGCTCCTGCTGGATTTCCTTGACACGGGCCTCGAGCTTCTTACAGGTGGCTCGCTGCTAGGCAGCCTTCTCCTCGGCCTCGCCCAGGGCCTTCCTCAGGGCCTCGACCTCGGTCGCGGCTCCTGCATACATTTCGACATTACAGTCAATACACAGCGTCTCCGCTTTCCGAACACACATCAAGACATTACTTACCTTGCTTCTCCTGCAGCCGCACTCTAACCTCGCCGAGCTCGTTCTCGGTCCGCTCCAGCCTCTGCCTCCGTTCAGAGACTTCGGCAGCATGTGAGGTCGCGGCCAATAGCGACGCCTGCTCATGCACACATATCACGTTAGTCTCCTTCACTAGAGGATTGATCCTCTGCCTCTTACCGAGCACCGGACAGTGTCTCAGGGGCTACTGACTATATGGATTTTTTCTCTATTATTTACCTCAAAACCTGTCAACAGGTTGCTGCAGGCTTCGTTCAGTCCACTCTTGGCGGACTGAACCTTCTCGATCACCGCGCTCATAAGAACATGGTGCTCGTCCATAACGGAGGCGCCTCCTAGCGCCTCCATCAGGTTATCCGGCGCCCTGGATGGACAGGGGCCACCGGCGGAGATGGTGCACCCCCCTCCTTCAAAGGGGGCTGCCCGCCCAACTCCGGAGCCATATGGGTCTCCGGAATCATATCCGGCTGAGGGCCAAGCTGGATGCGGCCCTCTTCGCCAGTCTCCATGGGGATTGTCTCCTTCATGTGTCCGACAGTGGAGGCTTCGCCTCGTGCCGCCTCCCGGACAGCGTCCTGGGTTCCTCCCCGGCTCGGATCGGCCCTCCGGGATAGCGCCTCGGCGTCGTCCCCGGCCCCGAGGGAGTAAGCAGGCGTGGGCGACTGGCTCGCCATCTCCGACGGAGCCAACGAACTTCCAGACGAGGATCGCTGGATTAGGTCGCGGGCCGGACTGCAATAGTACGGTTAACTACATCAAGATAATGGAGAGAAAGGGCCGGATGTGCGCATAAATAAGCCATGTCACTTACGATGCGGCCTGGGGCTTTGTGCGGGGGCGTCATTCCGGACTACTGTCAACGTCGACGCAGTGTTGGCTGCCGGAACGCCCTTCCCCTTTTTAGGCGCCTCCGCCTCCAGATGCGTCGGAGCCGCCCTCTTCTTCTTCCTCTCCTCAGGGGGAGGATTGTTTTCTTCCTCCTCCTCCTCTCCCCCGTCATTGTCCTAAGGGACAGAGGAATGAGTTTCGTCGTCTTCGGACGCCGCGTCCGAAGTACCCTTACAACGGAGGCCGCTCTTGGCCCCCTTTGCCTTCTTGGCCTTCTTCTCCGGTGCCTTATATGGTGCCGGTACTAGCATCTCCGCCAAGCGCAGGATGACTGGTTCTTCGGGCAGCGGAGCCGGACACTGGATCCGCTCCGCCCTCTCCGTCCAGTCCTGAAGGAGCAATAACAAAAGCTCAGACATCATCCTCGAAACAATTAGGTTGAGGACTCGTTCGAAATAACATACCTTGCTGGCGGGGTGTGTACAACCATGACCATGGTCCGAATCCGTGGCTGGTGGTTTCTCATTGCCCTTGGAGAGCAATTACCATGCGCCCTCGTGCGTAGTCTCGAAGAGCCTCACCACGGTCCGATGCTTCTTTGGATTGAACTCCCACGGCGGCCGGCTTCGGCGCTGGCATGGAAGGATCCGGCGAACTAACATCACCTGGATCACATCAACGAGCTTGACGCTCTTGGTCACCATGATCTGAACACGCGTCTGCAGCGCTATCAGCTCGTCAGGCAAACACCAGTCCAGACTCTTCTTGACCCAGGAGGTGAGTCGCATAGGAGCGCCGGAGCGGAATTCGACAGCCATGGCCCAGGAGGTGCCGCTTGGTTCTGTGACGTAGAACCACTGCTTCTGCCACTCCTTTACCGTATCCACAAAGGTGCCTTTGGGCCAAGAAACGTTGGACAATTTACTCACCATTGCCCCTCAGCACTCCGCGTGCTGGCCATCTACCACATTCGGCTTCACGTTGAAGACTTTGAGCCACAGTCCGAAGTTGGGGTGGATGCGGAGGAAGGCCTCGCATACGACGATAAACGCCGAAATGTTGAGGAAGGAATTAGGGGACAGATCATGGAAATCTACCCCGTAATAATACATTAGCCCACGGACGAAGGGGTGAAGTGGAAACCCCAGCCCGCGGAAGAAATGGGGGATGAATACCACCCTCTTTGTGGGCTCCGGTGTGGGATGATCTGTCCCTCGGCCGGCAGACGGTGGGCGATCTCTTTCGCCAAATATCCGGCCGCCCGGAGCTCAGTAATGTCCTCCTCCGTGACGGAGGAGACCATCCACTTGCCCTGACCACCGGATCCGGACATGGTTGCTGGGGTGGAAAGGAGATTGGAACTTGGGCACTGGAGCTCAAGGTTGGGAAGGCAGAGACAGAGAGAAAGCGTGAGAAGAGGAAGGGGGGAATCCTTATCTCCTTATAAAGGCAACAAATATTAAACGCCTCCTCACTCGCCTTGAGATTCGCCTATACCCACGAGCTGTGTAAACGGCACGGTTGGGTTACCCATGCCCGCATTGATGAGAATCCCGCGATAAGGGGACACGATCTCTGCTTCGACAAGACGTGCTAATTGCAACCGCGTCTTGAAACATGGCACAAACGGTTCAAAATTATGACCGAACGGACGTAACGTCACATTGCAGAAAGTTGTCAGCGGATGGGACTCGTGTAAAATATATAAATTCTCTCTGCGGTTGTGCGTGGTGTGTAACAGGTCCGGATACAATCATCACTTCCGGAGACTATCTTGGAGTTCGGAAAAGGGGGAACCCGCCTTGCAATGCCGAAGACAGTCTGCGCGCCAGGTTTAGGGGCTACTGAGGGAGTCCTGGACTAAGGGGTCCTTGGGCGTCCGGCCTGTTATCTGTTGGGCCAGACTGATGGGCTATGAAGACATGAAGGCCGAAGACTATACCCCGTGTCCGGATTGGACTCTACTTGGCGTGGAAGGCAAGCTAGGCGACCGATTATGAAGATTTCCTCCTATGTAACCGACTCCATGTAACCCTAGATCTCTTCGTTGTCTATATAAACCGGAGGGCATAGTCTGGATAGGATAGATTCATTACCATATACTCATAGGCTAGACTTCTAGGGTTTAGCCATTACGATCTCGTGGTAGATCAACTCTTGTAACACTCATATTCATCAAGATCAATCAAGCAGGAAGTAGGGTATTACCTCCATAGAGAGGGCCCGAACCTGGGTACACATTGTGTCCCCCGTCTCTTGTTACCATCGATCCTAGATGCACAGTTCGGGACCCCCTACCCGAGATCCACCGGTTTTGACACCGACACCCGAAGCGCAAATTGCTACCTCAGTTCGATGACGAGGCACCGGAGCCCGTACCATCATCGCACAACGCGGCCGACCGACCACCACGCGGTCAGGATAAAGCGGCAACTCAAGCCGAACACCAGACCGCCCCGCCTCGCCGTAAAGGCAAGAATGAAACAGCTCGGGGTTGTACATATGACCTTCGGCAGGACTTGGACAGTAAAGCAGGACACACAAGATCGATCTACGAATCGCGAGGATGTGCCTTGATACACGACGACGGCTACCTATTCGGACATGACAAACCTAGCCACGCCCGGGCCAAAAACCGCAAGAGGACTCCATCGGAGGTACGTCGCAGTGTGGCCCAATATAGAGGCGCCGCACACCCTCTTTGCTTCACAGATGAAGTAATGGAGCATGAATTCCCAGACGGGTTCAAACCCATGAATGTCGAATCATACGACAGAACAACGGATCCCGCGGTATGGATCGAGGACTTCCTCCTCCATATCCGCATGGCCCGCGGAGATGACCTTCATGCCATCAAATACCTACCACTAAAACTCAAAGGACCAGCTCGGTACTGGTTAAACAGTCTACCGGAAAATTCTATTGGCAGCTGGGAAGATTCGGAAGACGCCTTTCGCGACAATTTCCAAGGAACGTATGTCCGGCCACCGGATGCCGATGACTTAAACCACATTGTCTAGCAGCCCAGAGAGTCAGCCAGGAAGCTCTGGACTAGGTTCCTAGTTAAAAAGAACCAAATCGTCGACTATCCGGATGCGGAAGCCCTTGCGGCCTTCAAACACAGCGTCCGGGATGAATGGCTTGCCCGCCACCTCGGTCAAGAAAGACCTAAATCCATGACAGCCCTTACCGCTCTAATGACCCGCTTTTGCGCGGGAGAAGACAGCTGGATCGCTTGTAGAAGCAACAACGTCAGTGACCCGGGCACTTCCGAAATCCGAGACGGCAATGGCATGCCACGACATAGCAAACACAAAAGTTGCAATGATAATGAAAGATCACGCAACTGTTGGGGAACGTAGTAATTTCAAAAAAATTCCTACGAACACGCAAGATCATGGTGATGCATAGCAACGAGAGGGGAGAGTGTTGTCCACGTACCCTCGTAGACCGACAGCGGAAGCGTTATCACAAGGCGGTTGATGTGGTCGTACGTCTTCACGATCCGACCGATCAAGTTCCGAACGCACGTCACCTCCGAAGTTCTACACACGTTCAGCTCGATGACGTCCCTCGAACTCTGATCCAGCCGAGTGTTGAGGGAGAGTTTTGTCAGCACGACGGCGTGGTGACGATGATGATGTTCCACCGACGCAGGGCTTCGCCTAAGCTCCGCGACGGTATTATTGAGGTGTAATCTGGTGGTGGGGGGCACCGCACACGGCTAAAATATCATATATCAAGTGTGTTCTTAGGTGCCCCCCTGCCCCCGTATATAAAGGAGAAAGGGGGAGGCCGGCTGCCCTAGGCGCGCCAAGGAGAGAGGGGGAGTCCTCCTCCTAGTAGGAGTAGGACTCCCCTTTCCTAGTCCTACTAGGAAAGAAGGGGGAAGGAAAGAGAGGGAGAGGGAGAGGGAAAGGGGGCTGCGCCCCCCTCTCCTAGTCCAACTAGGATTCCCCTTGGGAGGGGGCGCGCCACCTCATGGCTGCTGCCCTCTCTCTCCCCTCAAGGCCCACCAAGGCCCAATACTTCCCCGGGGGGTTCCGGTAACCCTCTGGCACTCCGGTTTAATCCGAAACTTCTCCGGAACACTTCCGGTGTCCGAATATAGTCGTCCAATATATCAATCTTTACGTCTCGACCATTTCGAGACTCCTCGTCATGTCCGTGATCACATCCGAGACTCCGAACAACCTTCGGTACATCAAATCACATAAACTCATAATATAACTATCATCGTAACTTTAAGCGTGCGGACCCTTTGGGTTCGAGAACTATGTAGACATGACCGAGACACCTCTCCGGTCAATAACCAATAGCGGGACCTGGATGCCCATATTGGCTCCCACATATTCTACGAAGATCTTTATCGGTCAGACCGCATAACAACATACGTTGTTCCCTTTGTCATCGGTATGTTACTTGCCCGAGATTCGATCGTCGGTATCTCGATACCTAGTTCAATCTCGTTACCGGCAAGTCTCTTTACTCGTTCCATAATACATCATCTCGCAACTAACTCATTAGTCACAATGCTTGCAAGGCTTATAGTGATGTGCATTACCGAGTGGGCCCAGAGATACCTCTTCGACAATCGGAGTGACAAATCCTAATCTCGAAATACGCCAACCCAACAAGTACCTTTGGAGACACCTGTAGAGCACCTTTATAATCACCCAGTTACGTTGTGACGTTTGGTAGCACATAAAGTGTTCCTCCGGTAAACGGGAGTTGCATAATCTCATAGTCATAAGAACATGTATAAGTCATGAAGAAAGCAATAGCAACATACTAAACGATCGGGTGCTAAGCTAACGTAATGGGTCATGTCAATCACGTCATTCTCCTAATGAGGTGATCCCGTTTAATCAAATGACAACTCATGTTTATGGCTAGGAAACATAACCATCTTTGATTAACGAGCTAGTCTAGTAGAGGCATACTAGTGACACTCTGTTTGTCTATGTATTCACACATGTATTATGTTTCCGGTTAATACAATTCTAGCATGAATAATAAACATTTATCATGATATAAGGAAATATATAATACTTTATTATTGCCTCTAGGGCATATTTCCTTCAGCAACACAGCAGTCAATGCCGGATTCAGCAGTCCCAAATCCGGTCAACGGAAAAAGCCATTCAAGGCGAATAGAGACGGACCATCCAATCTAGACAGGATATTGGATCGACCCTGCCAGATTCACGGCCACCCCGATAAACTAGCTAATCATACCAACAGAAGCTGTTGGGTCTTCAAGCAGGACGGCAAGCTCAACGCCGAACACAAGGGGAGGAGGCCGCCCGGCGATAGGGACGACGAAGAGATTCACCAACCAAATACCGGGGGTCAGAACAAATCCCCCCCGAAGCAAAAATAGTAAACATGGTATACATGACACACACCCCTAGAGGTGAGCACACGAAACACTCCCTCCACACAGGAGATCATACTACGGCTACCTCAGCCGAACTACATAGCGGCCTTATCACACCGCATACCACGTCGGCCATCACGCCACCGGTCTCCATTCAACACGACCGATCAATGTCCATATTGGACTAGCAATTTGGCTTCCGCCGTTCGCCTAATATGCCTTCGAAGTGGGTACCGCGCATACATAATTGTGCACTTGAAATACCCTAGGCACCGGCGGAAGCACAATACGGGTGTGCCTGCAACCCCCTACTTTTCTAACTGCCCTTTTTTCCTTTTTATTATCCCCTCCACAGGTAGCTCAAGGGCTGGTCACCACGAGGACTCTACCGGAGTTAGGGTTCGTACAATCATCCTAGGGTTATTCCTGTCAAGGAATCCCTTAACCGAGGACAGGCGGCGCAGACGTTTGACAGGAGGTCCAAAATAACTTTTTGTAGACCGAGCTCTCTATTCCGAGCCTGTAAAGTGCCTTTTTCCTCAGCCTTTGACCCCTGGCATGTCAAATAGCCAGGGTTGCGGCTTTGTTATCTATATAATAATTGGCATATCACTCAGCTCCCAGTAAACGTAACTAGTGTCCAGTATTAACTTTTTCCTAGTCGATCCGAATTTTTGCTCATGTGGTTGTTTTACACACACACCTCGGCATAACTCGCCAGGGGCTCGGTATGGGAACAAATGAGTTGCCGGCAAGTCCGAACAGCATTATAGCATACTTCGGCGTCGCGAGTTTGGCCTTATATGCATCAGCTCCGAATCATGTCTTGGGTCAATAGTTGGGTTGCCCGGCTCCTGTGCTTGCTACCCTACGTTCCGCTCTATCGGCTAGGGTAGTAAAGGGAGAACTACTGCGATTGTGCTTCCAGTTCATTTGGTCAAGAACCTCAGTAGAGAAAGCCGAAAATTGACTGTCATGATGCGGCGAGAGCTGGTCAACCACTCGATGACTTATCGGAATCTTTAGCGATTCTCTCCGTGTTATACGAAGGATCTTTTTCAGATCATCTGTACAACGCATCGTATTAAAAATAAGCCACGTACATACCAGGGGCTATATCGTAGACCCACCATAGAACTCCTATGGCTAAGTGAAAGTGTTAACGCCCTATAGTCTGATTGCCTGGTTCGCCGCATTGTCACCTCCTTCATGGACCAAGACGTTGGGACAAGAGTGATCAAATGCTTTTCGAAACACCCCCGTACTTCCTACGAGGGGGCTGAAGCCGACGACTGGAAAACTTTCAGATTATATAAAAACGGCCGCACAGGAGGAACAAAAGCTTTCGAGCAAACCATAAAAATAGATTAAATATAAAATTGTCTTTTACAATTCCCTTACACCTCACTCGAATACTATGTCTTTCGAGCATTGACCCTCTATCAAGCAGGCAGCCTCTAAGATGTCTTCAAAATAATGCTCCAGTGCGTGATGGTCCTTGCCCTTGGGTGGACTCTTCGCCGCAACATCGATGGCCTTCATCTTCCCCCAGTATGTCTTGACACGGGCAAAGGCCATCCGTGCACCCTCAATGCACGCCGACCGCTTCACAGCATCGATACGTGGCACCGCATCAACAAGCCGCTGCACCAAGCCGAAGTAGCTATTCGGAACAGGCTCAGTCGGCCACAGCCGGATTATGACATTCTTCATGGCAGCGCCGGATATCTTATGAAGCTTGGCCCATTGGGACATCTGTTCATTCAGCAACAGAGGGCGCTTTGACGCAGCAAATTGTGACCAGAAAAGCTTCTCCGTTGCATACCCCTCTCGCGCTTGGTAAAACTGCGCCGCATCGGAAGAACTCTTCGGCAAGTCTAAAAACTCGTCCGGAGAACTCCACACTTGGTTAAGCTGAGCATAGTTCGGATCGCCGAACTTAGTCTCTAGCAAAAAGGGCTTACCGGCCGCAATCTCCCCAGCTTGCCGGATCTCCTCATGGGCTGCTCTGGATTCAGACCGTGCTTCTCTCGCCTCTCGTAAGGCCTTGTCAAGTTCAGCCGTTTTGGCTTCATTCTCCTTCTCAAGGAATTCACGGCGGCTAGTAGCATTTTTTAGTTCGAGCGCCATCGTGGATATTTTCTCCTCGTCTTGGCGCCGAGCAGCTTGTTCGGCCTTTAACTCAGCCGATGCCTTTTCGGCAGCCGCATTACTAAACCGGGCCTGCTCCTTGGCCCGGGCCAGCTCCGCCCGAAGAATCTCAACGGCGGCGGCACCATCTGCAGCCATGCATATCCCAGTATGCAACTTTCAGCGGCATGCTTATATGACAAACATGTATGTGTACGAACTGCTCCGAATACATACCTTGCGACTCGTCAAGACGCATATTGATTAACGCAATGTCATCCCCTGCCACATCAAGCTTCCCCTGCAGCTCGGCAATATCCGTAGTCCGGAAATTTGCCAGGGGAGAAGCAGCCTGTGTTCCACTTAACCAGATTAGTCCTTGAGTATTTCTTCTTGATCCTTCGTTCGCCTCCCATGGGAAGCCAACCTGAGTCTCAGGGGCTACTACCTATACACACGTGCATTTTTGCAAATAAAATAAAGTTGAAAATATTACATCACAAACCTTGAAGCCTCTTAGCAGGCTCATGAAGGCTTCATTCAATCCGCTCTTCACGGACAGAATCTTCTCAACCACCATACTCATCAAGGTACGCTGTTCCTCCGAGGCAGATGCTTTTCGTAGCATATCCCTCAACATATCCGGCACCGCCAGGTCTCCGGAAGCCGCTGTAGGAGCACGGCCATCCTTTGAAGGAACCCGTTCACCCGTTAGTCTCTAGAATCATCGTTCGCTGAAAACCGGATAGTCCGGGGCCTTCATTGTTGGCTCCCGACCACCTTCGGGTACTACCTCTTTCATCTCCCGTGCCACTTGTTGATCAAGAAAAATCCTCCGAGATGACACTTCGGAGTCGTCCGCCTTATTGGGCAAGGAGGTCGGGGGAAGCGTCTCGCTTTCCATCATCTCTGGGAGGAGATCTCCCCAAGAAGAGGATTGCCTAGGAAAACTCTGTGCCGAACTGTAAAAATACATAGGCACGTTACATGTCTCTTCGGTAACAGGAAAGGAACGGGATGCGATCAAAGCACCCCGGATTCACTTACGATTTGGTCGAGGGCTTGTCCTCACGACGGATCTGTTCAACGGCGTCGCCTTCCAATCCCGAGCCGCCCGACGGTGGCATCTTGCCCCTCTTGGGAGACCGCCCCTCCCAACCTTCGGAGGTGGCCCTTTTCTTCCTGAATGGAGAAGGGATCCTCGCTTCTCCTTCGCCTTTGTCTTCGGGAGAAGAAATGTCGATTTCTCCGGACGCAGTATCTGATTTACCTCCGGAATGAAGGCCATCCCGGATCTTCCCACTTTCCACCTTACCCTCCTCTACTGGCGCCTGGTACGGTGTCGGTACCAGCATCCTTGTTAACACGGGGTCCGCTGAGTCTTCGGGAAGAGGGGCCGGACACCTAATCCATTCCGCTTTCTTTATCCAGCCGTGGAAAAAGATGTGTGCTTACTGTCTTACCACAGGATACCTGATTAGGAGGTGTTCGGCGGACGGATACTTACCGAGGTGTCTGGATGGTTACAGTCAAGGCCGATGTCTTCGGTGGTATCTGGCCACTGGTTTCGTTTCCCGAAAAATAATTTCCACATTCCTTCGTGTGTAGTACGAAGAAGTGCTGAAGAGTCTGTGGCCCTTCTGGGTTAAACTCCCACATGCGGAGAGGCCGTCGCTGGCACGGCAGGGTCTGGTGGACCAGCATTACCTGGATAACGTTGACGAGATCGATATCCTTCTCGATGAGGCTTCTGATGCGGCTCTGCAGAGTCTGCACTTCGTCAATTGATCCCCAATCCAACCCCTTATTAATCCATGATGCAAGCTGAATTGGGGGGCTGGATCAGAACGCAGGCGCAGTTGCCCACTTGGAGCCACGGGGCTCGGTGATATAGAACCACTCATGCTGCCATATGTCGGAAGATTCTGTGAAGGATCCTTTTAGCCAGCCAGCGCTGGTAAGCTTGCTCACTGAGGCTCCACCGCACTCCGCCTGCTCCCCCTCTATCACTTGCAGCTTCACATTGAAGGTCTTGAGCCACAAGCCGAAGTGTGGAGGAGTTCGGAGGAAGGCTTCGCACGTGACGATAAACGCCGAGATGAGAAGAACAGAGTTCGGGGCGAGATCGTAAAAATCTAGTCCGTAATAGAACATGAGCCCCCGGACGAAGGGATTAAGGGCAAACCCTAATCCTCGAAGGAAGTGGGAAACGAACATGACTCTCTCGCCGGATCTGGGGGTGGGGATAACCTGCCCTTCCGTGGGAAGCCGATGGAGGATTTCTCCGGTCAGATATCTTGCCGCCCGAAGCTTCGCGATATCCTCCTCTGTGACAGAAGAAGCCACCCACCAGCCTCAACGGCTGGATCCGGACATGACTGAGGCTTGCGGCGATTGAAACCTGGGTGTTGGAACTTGTCGGGTGGTAGGTGCGACATATGCCAACGGGTGGCTTAGCATTGTGGGAGCCAGTAAGACATTGTCGGTGCCTGGAAACGGGATAAGGCGAAGACATGCACGCCGGCGAATCTTACCCAGGTTCGGGGCTCTCCGTGGAGATAACACCCCTAGTCCTGCTCTGCGGGGTCTCCGCATGATCACTAGATCAACACAAGTGGCTACAAGTGGCTCCTTGAGTTGTTTGGCTAGAGGAGGAAGAAGGGCAAGGCTAGCTCTCCTCTTCTCTCTATGTGGTGTCTGAAACTCTAAGAGATCAACTGTTTGCATGGGTGCCCTGGGGGGTTTATATAGGCCTACCCCCTAGGGGTACAATGGTAATCCGGCTGGACGCGGGTCCTAGCCGTCAGTGTCTGTATTTGCCGGCTTCTCCGCCGGCCGCTGGGGCCCGCCGACTGGTGGGTCCCGCCGGCTGCCGGCCTCTCGGCCGAAAGGCCGGCTCCACCGCCTGGGGGTCTTGTCGGTGGCTGGTTACTACAGCCTCGCCCCTGATGACGAGGGCTTTGTCGAGGTAAGCATGGCTACAGTGTCGCTGCCTGGCGGGCTCTCACTGTAGCCTTACCTCGTCTTGTCTCCTTAATGACGCACGGAGCCGGCTACGCCCCAGGCCGACTGGGGGAGGCTTGGCCGCCTTCGAGCTTCTCTCTGGCTGAAGGGGCCCGCCGCCCGCGGGCCATACTGACAGCCTGTCGTGGGTGGCATCATGGTCAATCATGGCAACAGTGACGCGCCGGACGGGGGATGGCTGACCCGTACGGCGCACTGTGGCCACGCGTGCTCCGAGACACGAGGGTGGCAGGCTGTACTATAGTTACGCCCCGTCTCGTCACTGTTACATGGGTGCAGCCCTCAAGGGTGCAATCTCGGCCGCTTGCCAGGAGCCAGTCTTCTTGTGGCCGGCTTCTGGGGTCGGTCCTCTTGTGGCCGGCTTCTTGGAGTCGGTCCTCTTATGGCCGGCTTCTTGGAGTCGGCCACCTTGTGGCTCTCTTCGGGAGGGTTATTAGGGTCGGGCCGTCTTCCAGTAGTCGGCCTGTGAGATAGCCGGCCAGGGGAAGGCAGCCCTGTGCTTTGGATGCTTGAAGGCTCGATCGGCCCGATAATTTTTTGAAGAGCCAGGGGGAGTCGGTTAGGCTACCCGTGGCCATTTACTCCGACAGCAGTCCCCGAAGCTGGTTGGGCTTCGAGGCTGAAAGGAGGATGAGAAGCTCAATCAGCTTCCTATCTTGAAGAGCCAGCAGCTAGGAGCCGGCTTTGATCAGGTGCACCGCCTTGGTGAGGTTTTGAAGTCCGAAGGCGGGAGCCAGCTGGCGCGCACGCCGGGTTGCGGGCCGGCCGCTTGCTGCCCGCGCGCCACGTGGCACCCTCTGGCTGGAAGGGCCTGCCAGCCCACGCGCGTGACGGGACGCCGCTGCAGGCCGGGGCCCGCCACTTCCACACCTAGGCCTAGGTGTGGATCTTTTGTGGCCCAAAACGGGCCGCTCTCCTTCCAACGGCAGTTTCCGCACGCCGTTAGGGTCCAATAATCGCGGGACGTGGGGGAGTGGGCGCAGTTAATCCCACGTCCCCCCTCCCCCACGCCTCGCCTCCTCGGCTTCGCCGCACGAGGCTATAAATAGGGGGAGGAGGGGGAGAGGCAGACGCTCGCACGCTCACCCTCGCTCCGCCATCTTCTTCTTCTTCCTCTCCGTCGCTGCAGCCCCTCGCCGTCGCGTCGTCCCTCTAGTCTTCGCACTACCCCGCAGCTTCGCAGTCGTGGTTTCGTCGTCGCTGCGCCCTTTCTCATCAGCTTCTTGCCGTCATGTTGCACGGCGGAGACTGGGACGGCTCCAACGTCCACGCGGACCACATCGACTTCCTCCGCAAGACGCGGCGGTTGCCTGGCGAGGACCAGGTGCGGGTCCGTCTTACGCCGAAGAAGGAGATCTCGCCGGCGCCGGAGGAAGGCGAGCGGGTAATCTTCCGCTCGCACTTCCTACGCGGCCTTAGCCTGCCCGCGAGCGCCTTCTTCCGCTCCTTCCTTGAATTCTACCAGCTCCAGCCGCACCACCTCACTCCAAACACGATGGTGCTGTTGTCTGCCTTCGTCACTTTGTGCGAGGGCTTCCTTGGCATCCTTCCCACCCTCGAGCTCTGGGGGAAATTCTTCCAGTCCAAGCTCGGCACCCGCATGCAGGGCATGCCGGCTCAGAGCGGCGCCTTCATCGTGGTGCGGAGGCCGGTAGCCGACAACCCCTTTCCTGCCATCATGCTGATCCAGTCGGTGAAGCTCTGTCAGAAATCCTACTTCTACGTGAAGAACATCGCCCTGCAAGGCGACTTCGTCAACTTGCCGGCTTATGTAGCCGGCCCGCCGGCTGGGAGGCGGCCCCAGTGGTCCTATCGGGCCATAACGCTGTCGCCGGCTGGAGCCGCCACCGTCGCGCGACTCCGGGTAATGGTCCAGTCTGAGGGCCTGACCGGGTACGACCTGCTGGCCGCCTTCGTGGTGCGCCGGGTGCTCCCGCTCCAAGGCCGCCCTCATATGATCTGTCAAATGAGCGGCCAACTCGATCCGAGTCGGATGTGCACCAAGGAGATGCCTCACTCTGAGGTAGCTCTCATAGTGAACTACCTCGCGAACTGCAAGCTCACCGACGAGTGGCAGTTTGGCAAGGAGTCGTACTCCCGTGCCCATCCCCCGCCTATGGTAAGCTTTCTTTATCTTCTCTTCTTTACTTTTGTCTCCAAGTTTCTCTTGGCCGACTCTGACGAGTCGGTTTGTCTTGGCAGAGCCCCCTCCTTCGACCGGCGGCTGGGGCAGCGGGGGCGGAGCGCCAATTTCTCCCCGACCGGGCGGCGCATGACTTGGACGACCTCGACTTGGGGGCGGCCGCTATGGACGACAACACCGAGGGGGGAGGCGGCGAAGCAGTCGGTGAAGCAGGCGGCTCCGGGCTTGGAGCCAGCTTCGACGACTGGCCGGATGATGACGAGGCGGAAATCATCCCACGCCGCCAGCCGGCGTCCGACCATGGCGCGGGCTCGTCTACCGCGCCGGCTGCCCGAGGCAGCGCGCAGAAGCGCCGAGCCACGCCGGGTCTATTCGGCAGTCGGCCGAAGAAGCCCAAGAGCACGGCAGCGGCGACCAAGCGGGACGAGGCAGCCGCGAAGGCTGCCCGCTTCCGCAAGGTGGTGAAGCAGCCACAAATGGTTTCGGCGTAAGTGTCGATTCTTCTCACGTATTCCTTCTTCCTTTTATCGATACTCTTCTTCTAAGTCCTTGATTCATCAAACAGGGCTCCGCTCTCTCTTGAGCGGACCGATGCCGCCTCCGTGGTTGGATCGGCGGGAGAATCCGCAAGCACCCGCCGTGTGGACCCCAGTGTCGAGCTTCAAGCGGCGACGGAGCGGAATGCGCAGGAGGCGCGGGAGGAGCGGGAGGCGGAGGAGCTGAGGGCGGCCGCTGCCAAGGCGGCGCAGGATCTGGCAGAGGAGTCGGCGGCGGCACAAGCCGACGCGGCGGCCAAGACCCTGGCGGAGGCTGCAGCCACAGAGAGGGCAGCGGAGGCCCTGCTTGTCGCCCCCCTGCGCGCCGTGGCGCCCGAGATCCCGGAGCCCCTGCCGGAGGAAGCCGGTGGCGACCTGCCGGGGATGGAGAGGGAGGAGGACGATGTCGTCGTCCGGGAGAGGGAGGCGGCACCGCCATCGCCGACTGGGGCGGACCAAGGCAGCCAGCCTAACGCGCCCCCCGTGCATCCGGCTGGAGGCGAGCCGGCTGCAAGGACGGACCTGGTGGTCCGGTCGCCATGGCGCCAGCGCGCAGGGAAGGCGACTTCAGCACCGGACTCGCAGAAGGCCGCGGGCTCTAGCTCGTCGACCCAGGATCTGGAGACGGCCAGCGCCAGCTCGGGGTGGACGCTGGGTGGTGGGACGGCCGTGGTGAACGTGGCGGCACAAGAAGTTCGGAACCGGCTTCAGCCCAGGCCGTCGTGCGGAGGCAGTTCCTCGCGACACGGACGGCCATTCGGGTGAGTCTTCCCGCTTTTTTTGTTTCTTGATCTTGATTTCTTCCGTGGGGGCGCGTCCGCGCACCCACTGGGTGTAGTCCCCGAGTTCCGAGTCGGCTGCTGAGCAGGCGGCTTGGAACTTCTTAGTAGACTTCGATTGCTACCTTGTTCTTATTCGCTTCTCTGTCCTACTTGCAGGACTACCACAACCTCCACGCGGCTGCCTTCAACTCCCAGGCTCGGGAGCTGACCCAGAAGACCGCTGATCTAACTGAGAGCCGGAGTAAGTGCTTCATCTTTTATCTCACGTGGGGGCGCGTCAGCGCACCCACTGGGTGTAGTCCCCGAGATTCGGGCCGACTGCTGAGCAGTCGGGCCGAATCTTTCCTGGCGACTTCTTTCTTATTGCTTTTTTCTTCTTCACCATATCTGCAGAGGCCAATGCCAACCTGAGTGAGCAGTTGGATGGGACCCAGACCGCCCTTCGCGCCAAGGAAGCCGAGTTCGATGCCTTGGCTCAGGAGCGTGACCGCTTGGTCAAGAAGCTGGCCGACCAGGAGGAGAGCCATAAGGCGGCCCTGAAGGTGGTGCAGGACAGTGAGGCCGCCCTCCAAGCCGAGTACGAGACCGAGGCGGCGAGCTGGACTGAGGCAAGGCAATCGCTGATCAACGGCTACGGCCAAATGGAAGACTTGGTTGACGGTAGGCCGCCTTCTTCTTCGTTCCTTCGCTTGCCGCTTGCCATTTGGTCCATTCTTTGACTTTGTGTTTTTTCTCTTCCTTTCTTTCTTGTGCAGAGTACTTCCCTGGTTACTCCACTGCCGCCAGCCAGGTCATCGAGGCCCACCGCGAGGCGCAAAGGCAGGCTGGTGCTGAGATCGCGCCGAATGCTCGTCGGTCGCTTGAGGAGCAGCTTCTGGCGATCCAAGCCCGCCTCCAGCCGGCTCACCGCATGCTCCGCCGTCTTCAGCGTGTTGGGGCGCAAGTGCTGGCCTCCCTCTGGCCCGGCGAGGTGGTTCCCCGTACCCCCAGTCGGACTGCCGACTGGCTGGAGGTAGCGGTTGGCCGCTTCGAGGCCTGGAAGGCTTCTGCAGCTCGGTCAGGCGCCAGGCGGGCGCTGGAGTTCGTCAAGGCTTGGTATCCTGAGCTGAGCTTGGACCAGCTGGCCACCTGGCGGCAGGAGGCTGACGAGGAGCTGGAGGCGGTGCGGCCGGCTATCATCCAGCGCGCCTCGGCGATCGCCGACTACACCGACACCAGCGCCTTTGCTCCTGAGGTGGATGATGATGGCATTGCTCAGCCGGAGGAGTGGTTCCGGCTGAACCCAGCGGATGGTGAGGACTCGGCGGAGGAGATCGACTCCAGCGACGAGGGCGAAGAGGAGGAGGGAGAGGATGGTGAAGACGCCATGCCAGACGGTGGAGCAACCGGCCAGCCTCAACTTGATCGTGCCTCCAGCAATGAGGCACGTGCGAGCGCGCCGCCTGCAGCTGGTGATGATCAAGCCGAGACTCGTCAGCCGGCCACTCCTCCAATCAGCACTACCGTCTCCACCGACCAGCCAGGCTCGCCTGTTGCACCTTTAGCCTGATCCGTCACCTTCGCTTTCCTGTTTATTACTCTTTGAACAATATTTTGTTAAGTTTGCGCAGTTCCACCCACTGGGGGTGTATTCAAACTATGTTGACTGCCGGCCTGTTGAAGGCCTTTTGTGTAAATATAATCATGCATGTGCTTGGCTTCCGATTGCATTTGCTTTTCATCCTTTTGGCTGTTTCCTTTGCCGCCCTCCCTTGGTCGCCGCCTTCCCAGCCGGACAGCTGCTCTACAGTCTGTGGCTGGGGAAGGGCTTGGCCATCTGGGAGGGCAAGTACTCTAGCTTTCTTGGATTGTAGCAAGGTGAATGGGAGGTCGGCCAGCCGGCTGTTCTGACAGCCGGTTGGCGGGGTGGGAGGCCGGCTTGTGTTATATAAGTTCGTTAGTCCTTAGTCGTTTTTTCGTGTAGGCATCCTTTCCTTCCTTTGACTCTTGCCAGTCGGACAGTCGGTTCTTTGAGCTGCGACTTTCAACAAGAGAGGGCTCGGGTGCCGGCACACTACTTGTCTGACTGCAGGTAGAACTTTAATATAACTCAAGGCGGCAAGTCCCCGGGCCGACTGATCGAACCCGGTGCCGGACAGAAAATCAAATGTAATAATACATTCATAGGTATGACACTCGTCATACATAGATAAAAGGGGGTAGTCCCCGAGTGCACCTCGGGGGGCCCGTTGTCTTGTACTTAATACAAAAGGTAGCGTGGTACATACTGCTTTTAACTGTAAAATCTTCAAAGGAGATTGGCGTTCCATGGTCGTTCCGACTCCTTGCCGGAATCATCTCTCTTGCGTGCCTTCAGCTTCTGTGCGTCGATCAGGTAGTAGGATTCGTTGCCTAGGGCCTTGCTGATGACGAAGGGGCCTTCCCAAGGGGCCGAGAGCTTGTGCTGGCCGGCTGTTCACTGGATCAGCCGGAGCACAAGATCGCCTTCTTGGAAGGATCTTGGCTTGACCTTCCGGTTGTGGTAACGGCGCAAACCCTGCTGGTAGATGGCGGACCGGCTGAGTGCTAACAGTCGGCCCTCTTCCAGCAGGTCAACGCCGTCTTCTCGCGCTTCCTTGGCCTCCGCCTCCGTGTACATGGTGACCCGAGGTGAGTCGAACTCAATGTCAGTTGGGATGACAGCCTCGGCACCATATACAAGGAAGAAAGGGGTGAAGCCGGTTGACTTGTTCGGGGTAGTACGCAGACTCGAGAGGACAGCCGGCAGCTCATCGAGCCAGCAGCCGGCTGAACGCTCCAGTGGTATGACCAGTCGGGGCTTGATGCCGGAGAGGATGAGGCCGTTTGCTCCCTCGACTTGGCCGTTTGACTGCGGGTGGGCAACGGACGCTAAGTCCAGTCGAATGCCCTGTGTCGCGCAGAAATGTGCCAGTGCTCCTTTGGCAAAATTCGTGCCATTGTCGGTGATGATGCTGTGTGGTATGCCATACCGGGTAGTGATATCTGCAATGAATGTCACGGCAGTCGGCCCGTTCAGCTTCTTGATTGGTTTCGCTTCAATCCACTTGGTGAATTTGTCCACGGCGACAAGCAGATGTGTCATGCAGCCGCGTGCCGTCTTGAATGGGCCCACCATGTCCAATCCCTAGACGGCAAAGGGCCAGGTCAGGGGATGGTCTTTAGTGCATAAGCCGGCAGGTGTTGCTTGGAGCTGAAGACTTGGCACCCTTTGCAGCATTTGACTAATTCCTTGGCATCTTCCAAAGCAGTCGGCCAGAAGAACCCATGGCGGAAAGCTTTGGCGACAAGTGATCTTGAGGCTGCGTGGTGGCCGCATTCGCCTTGGTGGATGTCCTTGAGGATTGCTTTGCCCTTCTCTGGCTCGACGCGGCGCTGGAAGACTCCAGTGACGCTGCGCTTAACGAGTTCTCTGTTTATTATTGTGTATGCTCCGGCTCGGCGTTGAACTTGTCTTGCCGAGATCTCGTCAGCCGGCAGCTCTCTGTTTACCAGGAAGTTGAGGATGGGCTGGGCCCATGATGGAGGTGTGACTTCTTCTATTGCCAATACAACTACTGCGACCTGGGTGGGTGGGTTGGGTGGTGAAGATTTGGAGTCGGCCACCGCCTGTTGTGTCGTTGCAGTCCCCGGGCCGGGTTCTGAAGTCCCCGTGCCGGTGCGACTATGGCAGTCCCCAGGCCGCCTGTCGAAGTCCCCGACCCGCCTGCTAGGTTCCCCAAGTCGGATCCGACTGCATCAGGGGCAGGCGGTACGAAGATGGAGTCTGATTCTGGAGACGGCTTGACAGACGGTTTGTGGAGGCGTTGAAGAGAGACGCTGGTTGGTATAGCTTGTCGGGTGGAGCCGATTCGTGCCAGGGCATCTGCTTGCTCGTTGTCGGCCCGTGGCACGTGGAGGAACTCGCATCCTTCAAAGTATCCGCTGATTTGCTGGACGAGGAATCGGTAGCGCGCCATGTTTGCGTCCTTGCCGTCCCAGTCGCCGGATGATTGTTGGACTTCCAAATCCGAGTCGCCATAACACAGGATCCGGCGGATGCCGAGCTCTTTGGCTAGTCGGAGCCCGTGTATGAGCGCCTCGTACTCAGCCACATTGTTGGAGGTGGCAAAATGAATTTGCAATGTGTATCTGAGTTTGTCGCCCTTGGGAGAGGTGAGGACGATGCCGGCTCCCAAGCCGGTGCGCATCTTGGATCCATCAAAGTGCATCCGCGAATGAGTGGAGTCGGGGGCCGGCGGTAGGTACTGGGTCTCGGCCCAGTCGACAAGGAAGTCGGCCAATGCTTGGGACTTGATGGCGGTGCGAGGCTCGTAGTAGATCATGTAAGGATCCAGCGCAATGGCCCACTTAGCCACCCGACCGGATGCATCCCGACTACCTATGATCTCGGCGAGCGGGGCAGTACATACGACCGCGATGGGATGCTCTTGAAAGTAGGGCTTCAGCTTCTGGGCAGCAAAATATACTCCATAGCACATCTTCTGGTAGTGCGGGTAGTTTTGCTTCGAGGTGGACAGTACTTCGCTCAAATAATACACTGGCCTCTGGACTAACTGAGCCCGGCCTTCTTCTGGGTGTTGGACCACAATAACTGTACTGACCACTCGGCTAGTCAGGGCAATGTAAAGGAGCATGGGCTCTTTCTCAGTCGGCGCCGCCAAGACAGGCGGCGTGGTCAGCATCTTCTTCAACTCATGAAAAGCTTCGTCTGCTTGGTCGTTCCACTCGAAGTGGGTGGACTTTTTCATGAGTCAGTACAGGGGGAGAGCATTCTCTCCTAGCCGGCTGATGAAGCGGTTCAGGGAGGCCAGGCACCCGGTAAACTTTTGGACGTCTCGCAGCTTGGTAGGAATCTCCATTCTCTCTATGGCCTTGATCTTCACTGGGTTGCACTCGATGCCGCGTTCGGAGACCAAGAAGCCTAGAAGCTGGCCGGCTGGTACTCCGAACACGCATTTCTCAGGGTTGAGCTTGATCTGAAACCGGCACAGGTTGGCAAATGTTTCTCTGAGGTCTTCCAGCAGGGTGCTGCGCTTCTCCGTCTTCACCACAATATCGTCTACATAGACGTGGGCATTTCTGCCGAGTTGCTTGAGGAGGCATTTCTGCATGCAACGCTGAAAAGTGGCACCGGCATTTCTCAAGCCGAATGTCATAGTCAGGTAGCAGAAAGCTCCGAATAGTGTGATGAAGGCGGTCTTCGGGCGGTCGGCTGGATCCAACTTGATCTGATGGTAGCTTGAGTAAGCATCCAAGAAACTCAACAGCTCGCATCCGGCTGTGGAGTCTATCACCTGATCGATTCGAGGTAAGGCAAACGGATCTTTGGGGCAGGCTTTGGTGAGGCTGGTGTAATCTATACGCATGCGCCATTTATTGTTTTTCTTCAACACCAGGACCGGGTTGGCAAGCCACTCTGGAAAAAACACCTCCATAATGAAGCTGGCTGCCAGAAGCTGGGCTATCTCTTCTCCTACAATCCTTCTCTTCTCCTCCGACAGTCGGCGGAGGGGTTGTTTGACTGGTTTTGCATCTGCTCGGAGGTGCAGCTTGTGCTCGGCGAAATCCTTCGGAACACCCGGCATGTCCTTTGGGGACCATGCAAAGATGTCCCGATTCTCACGGAGGAAATCGACGAGCTCGCCTTCCTATTTGCTGTCCAGGTTTGCACCAATGACAGCAAACCTCTCCGGGTTCTCCGGGTCCAGAGGTATCTTCTTTGTTTCCTTGGCCGGCTGGAAGGAGCCTTGAGCATCATATTCCTTGGGGTCAGGGGACAGGGCCGGCTGCTTGCCGGCCATGGCCACGACTCAGTCCAGCATCTTTTTCTCTTCAGCAATCACGAGGGACTCGGCCAGCCGGCTGCTGGCCGCAGCACACTCGGAGGATTTCTTGTAGTCTCCGGCTATGGTGATGATCCCCTTTGAACTCGGCATCTTCATCTTGAGGTAGGCGTAGTGGGGCACAGCCATGAACTTGGCCAGGGCAGGTCGGCCAAGCAACGCGTGGTAGGGGCTCTCTAGATCCACCACTTCAAACCAGATTGCCTCTCGGCAGAAGTGATCCTTGTCTCCGAAGAGAACATCCATCTTGATCTTGCCTATGGCTGAACAGGATAGGCCGGGTATGATGCCATGGAACACAGTCCGGCTTGGCATGAGTTGTTTCGTCTTGATGTTCAGCTTCTCCATGGTGTCGCGGTACAGTATGTTGATGCTGCTCCCACCGTCAATCAGTACACGGGAGAAACGGGTAGCTCGCCTTTCCGTCGCGAGGGTGGCGTCCAACACCAATGCATAGGAGCCGGGAGACGGCATCACCTCTGGGTGATCGGCCCGGCTCCAGCTGATAGGCTTCTCAGACCAATGCATAAACTCTGGGTTGCTAGAGGCCACCGCGTTGACTTCTTGGTGTTGTCGGCGCCGACTGCACTTGTATTCAGTTTGGCTTGTAAATACGATGTAGGCGGCGTGCTCGTCTGGGAACTCATCTTGAATGGCTCCGACTGCTGGTCGAACAGCCGGCTGCTGAGGGGCCGGAGGCGGCTGGCCAGCAGGTGGAGGCGGCACCAGCCCCTCGCCTTTGGAGATCCGCATGAGCCAATGACACTTCCGAGTCGTGTGGTTGGACGGCTTCGCGCCGCTGTGGAACTTGCAGGGGGCATCAAGGGTTTGCTCGTAGGAGAAAGTCGGCTGCCAAGCCGGCCTGCCGCCCTTCTGCTTCTTGGGCGCGGGCCGTTCTTCAGGTTGTTCGTCTTCGACTGTGGCTACTTGCCAACTGGTGGACGGCAGCATAGGGGCCTTGCGCTTGTGGTCATTCTGGTAAGGGCGTCGACTGGAGTCACCAGCCGGCGTCTTGGGAGCCGGAGCGAGCACCTTTCCAGAGGCATCCACCCGAAGCTCGGTCTTCATTGAAGGGCCGGCCGTGGCGTACTTGTCTGCTATGATCAGCAGCTCGTCGAGGGTAGTCGGCTCGTCGCAAAGGAGCCGGTGCTTGAGGAGGGTGCCCTCTCGGCACCCGGCGGTGAAGTACTCTATGGCTTGAACCTCGTGCACCCCTTCGCAGGAGTTGCGGAGCTCAGCCCAACGCGTGAGGTAGTCGCGAGTTGATTCGCTGGGCCCTTGGACGCACAAGGAGAGCTGGCGGGGCTTGGGAGGCCGCTTGTACGTGCTGGTGAAGTTGCGGATGAAGACTTCCGTGAAGTCTAGCCAGCTGTTGATGCTGTAGGGCTTGAGGCTGTTCAACCAAGTGTGTGTCGTGCCTTGAAGCATGAGCGGGACGTACTTCACGGCAACGCGCCTGTTGCCGTTCACTATGCGGACTGCGGTGAGTAATCGATCAACCAGTCTTCCAGCTTCATGGAGCCGTTGTATTTTGGCGTGTCTCTTGGGAGTGAGAACCCTTTGGGGAAGGGTTCGTCACGGATGCGAGGGCCAAAGTAAGGCGGGCCGACATCATCATCTTCTTCTAGTGCCAGGGATCTCACTAGGCGGTCGATCGCCGACTCCTTCGCGGTGGCCTAGTCGGCCGCCGAGAGTCGGATGCGTGACAGGTGGCGGGGTGGGATATCTCTCCCCACGAGGCGGGCGAGGAGGCGAATCGCCTCGTCGTTCCACAGCTCGGGGGCGGCCTTCTGCGTCGCGCTCGATGGTGAGCCGAGTCCGACTGCGGCTAGCAGCCGGCTCCTTGTCTTTTCTCACGCGGGCGCCGTCTGCAGTCGGCGTCCGGGATGTCGCGCCGTGCTCACGGCGTGGGAGAGGACTTTCAGCGCGGGCGCTGGCTTCATGCCGCTCTGCGGCCGGGTTGATCAGCTGCTGGATGCGTCTAGTCATGTAGGGGATCTCGTCGGCCCCCAGCCCGTTCAGCTCGTCTACGGCCGCCTGAGCAGCATGCAGGTTCTCGAGTGGCGTAGCGTAGACTGGGCGGTCTGCTCCCAGCATGCTGGCAATGGCCGCGCCGCGCTTCTTGACGAAGCCGGCTCGGCTCGGCCCGCCAGGAGGCGGTGTACCAAAGGCGGCGCGGTTGACTTCGCGCTGGTGAGCCTCAGTGAGGCGTCTCATGGATGCTATCTTCTGGTCCTCCGCGACGAGGGCGAGACGGCGTGCCTCCAATGTGTCGGCGTCGGCGTCGGTCGGGATGGGGACGGACAAGTCGTGTAGCGCCGCTTGTAGGGCGTCGTGGGCGTTCTCGCCTGAGACGGCGTCGTGGCTGATGACCAGCACCTCGGTGACAGCGCTGCCACCACTATCGGCTCGAGGAAGAGGGTCGTCGATGATCACCACGTTGGTGGGGAAGGCGTCAAGCGATGCCGTGTCGGAGTCGACAAGCATCGGGTCGGTGGAGCCGACTGACTCCAAGTCCACAGCAAGCTCGCTGGAGACGTGAAGCTGGTCGAGGAGGCTGACGAGGCGGCTCTCGGGGCAGTCTGTGCCTGCGTCGGACGCAGGCTCGTCGGAGATGCGAGCCTCGCCAAGAAGATCGGCGAGGCAGCTCGCCGCGCAGGCGTCGTCGATGCCTTGCAGCGCGTTTGGGCAAGCGCCATCGGGCGTGCCGGGCTGGCTACGCTCGCTGGGAAGGAAAAGGGTTCCCGTCCAGAATAGGTCTCCGGACGACGGTGCACCTGGCCCCACGGTGGGCGCCAAATGTCGGGTGGTAGGTGCGACATATGCCAACGGGTGGCTTATCATTGTGGGAGCCAGTAAGACATCGCCGGTGCCTGGAAACGGGATAAGGCGAAGACATGCACGCCGGCGAATCTTACCTAGGTTCGGGGCTCTTCGTGGAGATAACACCCCTAGTTCTGCTCTGCGGGGTCTCCGCATGATCACTAGATCAACACAAGTGGCTACCAGTGGCTCCTTGAGCTGTTTGGCTAGAGGAGGAAGAAGGGCAAGGCTAGCTCTCCTCTTCTCTCTATGTGGTGTCTGAAACTCTAAGAGATCAACCCTTTGCATGGGTGCCCTGGGGGTTTATATAGGCCTACCCCCCAGGGGTACAATGGTAATCCGGCTGGACACGGGTCCTAGCCGTCAGTGTCTGTACTCGCCGGCTTCTCCGTCGGCCGCTGGGGCCCGCCGACTGGTGGGTCCCGCTGGCTGCCGGCCTCTCGGCCGACAGGCCGGACCCACCGCCTGGGGGTCTTGTCGGTGGCTGGTTACTGTAGCCTCGCCCCTGATGACGAGGGCTTTGTCGAGGTAAGCATGGCTACAGTGCCGCCGCCTGGCGGGCTCTCACTGTAGCCTTACCTCGTCTTGTCTCCTTAATGATGCACATACTTCGAGGGAGGGAAGTAGCCCGCTATTGGGAGCCGGCTACGCCCCAGGCCGACTGGGGGAGGCTTGGCCGCCTTCGAGCTTCTCTTTGGCTGAAGGGGCCCGCCGCCCGCGGGCCGTACTGACAGCCTGTCGTGGGTGGCGTCATGGTCAATCATGGCAACAGTGCCGCGCCGGACGGGGGATGGCTGATCCGTACGGCGCACTGTGGCCACGCATGCTCCGGGACTCGGGAGTGGCAGGCTGTATTGTAGCCACGCCCTGTCTCGTCACCGTTATGTGGGTGCAGCCCCCAAGGGTGCAATCTCGGCCGCTTGCCAGGAGCCGGTCTTCTTGTGGCCGGCTTCTGGGGTCGGTCCTCTTGTAGTCGGCTTCTTGGAGTTGGTCCTCTTATGGCCGGCTTCTTGGAGTCGGCCACCTTGTGGCTCTCTTCGGGAGGGTTATTAGGGCCGGGCCGTCTTCCAGTAGTCGTCCTGTGAGATAGCCGGCCGGGGGAAGGCGGCCCTATGCTTTGGATGCTTGAAGGCTCGATCGGCCCGATAATTTTTTGAAGAGCCAGGGGGAGTCGGTTAGGCTACCCGTGGCCATTTACTCCGACAGAACTTGAGGTAGTAAGGGTTGAGGAAGAAGCAAGCATAGAGAAAAAAGACGGGTCTGTACCCCTTTATAAAGGCCGTGAATATCGAACGCCTCCTCCCGGGCCTTAAAGCTTGCCTATTCCCAAGGAGTTGTACCCCAAAGACAGTTGGGTTACCCACGTCCGTGTCGATAAAGAATCCCTTAATAAGGGGACACGATCTCTGCTTGGATAAGACGTGCCAATGACAACCGCGTCTCGGAACGTGGGGCGGCAGGTGAAAAAACGGTTCAAAATAATGACCGGACGGACGTGATGTCATGTTGTAAAAAGTTGCCAGAGGATTGGACTTATAAATTATTATGCCCTCTGTGGGAGTATATGCTACTTGTGTTGCAAAGACGAATTCGATCATCTGAAGACCATTGTGAAGTATCCGAAAAGGGGGGAACCCGCCTTGCAATGCCGAAGACAAATCTGCGTGCCGGACTCCTCGTCATTGAAGTCGGGTTCAGGGGCTACTGAGGGAGTCCTGGACTAAGGGGTCCTCGGGCGTCCGGCCTATTAGCCATGGGCCGGACTGATGGGCTGTGAATATACGAAGACCGAAGACTGCACCCGTGTCCGGATGGGACTCTCCTTGGCGTGGAAGGCAAGCTTGGCGACCAAATATATAGATTCCCTTCCTTGTAACCGACCCTGTGTAACCCTAGATCCTCCCGGTGCTTATATAAACCGGAGGACTTAGTCCGTAGGGAGAGAGATACTCATTATCATAGTCATACAAGCTAGACCTCTAGGGTTTAGCCATACGATCTCGTGGTAGATCAACTCTTGTAATATTCATATTCATCAAGATCAATCAAGCAGGAAGTAGGGTATTACCTCCATAGAGAGGGCCCGAACCTGGGTAAACATTGTGTCCCCTGTCTCCTGTTACCATCGACCTTAGACGCACAATTCGGGACCCCCTGCCCGAGATCCGCCGGTTTTGACACCGACACCAACCCGTACCCTTTGTTGTAGTAGCATTTGTCGTGGGGTGATTTAACTGTGCCGTGTTTAATTATTTCAGTTATACAAAAATGTATTGTTCAATAGGTCTATGTGATGTTTAAGTATGAATTGTCCGCTTTAGTTTCACGAATGGCTATATTTGGTTGTTTATAGTGAGTAGATACCTTGTTTATCTGTATTTGGTTGTTAGGTTGGTTGGAGTGAGCATTTTTTTCAGTTATCGAGCAGATGCCTTCTTTATTTGTATTTGGTTCTTAGTTTGGTTGCAGTGAGTATTTGTCCAGTTATCAAGAAGATGCCTTGTTTATCTGTATTTGGTTGATAGGTTGCTTTTTTTAGCATTTTTCCAGTTATCAAGCAGATGCCTTGTTTATCTGTATTTGGTTGTTAGGTTGCTTTTTTTAGCATTTCTCCAGTTATCAAGCAGATGCCTTGTTTATCTTTATCTGCTTGTTAGGTTGGTTGCAGTGAGCATTTGTCCAGTTTTCAAGCATATGCCTTGTTTATCTGTATTTGCTTGTTAGGTTAGTTGCAGTGAGACTCTGTCCAGTTTTCAATGGCTATATTTGGTTGTTATACTGGTCATTTTGTGACGCCCCCGATTTGACCGTACACTAATCATGCCCGCAAATGTGTACGATCAAGATCAGGGACTCACGGGAAGATATCACAACACAACTCTACAACATAAATAAGTCATACAAGCATCATAATACAAGCCAGGGGCCTCGAGGGCTCGAATACAATTGCTCGAACATAGACGAGTCAGCGGAAGCAACAATATCTGAGTACAGACATAACTTAAACAAGTTTGCCTTAAGAAGGCTAGCACAAAAGTAGCAACGATCGAAAAGGCAAGGCCTCCTGCCTGGGACCTCCTAACTACTCCTCGAAGCCGAACTCCATGTAGAATCATCCTCGGGATCTCTAGCTCCTGGACTCCAGCATCTGGTTGCGACAACCAGGTATAGAAAGGGGAAAAGAGGGAGAAAAGCAACCATGAGTACTCATCCAAAGTACTCGCAAGCAAGGAGCTACACTACATATGCATGGGTATATGTGTAAAGGGCCATATCAGTGGACTGAACTGCAGAATGCCAGAATAAGAGGGGGATAGCTAATCCTATCGAAGACTACGCTTCTGGCCACCTCCATCTTGCAGCATGTAGAAAAGAGTAGATGGTAAGTTCACCAAGTAGCATCGTATAGCATAATCCTACCCGGCGATCCCCTCCTCGTCGCCCTGTTAGAGAGCGATCACCGGGTTATATCTGGGCACTTGGAAGGGTGTGTTTTATTAAGTATCCGGTTCTAGTTGTCATAAGGTCAAGCTACAACTCCGGGTCGTCCTTTTACCGAGGGACACGGCTATTCGAATAGATAAACTTCCCTGCAGGGGTGCACCACATAACCCAACACGCTCGATCCCATTTGGCCGGACACACTTTTCTGGGTCATGCCCGGCCGCGGAAGATCAACACGTCGCAGCCCCACCTAGGCTCAACAGAGAGGTCAACACGCCGGTCTAAATCCTATGCGCGCAGGGGTCTGGGCCCATCGCCCATTGCACACCTGCACGTTGCGTACGCGGACGGAAGCAGACCTAGCCTAGCAGGCGTTCCAGTCCAATCCGGCGCGCGTCGCTCCGTCGCTGACGTCAAGAAGAGCTTCGGCTGATACCACGACGTCGAGATACCCATAACTACTCCCGCGTAGATGGTTAGTGCGTATAGACCAAATGGCCAGACTCAGATCAAATACCCAGAACTCGTTAAGCGTGTTATTTGAAGTAACCGCGAACGCCGACCAGGGCCAGGCCCACCTCTCTCCTGGGTGGTCTCAACCTGTCCTGTCGCTCCGCCACAAAGTAACAGTCGGGGGCCGTCAGGAACCCAGGCCCACCTATACCGGGATGGAGCCACCTGTCCTTTCAGCCCCCTCATTAGAATCACTTGCGGGTACTCCTCGAGCCGACCCGACTTTAGTCACCACATGTGTCATGTATATAAAGTATATAGTATATACCCGTGATCACCTCCCGAAGTGATCACGGCCCAGTAGTATAGCATGGCAGACAGACAAGAGTGTAGGGCCACTGATGGAACACTAGCATCCTATACTAAGCAGTAGGATAGCAGGTAAGGGTAACAACTGTAGCAACAATGACAGGCTATGCAGCAGAATAGGATTAACTGAAAGCAGTAACATGCTACACTCTTCTAATGCAAGCAGTATAGAGAAGAATAGGCGATATCTGGTGATCAAGGGGGGGGGCTTGCCTGGTTGCTCTGGCAAGAAGAAGGGGTCGTCGTCGATGTAATCGATCACAGGGGCATCGGCAGCGGTCTCGGGGTCTACCGGTAAGAAGTAACGGAGGGGGAACACAATAAATAACAGAGCAATCAAAGCATCACAAAGCATAATAGGGCAATACGCGGTGCTAGGTGTGCCCTAACGCAGTGGTAGGTGATACTGGCGAAGGGGGCAAACATCCGGGAAAGTATTCCCGGTGTTTCGCGTTTTCGGACAAACGGACCGGAGGGGGAAAGTTGCATGTTTGCTATGCTAGGAATGTGTGGCGGACGAATGGGCTGCGTATTCGGATTCGTCTCATCATTCTGAGCAACTTTCATGTACAAAACTTTTTCATCGGAGCTACGGTATATTTTCTACAGTTTTTCAAAGTTTTAACAATATTCTAGATTTTCTAAATTACTTTTAATGCGAGTTGACCAAGTCAACTTGACTGGTCAAAAGTGGAGGTGGTAGCCCACATGTCATAGACTATTTACCTAAACAAATAAATAAACCTGACTTATTTAATGGGGCCTACATGTCATCTACTACTAGACTAACTTAGCAATAATTAATACTAGCTACACCTAGTAGTACTAATCTAAGCAGTACTAATCTAATCAAGGGCTGGCCATTAGTGGACAGAGCCCAGCCGAGCCACTCACACACAAAAGCGCGCACACACCTACAGAACACACACACACACACATAGTACGCAGCAGCTTAGCAGCAGAAAACAGGAGCGGGAGCAAGCAGCGACCGGAGCAAAGCGGCGGCGGCAGCAGCAACTATGAGCAGCAACTGTAGCGAGCAGCCAGCAGCAGTTTAGCAGGAGCTAGCTAAGCAGCAAGCAGGCAACAGCAAGCAAAGCAGTAGCAGGTAGCAGCGCTGCGCAGCAGCAACAGAGCAAGGGCGCGGCCGCCGCGCGCAGAGGCGCGAACGGGCGTGGGTGGCGCTTGGGGAGGCACGGCCACGACGCGGCAGGGGAAACCAGAGCGCGCACGGAGCAGCCGGGGCGCGAGGCCAGAGCGGCGCGGGCGCGGCAAAGTCGCGGTGAGCGCGTCAATGCAGTGAGATGGGGCGTTTGGCTACGGCGGCTACGGCGGTGGATTGAGCGGGGAACAGGGGGAATCGGTGCAGCTCACTGAGAGGGAGGTCGGGGACGTGCTTGTGACGGCGGGGGTGGTGCGGTGGTGTACATCGACGTTGAGATGCCGCGGCCATGGCGGAGAAACCGGCTCGATCCCGAGCGTACGGTGCGGCTTGGCTCGGGTTCTTCGGTGGGGACGAAGGAGACGAGCGCGGGAGGCTTCTGGACACCTTGGTGCAGCAAGGGGAGGCCAGCGGCCGCGATGACGACTATGGCGCAGCGCCGGAAGCTTCGGCTCCTCTTCCAGATCGAGTGCGAGGGGGAAACGAGGGAACTGGGCGTCTAGGGTTTGTCCTGGGCTTGGGGATGGTCTTGTACACCGCGGGGACTCGCCGGATGGTCGACACGGCGGTCATGGAGGCGTGGATGTGCGCCACGCACAGGTCTCTGCCTCCTGTACAGAGAAGATGGAGAAGGCCCTGGTGGGCTTGGGCCGCGCTACTGTAGCACTAGGCTTCTAGTGCACAGTGTGCACTTGGCCCATTTTCTTTTTTAAGTTTTCTGCTTTATTAATTTCGTATTGTTTTCTACTTAATTGCCAAAGTAATTAAATTTAGTTCAACTTGAAAGTTGGCACATAATTAGTAGGCAATATTTTGAGACCACACACAATGTTTCACATCATTTGGAAAATTATAAATATTTGCTTATTTTGAAAAAGGCCAATTTAAATGAGTTTGGACCACTTATTAATTTCCTAGGAATTTATTTGTGAGTCAAACCAAGTTGGTTTCACATGACATTGAACAGGGAAATTGTATAGAACTATTCAAACATTTTAGTTTTATAGCTTGAGGAGAAATGATTTTGACTTGTCTTTTAAATTTGAATTTGAGGTCGCTTTGGGACAACGTGATGATTAGCAAAATTTAATAATGATGATGTGGCACCATTAATAGGAGTTTACTGTAGCATGACACCCGGGGTGTTACACATTTATTCCTTGTTTATTACAGTCATTCACAATGTGTGGTTCATTATGTGCAAGTCGGAACTGTGCCGCTCGACTACATCAATAGCAGTTTGAACGGCTATATTTGGTTCCAGTTATTCCTGGTGTAGTTAACACATGCCTTTTATTTTCAGTTTTACACATTTATCCAGTGTGATGTCTAAGCATTACCTACGTTCTATTCATTTTATTTTCAACAATACCAGTTTGAATTGCAATATTTGATGGCTGTTAAGCCTGCTGTCGGTAACATTGCCTTCCATTTTATATCTGCTTTAACAGCATGCTGAAACCAACACATTCGAGCTATCATTTGGAGGTGATCTTGTTTACCTTTGCTATATTTGTTTGATGTTAAGATTGTTGTACCTATCATGCCTTTCCACTACTTATGCAGGACAACAACGGGAGTGGCCACCATTTTCCGCCGAGATTAGCTTCATCCCTCGGCTTGTACTCCCCCGTCGTTCCATAATGTAGTGCATATAGATCCAGGCCTGGACACTTGTTAGCTTCTAATATTGACTTGTTGCTTGTAGGTACATATGCCCTTGGGAATGATCCACGCATCGACCCTTTTTACGTATGGGGCAATGAGATATTGATGAACAAGCATCAAGTGAGGAAACTGATATGGATTATTAGCAAAAAGATACAAATGGTGGCAAGCAAATTATTTGTTTATGCTCTATCCAACACAACAGTGAGCTGTAGGATGGTAACTACAAACTCTGCAGCCTTCTCTTTTTACTGCCCATAATGAGTTATTAGACAACAATGTCTGAATCTTTTTCGTTCCCAGTGGTTCCCAAAGCAGTTCACTCATGATTACCTCACAAAGTACATGATTGGTTGACACACAATGAAGGTTAAAGTATTTCATCCAGACTACAATGAGCATCGAGAAGTCCTAATGAAGACAGTGAAGGATGGACGGGCAGCCATCACAAGGGGTTGGCCTAGAGTCATGCGCGCCTTACGCATGGAGGAGGGCACAATATGGGCATTCCGCTTCACCTTCTGCAGCAACCAGAATGTATTTCGCCTCTCTCTTTACAGTCTTTAGTACAACTGTGGTTCATCATTCTTTACTTGGTGCTTCTGTAGTTCTTCAGTATATGTACCTGTGCATTGAATTATGGATTCGTGGTTGAACCTATATTTGTAATAAACATGGTTGGATATGAAATAAGTGACTGCCTACTTTCAAATTCATAACATGTGATTTTTAAATTAGGGATTAATTGGATTAATTATGGATTAAATAGTCATTACACTGCACACGGTTTGCGAAAGCGAAACGTCTGCGATATACGTGGAGATCAGAAACGTTTCTACGATCCACTACATGTGCGATCAATCTCCACTGCACACACGACTTTCTCTTGAAAACTGTTTGCGTTAGGCCCCCTTGCGCAAACGTTTACCACATAAAAAGTGTGTGTGATGAACAGCCGTTGCCACATAGTTTCTTTCTACGCACCGTGTGTGATGCATTCAATGACGCAAACGATAAAATTATTAATATCGTGTGCAATGGCAACGCTATCACAAACGATTTAAGGGGAACAATTGTGTGTGGTGTACCTGTGAACGGAAACGTTTTCCTTGGAGCGACTGTGTGGGATGTACATACGAACGGAAACATTTAGCAGAGACTGACTGTGTGGGATGTACTTGCGACCGGAAACAATTTCGCCGTATAATTGTATTTTTTAGCTGTACTGTACATATTTCCGTATTTGAGCGCTCGCCGGTCGCACACGACCTCATTTTGCCGAACGTGTGTGCCAGGAGGACATATCCCTGACGGTTTCTGGGTCGTGTGGGAAGGACCCCCCCCCCTATCGCCCACACTCACTTGGCGATGGTTCCAGATGCCATCGCGGAAAGGGGTTTTAAACCTTTTGTTTAGGATCGACGCACACCAGTGTCTATATAACCCTATCCGGGGAGAAAAAACCGGAGAGAAGGATTCATCGCGTTTTACGATACAGAGCCGCCACCGCATCCTGTTCTTCATTGGGAGGGCTGATCTGGAGTCCGTTCGGGGCTACGGAGAGGGGGGTTTGTCGCCATCATCATTACCAACCTTCCTCCATCACCAATTTCATGATGCTCACCGCCGTGCATGAGTAATTCCATCATAGGCTTACTAGACAGTGATGGGTTGGATGAGATTTATCATGTAATCGAGTTAGTTTTGTTAGGGTTTGATCCCTAGTATCCACTATGTTCTGAGATTGATGTTGCTACGACTTTGCTATGCTTAATGCTTGTCACTAGGGTCCGAGTGCCATGATTTCAGATCTGAACCTATTATGTTTTCATGAATATATTTGTATTCCTGATCCTATCTTACAAGTTGTAGACATCTATTAAGATTTGTGATTCGCATACCCCAAGGTGACAATAATTGGGATTCTTTCTGGTGATTACCGTAGTTTGAGGAGTTCATGCATTCAGTAAGTGCTAATGCTTTGTTCCGGTTCTCTATTAAAAGGAGGCCTTAATATCCCTTAGCTTCCATTAGGATCCCGCTGCCACGGGAGGGTAGGACAAAAGATGTCATGCAAGTTCTTTTTCCATAAGCACGTATGACTATATACGGAATACATGCCTACATTATATTGATTTATTGGAGCTAGTTCTGTGTCACCCTAGGTTATGACTGCTACATGATGAATATCATCCGACACAATTATCATTGCCGATCCATTGCCTACGAGTTCGTCACATATTGATCTTTACTAAGTTACTTTCGTTGTTACTGCTGTTACAATCAGTACAAAACTGCTACTGTTACTTTTGCTACCGTTACTGTTACTTCTATATTACTTTGTTACTAAATACTTTGTTGCAGATATTAAGCCTTTCAGATGTGGTTGAATTGACAACTCAGCTGCTAATACTAGAGAATATTGTTTGGCTCCCCTTGTGTCGAATCAATAAATTTGGGTTGAATACTCTACCCTCGAAAACTGTTGCGATCCCCTATACTTGTGGGTTATCACTCGCCGGAGCCGGAAGAGGAGGTGTAGTCGACTCCGATGGAGGTGGCGGACCCGGAGGAGGACGGGGCGGAGCAGCCAACACCGGCTCCGGGCTTCAACATGGAGGATGCGAACGCGGAGTTCGCGGTCACCCAAGCGGCCGAGATGGCAGAGCAGCAGACCATCCTGGAGTCCATCCAGGATAAGACCTATGTGTAGGCCAACCGGCAGGAATGGGTGGAGACCGACGTGCTTTTCCGAACTTGCGCAGAGATGGAGGCGGAGGCCAATCCGGAGCAGCCGCTGGAGTCGGAGTTGCGGCTGCCACCCATGTACCTGGAGCCGGGCAGGGAGATAGTGGACATCTCCGACGAGGATTTTTGTGGTATAGGTTGATCTACATAGGATTTCCTTACTTGCATGCTTTCTACGGATTTACGGTTTCAAATATATGATATCCAGATGCAGAGAAGTAAATATGAGGTGTGACCGGTCACTGCTCGCGGACGTGTCCGTGTTTGAGGGGCCGGATTTGTCATGTCCGGTTGTAGATGCTCTTAGCACGGCGACTTTCTTACTGTCTATTACAATAAGGTTTGTTTGCCTCCGTAATGGGGACAATGGCGACGATGTGCCTTCGGCTCGCTACAGTGTTTGGAGTCGTTGGTAGGTAGGTGGTCTACGGACCTGGATGTCATTTTATTTCCGATTCCTACTACTTATTTTATTCAGCTATTACATGAGGATGCAGGACGCTCATTCTCATTCAAGTCTTCTATGTTTTTCTTCCGTTTCAAAAGATCTCAACCTGTTGAGGCTTTACCCAAGCTGATTTCGTTGGAACAAGCGCAAAATGCTTGCGTGGATCGATCGTGATGGCGTCGCCCGCTCGATCGTGTGGTACGCGCGACGCCGACGTAAACACGAGTTGCACACTCCCTGTACGCCCCGCACGTGCTCGTATGTTAGGATCAGACCGAGTCGCGTCTCCCCGGACGATTACCTGTGATGAGTCGTCACGTCTGTCCTCGCCGGTAAACAGTGCCGGCGACACGGAAATCCGCATCTGTGGATCGATCGATCTCTCGGAGGATCCAGCGACAAGGCCGACACGGACGTCACACGACATGTTGCGCTCTGCCTCTGGCGGCGCACGGCCAGGCGGAATGCTGCCTGCCCGATCGATCGGTGCTCTGCCCCGGCGATTGACAGTTTGACACCCTCGACCAGTCGACCGACGCGACCGTCAGAGGACAGAAGAGGCGCCCGATCAGGGGAGGATCAACCCAAGTGGAGACGCAAATCGCTCGGACGACCGCGACGAGCCATGCTGCGCATGACATCGATGATCGATCCGCAGTGGAGTATCAGCACGAGACGGCCGGTCCTCTCCTATTTGCTAGTCGCCCGTCAGCTTTCTTCACTTTCAAGCGCCGCGCGTGCAACAGGAAGCCACGCCGGCGGCCTCCGCGAGCGATCGAGCTCGTGGAAGTAATAGCCGCGGCAGAACTGTACGTGACCTCGACCGGCATCGTCCGAGACATTGCCGTCGCACGCGCGCTCTTTTTGCTTTTGCTTTTTAGCACATCTTTGGTTTGCATGCGCGCGCTTTTCCTAAGTTAGGCGGGTAGTACTGGTGCACACACAGTTTGGCTAACAAGCTTTGGGGTCCAAGCTAGAGGTGGACCTGACATGGGCTGCCACCAAGTTTTATTTTGGTCTGGTCATCTATCCCAGGCACGGTTATCTCAAAAAAATAAAAATAAAAATCTATCCCAGGCACGGAACGGTGGAGGACTACAGTCTGGAGGTGCTGGGAAACAACAGGATAATCATTCATCCCAATCATCATTGGCAATAATTTAAGCGGAGGCCAAGTCGGAGATCAGACGTCAACCTGTTAATGATACATTGAAGAGATCAGGATATGCTGCCGCCCAAAGCCACCCGGTTTTGTCGATCTACATTCTGCAGATAAGCACCTCTCATGCAGCTGACTCTGACTCCCTCCTAATTGCATGTGTGATTTCGGCAAATTTCAGCATGGTCCATCTTTAAGCACACTTCATGGGAGTTAACCTGTTACTGTCTTATATCTAGGCTTCAGATTCAGAACACGACCGATCGCGTCATCTCTCCAACGTTTTTCCACTGCTAACACAAATATCTGATCCTCCATGATGCTAAAGCGCTCACAGAATCATCGCGAATTGACCGCCGAAGAATCTCCTCGATGGATCCGATATCCCCGTTGCTGTTGAGACGCTGACTCGACCTAAATAATTGCCCCGTCAGTGCTCCCATCCGCATCTGAGTGGCCACATAGGCTCATGGGCCATGGCAAAACGCAACATATGCAGATAGACATGCAAACTCTTGACACGGGCGTATTGCTAGCCGTTCGATCTACACGTGCAGTCGCATTATTGCAGGGTTTGCCGACGTGCCGTGACCGGTGATCGATAGTCCAAACATAGTGGCACCAAAAGAGGTGTCGCTCGGTGCATGTCAAGAGGCTAGGGATGCTAGTAGTACGGACGATGTTTGTGACTGGAACCCACTCGAGTGGAACACGAGCCAAAGGTGTCACAACATAACTGCAATAATGGAAAACGTAATTGGTCCCCGAGATGGTTGAAAGTGTGGTTTACAAAAAAAAGATCACAACCCCCGCGTCGCCTACCTGGTGGCTCGGGGGAGACAACCCTAGCCGCCGCAGCTCTCTTCCCCTCCTCCTCTCGCCCCACCGCCGCCGGAGGGCTCATCCCAGCGAAGCTCGGGCTGGCCCAAGGAAGGTGGCGGCAGGGCAGCTTTGGGCGCGGGGCACGGGCGCGAGGTGCCGGGCTGCAGCGAGATGTCCTCCAGATCTACGCGGCGACGCGACGGAGGCATGGAGCTGCGGGCGGCGGTGCCGTGGCAGGGCTCCGCGCCAGGAAGCTAGGACGGCGGCGGCCAGGGGCTCTCGACGGTGGCGCCGCCGCTACGGCTGCGGGGGCAGCGTGGTGGCCGCCCGTGATGCCTGCTCGCGACGGTTCGGGGCGTCCCCTGCCCAGATCTGGTCCGGCGAGGGTGGTGGTGGCCCGGGCACTCGCCAGCGGCCCTGCTTCTCTCCTCCGGCGTGATGTTGGGATGTCGTCGGCGCTGCGGGCGTGGTGGATCTGGAGGTGGTCCAGATCGATGGCTGGCGGTGGTGCTGGAGGCGCGGGCGGCGGGCGGCCTCTGGCCTGGAGCGGCCGGATCCGGAATTTGGCGGCCGGAGGCCCGAAGGTGGGTCGGCCGGCGACTGTCTGCAGTCGGGTTGCTTGGTGGCTCCTTGTGGGGATGGTGGTCCGCGGTGGCATGGTTGGGGCACGGCCTTCAGGTTGCTCTGACTTGCGCGCCGGCGGCGCTTCGGCTGGTTCTTGGGCGGTGTAGCAGGTGGCGTCTGCTGCTCCGGTTTGGTGGTGGTGTGTTGGAGACGCCGTCTCGGCATAGGTGCTCGGCTCCCTGACGAAAGTCATGCTCGACTTCGGTTGGGCTGGTGGCGAATGATGCCTTCGGGTATGATTTTGCCTTGTTGGAGGCGCCATCGAGGGGATCCGACACCTTTCCCTGCTTCGAGTTCTTGTCTCCCGGTGAAAACCGTGTGTAATGGTGGCGCCATTGGTGTCATTACTTTGTTGAAAGCATTGCCTTGGAGTCAAGTTGGATGCCGGGAGCACTTGGTAGTGGTGGCGCGGTGGATCTGAAGCGGGCAGCGTTTTGGTGGTGGGCATTTGGAGCGCACACGACATGCTTGCAGCGCCTCGCGAGTCAGGTTGGGCGCCCTCTCGGGATCGGAGAGGCACATGTTCGCTCCTCTTTCATCGGACATGTCGTTTCTCTCCGGCGACGATGATGTCGTCTTACATGCTTGTGCCGGTCTTTTTGGCCTCTAGGCGTTTCCTGTATGTCCTGTTGTGCCCGAGCCTAGGTGTGGTGTGCTTTTTTAAAGGTTTTAGCTCGGTTTCCCTTAATTAACCGAGCATCGGTTTCTTTACCGCTTCTTCTAATCAATCGAAATACGCAGCTCTCCTGCGTCTATTTCAAAAAAAAAAAAATGGTC